>NW_026589137.1:6537774-6572330 GCF_907164565.1 Psammomys obesus
CACACACACACACACACACACACACACACACACACACACACACACACCCTGAGATGCATGGAAAACAATCTTAAAAGGAAATTCATAGTTATTAGTGCCTCTATGACAGGAGCTCCACAAGGACAGCAACAGATCCTAAAAGTTTGGGCACAGGGGTCTATTCTGAAACTGATACTACAGCCAAGGACCACTCATGGAGATGGCCTGGAACCCCTGCACAGAGGTAGCCTATGGCAGTTCAGTATCCAAGTGGGTTCCATAGTAATGTGGACAGGGACTGTCTCTGACATGAATGGATTGGTCTGCTCTTTGATCACCCCGAGCAGCCTCACCAGCCCACAAAAGAAGACAACTCAGCCACTCCTGATGACACACCTTATAGACTGGGGTCAGAGGGAAGGGGAGGAGGACCTCCCTTTTCAGTGGACTGGGAGAATGACAAGAGTGGGGAAGAGTGAGTGTGGGGTTGGGAGGGGAGGATGGAGGGAGGTACAGGGGGATACAAACTTAATAAACTGTAATTAAGAAAAATAATTATAAAAATATCACAGCTCTTTTTCATGCTGCCTCTTAGGCAGTTGGCTGTGCCAAGATAAAACTAAATAACTTCTTCCCAGCCACCAGATACCAGGAACTCAATGAAGTGAATGATAAACAGAAATTTCTTAGTTTCTTTGAGAAGCACTTGGCCACAGAAATAGCTGCTAATTCACTGAGTGAAGAGTGGAAGGGTTACGCAGTCTAAATTAGTGTTGGAAATGACAAGAAAAAGGTTTGTCCCTGAATTAAGGTGTCTTGATCCAAGGCAGAGTGAACCTGTGATTGAGCAAGTTTGGTTCTTGTTAAAACCAATAACTGGAGAGAGGAGGAGCAAGTCTGTTCATAGATGCATTGTGGTTGTCAATCTGAGTGATCTTAACATAGTTATTGATTTGTTTGTTAAAGGAGAGACAGATATTTATTGGAGCTAAAGCCCAAACTATCTTGCAGTATCCAATATCTTTTCTTTATTTTTCAATTTCTTTTTATATGTCTTATTTATTACAATTTATCACTTTGTAACCTGGCTGTAGCCCCCTCCTTCTTCTCTTCCAAGTCCCATCCTCTCTCCCTCTTCTCTCCCTAATTCCTTTCCCTATTTCACTGATAGGGGAGGTCCCCCTCTCATTCAATCTGACCCTAGCCTGTCAGGTCTCATCAGGACAGGACTTCTTCCTCTGTGGCCTGGTAAGGCTGCACACCACAGGGAGAGACAGCCACTGAGTTCATGCCAGGGACCACCCCTGCTCCCCTTAATAGGGAAACCACCTGTAGACTGAACTGCCATGGGCTACATCTGAGCAGGGGTTCTAGGTCCTCTCCATGCATGATACTTGTTTGAAGTACTAGTCTCTGAAAATACCTCTGTGCCCAGATTTTTTGGTTCTCTTGGTCTCATTGTGGAGCTCCTATCCTCTACAGGTCTTTCTATCTCCCCTTTCTTTTCTAAGCTTCCTTGCAATCTCCCTAACGTTTAACTATGAGTCTCAGCATCTGCTTCGATAACCTGATCAGTAGAATCTTTCAGAGACCCTCTGTGGTAGACTCCTGTCCTGTTTGCTACCATCTTCTCAATCTCTTTAAGAAATAATGTCCACCATGAGTGAGAGGAAGGACAGAGGGATCGCGAGGTGTGAAGGACACCACAAGAAGACTATACAGTAAACAAACCTGGGCCCATGGGGGTTCGCAGAGACTGAATCATCAACCAAAGAACATGCATATGCTGGACCTAGAACTTTTACACATATGTAGCAGATGTACAGCTTGGTTATCTTGTGGGTCACCTAACAATGAGAGAAGGGGCTATCTCTGACTCCATTGCCTGCCTTTCGACCCCTCTAGCTGTGCTGCCCTGTCTGGTTTCACTGGAAGAGGATGTGCCAAGATTGTTTGGTACTCCTTGGGGGTTTCCCCTTCTCTGAGAAGAATAAGAAAGGTAGTGAGAAAAGAGGACATGAAGGTTAGACTGTGAGGAAAGGAGAGAAGGAACTGGGATGAGGCTGTAAGTGATTAGATAGATAGATAGATAGATAGATAGATAGATAGATAGATAGGTGAGAAAAAATGGCATAAGTCCCTTAAACAAAGAAAGTAAGAAGCCCAGGACCAAAATAACCAACATCCAGAATCTTGTTCCTCTATGTGTCCTGAAATACAAACATTGGCATATTTCCCTATAGAAACAACATAGTAAAAGAAATAGGAGGGGAGATCTAAAATGGTAGCGTTGATCACACAGGGTATCTGAACAGCAGCTCAACAGTGAGAGTAGGGTGACTGGCAGGCCATACTGTAAACCCAAAAGCCCTAACGTCTGTGTTTCTCAGGTGAGAGGAGAATCCACAGGGATACTTGAAGGTCCATCTTCCACCAAGCTAATACCAGGAAAAATTCCCAGGCTCCAGCCCAGCACTGCCATAGCCCTAGGATACCAGCCCAATCCCACCATTTGTGCATACCTTCCTGAGATTGGCAGCAGCTCTGACCCTAAAGACCCTCTAGGCCATTCGCTCATACTCATCATCTGTGGATATATTCCTGGGACCAGAAGAAGTGGTCCACACAAGGTGGGAGGGGAGGCTCCTACCCTGCAGCCTTCAACCACCTCCTTGAACCTACCACAAGGGCCAGGCCAGCTTGTATGGCTGTGACCGCACAGCTGTAGGTCACCCATCAGAACCCACAATTAGTGAATATTTTCTGGGACATGCAGCAGGCATACAGGGCTTCTTCCCTACCGCATTAGGGCACCCACCTGTCCAAACACATCATCTATGGGTATTTTCCAGGACAGGCAGCAGCATGGTATGTACATTTCTGATGCCACAACCTTTGGCCACACACCATACAAGCCCAATTTCTGTGGATAACTTCCTGGAACCATAGCCAGGCAGCACTGACCTTGGGTGCTCACACTAACTGCCTGTGGAGTGAATACCTTCCGGTACAGTGGGTGAGACTCCAAACCTGGGTGCTCACTCTCACAGTCCTGTGGACAAATTCTGGGTACTAGAGGCTTCTGTTTCCAAATCTGGGAGACCACACTCAATATCCTGTGGACACCTTCCTTGTCCCAGTGGCAAGTGGCACTCATTCTCACAGCCTAGTAGAGGGGATACATTCTGGTACTGTGGGGAAGGCAAGACTCCATTCTGCCAACTCCACTCCTGCCAGGTTAATCCAGGTCAGAATCAGCCAGCACAGCTCAGATAGTGAACATAGCAGAGCTGAGCAAGGCTTGGGTTTCAGGTTCCATTCCCCACCATCTAAGAGAACCCCGAGAGACACTGGAGCAACTCAAGGCAAAGAGATTTACCCACCAGTGCCCCAGCATCCTGGCTGAATCAGTGAGATAAGCACAGACAGAAAACCAGTGGAGCTGAGCTATGCACCTGAAGCAAGTTCCATTATCCTTCTCACGAATGAGGCCTGTGGAACATTGGAGCAACTCTACAATTGGAGATCTTTCTGCCTGATTTTCAGCACCGTAGCCCATCTGAGTAAAAAACAACTAGCCAGCACAGCCAGTGAACCCAGCAGAGCTGACATAGGCCTGGGACGCAAATCCCATCCTCCACCTTCTTAAGGAATCTGTGGGACACTGGAGCAGTTCTAGACCCAGAGTAGTTGCCACCTATGCCTCAGCTGCCTGGGTCACAAACAGTGAGCCAGCAGAGAGAGTAAATCCAGGGGAGACTACTCAAGACTCCAAGACACGTGGATCCAGTTTGCAGTACAGGCTACAAGAATAATCAGTCAACCACATAGCTAGACACTGGCACAAGGATACAGGCTACAAAAACCAGGAGATCATGGCTTCACCAGAATCTCCAAAAGCAATCTACAGACTCATTTCAATATCCATCAAAATACCAACAAAATTCTTTACAGACCTTGAGAGAAAAATTCTCAACTTCATATTGAGAAACAAAACAAAAAAATAAAATTAGAATTGCCAAATGATCCTGTAAACAACAGATCATCTGGAGGGATCCCCATCCCTGATCTCAAGCTGTACTACAGAGCAATAGTGATAAAAACTGCATGGTACTGGCAAAGAAACAGAATGGTGGGTCAATGTAATCAAACAGTTGACCCAGAAATAAATCCACACACCTATGTATACTTGATTTCGACAAAGAGACCAACACCATACAATGGAAAAAAGACAAGCTCTTCAGAAAGTGTTGCTGGTCTAACTGGATGTCTACATGTAGAAAAATGAAAATAGATTCACATTTATGACCCTGCACAAAAATAAATTCCAAATGTACCAAAGATCTCAACATAAAACCACACACACTAAATTGGTTAGAAGAAAAACTGGGTTAGATCATTGGCACAGGACAATACTTCCTGAACAGAACTCCCACAGCATAGGCTCTAAGATCATCAATCAATAAATGAGACCTCATGAAACTGAAAAGATTTTGTAAAGCAAAGGACACTGTCATCAGAACAAAATGACAGCCTACGGACTGGGAAAGAATTTTCACCAGCCCTATATCTGACAGAGGGCTAATATCCAGAATATTTAAAGAACTAAGCAGTTAAAAAGCAACAAGTCAAGTAATCCAATTAAAAAATGGGGTATAGTGCTAAACAGAGAATTCCCTGTTGAGGAATATCGAATGGCAGAGAAACACTGAAAGAAATCTCAATGTCCTTAGCCATAAGGGAGATGCAGATCAAAATGACCCTGAGATTTCATCTTACACCCAACAGAATGACTAAAATGAAAAACCCAAGAGATAAAACATGCTGGAGAGGATATGGCGAAAGGGGAACACTCCCCCATTTCTGGTGGGAAGGTAAACTTGTATAACCACTTTGGAAATCAATCTGGTACTTTCTCAGACAATTAGGACTAGAGCTTACTCAAGATCC
Source organism: Psammomys obesus (assembly GCF_907164565.1). NCBI lineage: Eukaryota > Metazoa > Chordata > Mammalia > Rodentia > Muridae > Psammomys > Psammomys obesus. The sequence goes on from NW_026589137.1 coordinate 6,542,704, forward strand.
AGCTGTACCACTCTTATATATCCAAAAGATGCTCAAGTACACAACAAGGACTTCTGATCAACCATGTTCATAGCAGCTTTATTTGTAATAGCCAGAACCTGGAAACAACCCAAATGTCCCTTGATTGAGGAATGAATACAGAAATTGTGTTACATTTACACAATGGAATACTACTCAGCAATTAAAAACAAGTAAAAAATGAAATTTGTAGGTAAATCGTGGGATCTAGAAAAGATCAACCTGAGTGAGGTATCCAGAAGCAGGAAGACACCCATGGAATATATTCACTTATAAGTGGATATTAGACATATAATGTAGGATAAACATACTAAAATCTGTACACCTAAGGAAGCTAAGCAAGAAGGAGGACCCTGGAAAGATGATCAATCCTCACTTAGAAAGAAAAATGGAATGGACATTGGAAGAAGGAGAAAACAGGAAACTGGACAGGAGCCTATCACAGAGGACCTTTGAAAGACCCTACCCAGCAGAGTATCAAAGCAGATTCTGAGACTCATAACCAAACTTTGGGCACAGTACAGGGAATCTTATGAAGTAAGGGGGAAGTAAGACCTGAGGAGGACAGGAGCTCCACAATGAGAGCAACAGAACTAAAAATTCTGGGCACAGGGTTCTTTTCTCCAAGGACCATGCATGGAGATGACCTAGAACCCCTGTTCAGATGTTAGCCCATGGCAGCTCAGTATCCAAGTAGATTTTCTAGTAAGAGGAACAGGTACTATCTCTGACATGAAGAAAATGGCTGGATCTTTGATCACCTCCCTCAGAGGCATTGTATTGCCTCAATTACATAAAAGGTTTTTGAGTTATACTTTTATTGTGATCACAAGAACTAGCTCTAGTACCAGAAATAATGCATGGCTGGATCTGTGCTTAATGTACTCTTTATTACAAGAAATGGGAGAAGAGCTAGAGAGAGAAGAGGAGAAGAAGGGAAAGAAAGAGGGAGAGGAACAGAGAGGAATGGATTGAGATATGGGGAAATGTGAGAAGACCAGAGAAAGAGGTAGAGTTGAAAGGATGGTTACAATCCTAATAAAGTAAATGTATTATAATGGAAAGAATTATAATGTACTTATAAATGCTTAGAATAAAAGCAAACTGGACTTAGTCTAAGACTACACACACACACACAGACACACACACACACACACACACACATTTTAAAGAATCAAAATTAAGTATCTAGAAAAAAATACTAATTTTTTTCATTAAATTGTGTTTTGCCAGGCAACCAAGAAGGAAACAGTCATTTGAACAAATGGTATAGGGGACAGCAAGATTTCCTTTTGCAAATAAAGATACACTTTTACATTTATAGCAGACAATGAGCAGGCAATATCTATCTGTGGATTATATGTCAAAAGTGAAGGGCTATAACTTGAAAAATGTACAAAAACCACAATTTTGTTATCCATTCCTCCACTGAGGGACATCTGGGCTGTTTCCAGCTCCTGGCCATTACAAATAATGGTGCTAAAAACATGGTTGATCAAATGTCCTTATAGGGTACTTGGGCCTCTTTTGGGTATATGCCTAGGAGTGGTATAGCTGGATCTTGAGGAAGCTCTATTCCTAGTTGTCTGAAGAAGCTCCAGATTGCTCTCCAGAGAGGTTGTACAAATTTACATTCCCCCCAGAAATGGAGGAAGGTTCCCCTTTCTCCACAACATCTCCAGCATGTGCTGTCACTTGAGTTTTGGATCTTAGCCATTCTGATGGGTGTAAGGTGAAATCTTAGTGTCGTTTTGATTTGCATTTCCCTTATGACTAAGGTCATTGAACATTTCTTTAAGTGTTTCTCTGCCATTAAATATTCCTCTATTGAGAATTCTCTGTTTACCTCTGTACTCCATTTTTTAATTTGATTACTTGATTTTTTGCTGTTTAAATTCTTTAGTTCTTTATATATACTGGATATTAGTCCTATGTCAGGTATAGGGTTGGTGAAGATCCTTTCCCAATCTGTAGGCAATCATTTTGTTCTGACAACGGAGTGCTTTGCTTTACAGAAGCTTTTCAGTTTCATGAGTCCCATTTACTGATTGTTACACTTAGAGCCTGTGCTGTTGGTGTTCTGTTCAGGAAGTTGTTTCCTGTGCCAATGAGTTCAAGGGTATTCCCCACTTTTTCTTCGAAGCAGTTTAGTGTGTCTGGTTTTATATTGAGGTGTTTGATCCACTTGGACTTTAGTTTTGTGCAGGGTGATAAGTATGGATATATTTGCATTTTCTACATGTAGACATCCAGTTAGAGCAGCACCATTTGTTGAAGATGCTTTCTTTTCTCCATTGAATGATTTTGGCATCATTGTCAAAAATCAGGTGTTCATAAGTGTGTGGATTTATTTCAGGGTCTTCTATTCGATTCCATTGACCCACCATTCTGTTTCTATGCCAGTACCATGCATTTTTTAAAATTGTTGCTCTATAGTACAGCTTAAGATCAGGGATGGAGACACCTCCTGAAGATCTTTTACTGTAGAGAATTGTTTTAGCAATTCTGGATTTCTTGTTGTTCCATATGAAGTTGAGAATTTTTCTTTCAAGGTCTATAAAGAATTGTGTTGGTAATTTGATGGGAATTGCATTGAATCTGTAGATTGCTTTTGGAAAGATGGCCGTTTTTACTATATTAATCCTGCCAAACCATGAGCATGGGAGATCTTTCCATCTTCTGACATATACTTCTAATTCTTTCTTCAGAGACTGGAATTTTTTTTTCATACAAGTCATTGCCTTCCTTGGTTAGGTTCACACCAAGGAACTTTATGTCCTTTGTGGCCTTTGTGGAGGGTGCTGTTTCCCTAATTTCTTTCTTGGCCCTTTTGTCTTGTGTATGCAGGAGGGCTTCTGATTTTTTTTAGTTAATTTTGTATCCAGCCACTTTGCTGAAGGTGTAAATCTGCTGTAGGAAAGCTCTATATGCCCCTCAGTGGAGAAATGGAAACAGAAAGTGTGGTACATCTTCACAATGAAATATTAGTCAACAATAAACAACAAGGAAATCATGAAATTTGCTGGTAAATTGTAGGATCTGGAAAAGATCATCCCGAGTGAGCTATCCCAGAAACAGAAAGACACACATGGTATATACTCACTCATATAGTCATATAATACAGGGTAAACCTACTAAAATCTGTACACCTAAAGAAACTAATCAAGAGGGAGGATTCTTGCTAAAATGCTCAATCCTTATCCAGAAAGGCAAAGAAGATGGACATCAGAAGAAAGAGAAAAAGGGAACAAGTCAGGATCCTGACATAAAGGATCTCTGAAAGGCTCTGCCCTGTAGACTATCAATGCAGATGCTGAGACTTATGGCCAACCTTTGGGCAGAGTGCAAGGAATCTTAGAAAAGAAGAGGGAAACAGTAAGATCTGAAGAGGACAGGAACTCCACAAGAGCAACAAAACCAAAAATTCTGAGCACAGGGGTCTTTCCTGAGACTAAAACTCCAACCAAGGACCATGCATGGAGATAACCTAAGACCCCTGCACAGATGTAGCCTATGGTAGTTCATTATCCAAATGTGTTACACTGTAATAGGAACAGGGACTGTCTCTGACATGAACTGATTGGCCTGCTCTTTAATTACCTCCCCATGAGTGGGAAACAGCATTATGGGGCCACAGAAGAAGACAATGCAGCCACTCCTGATGAGACCTAATTAACTAGGTTCAGAAGGGAGGAAAAGAAGACCTCCCCTATCAGTGGACTTGGGGAGGGGTATGCATGCAGAGGGTGTAGGAAGGGAGGAATTGGGATGGGAGGAGGGAACCACAGGGGGGATACAATGTGAATAAAGTGTAATTAATAAAGAATTTGAAAAATATACAAAAACAATTAAAAATAATCCTTCTAACCCTGAGTTGTATAAATAATTTTCACATATGCTTAAAATACAGTTCATATAAAATAATAGAGGTAATCTGGCCCTCATAAAAATCAAATATTTCAGGCCTCTAAAGTATAACTTTAAAAATGGAAAAATAAGCTAGAATTTGAGAAAGTGAATCATAATGCAGACTAAAACATTGACTAGCTTACATTGATAAAACACGTTTTATCCTGAATATCCACCACCAAGTCATTTTAAATAAATAGTGAGTAGGAATCAAAGATATTGGTCACTACACACATACTGTGAAATTTTGACACATTCATTTTTCAGGATAGTTGTGTGCTTCAATAGATATTTAGTCTATAGTCTATGGTCTTATCCTAGACATTATTCTTCAGGTATTCTGTTCCTTTTGCTCTTGGTCCTTCTCAGCAAAACACATGCTTCTTAACCCTTTATTTTGAATTTTAAGATCTATTCCAATCATGTGGTAATGAATTCAGCCAATTTGGTTCCTGAGTTTAAGGAGTTTAAATTCTGATAAGAATTTCATTTCATTCTGAAATGAAACAATTGAATAATTACATAAATAAATGAGTGTGTTGAGTGAAGAACTTGAATGCAGATAATGAATGGAATGTAACAATGAACCATAGTAGCTCTACAGTGTCTTTGTAGATTCTTGCTGACAATTAAACCACTCTTGAATGCATTTTCTAGAAGGAAAGAACATATGTGGAAACCCCAAATTGAGGTACAGTCTACAATGTGTAACATTGTAGGGGATGTCTATGACTGTGGAATAGAGAGCAAGGATAGAAGTAACCCATGCTGAATTGAGGTACTTAAACTGAACATCATTTTATAATTCTTATTGAATTTTGACTTTTACAAGTTTCAATGATTATGTGTGAAATCAGAAATGAGAGAATACTTGAGATTCTTCAGCAGCAATTATCCTCTGAGAGACTGGATGCTACACTAAATGAAATTTGTAATAGTGGAATACACACACACACACACACACACACACACACACACACACACACCTGTGTATTTCAAATGGCATGAAAGAAAACATAAATATTAAAAGTAGCTGTAAACCTTAAGAAACTGGATAAATTTGAGTGTCACTGACTGAGATTTGAACTACTTGAACAGAGAAGTTAAATTTGAAATGTACATGGAGACATCCAAATGCAGATATTAAGTATGTGGAAAGGGCATTTAAATTTGGAAGTCCTCCAGGGTAGCTCAGGAAAGTCTGCCAAAGTAAAAGAGAGAAGGAACCAGCACCAAGGGCCTCTCTTTCAAATCTTCCAAATTGTCAAATGCTATTTCACTCCCCCCCCCAATGCTACCATTTCTATCCTGTCCACCAAAATGCAGTTGTATCAAAAGTGCAGTTGTTTTACATGAAGTGAGTTCTTCAGAACTTTATTTCCTTCTACTTTTGCAGTTTCTGTTACCTAGAATATAATCTGAGATGAAGGTCAAATTTAGATTTAAATGCTTCAAATTAGCACTACCTTTTTTGGAGACAGCATATTTCTTTTAGATAGAAGTGTTTTTATTCAGAAAAAATTAAAATAAATTTTTGAGGGAATTATGTCTGTTTGGTTATTCTGTATCAAAGAACAGCCTCGCATGTAGGACATAAGAATGGAAAAACACATTTAAGTCAATATGCTCTTTTCTGCTAATGACACCACTGTGAACCTGACACATTTTGGATAAGTCCGCATTAGGACAGATTTGCCAAGATGAGAAAATTACAAATTGCTGCTGAGTTTCAAAATAAGTGACAAGAAAAGCCTTTAGGAAACTCTCACATCACTCTTATGTCCTCTGCATTTCTCCAAAAATTAAAAAATGAAAACAGTGGAGCAGAGTGCTTTTGTTATTCTTGAGTTAGGGTTTTTAAATGGGTAACAGGAGATTAACATGTCAACCCAATCATGAGTCCATGAATTTTTATTCACCTAAATACCTAAGAAATGGGGAACAGAGCTAAACAGAGAATTCTCGACAAAGGAATATCGAATGGCAGAGAAACACTTAAAGAAATGCTCATCCTCATTAGCCATCAGGGAAATGCAAATCAAAACGACCCTGAGATATCACCTTACACCCATCAGAATGGCCAAAATGAAAAACTCAAGGGACAACACATGCTGGAGAGGTTGTGGAGAAAGGGGAACCCTCCTCCACTGCTGGTGGGAATGTAAACTGGTTCATCCACTCTGGAAATCTATCTGGCGCTTTCTAAGACAATTAGGAATAGTGCTTCCTCAAGACCCAGCTATACCACTGCTAGGTATATACCCAAAGTTTGCTCAAGTACACAAAAGGGATATTTGCTCAACCATGTTTATAGCAGCTTTATTTGTAATAGGCAGAACCTGGAAACAACCCAGATGTCCATCAACGGAGGAATGGGTACAGAAATTGTGGTATTTTTACACAATGGAATACTACTCAGCAATCAAAAAGGAGGAAATCATGAAATTTGCAGGCAAATGGTGGGACCTAGAAAAGATCATCCTGAGTGAAATATCCCAGAAGGAGAAAGACAAACACGGTATATACTCACTTATATAGACCTATAGGATATGATAAACATAATGAAATCTATACACCTAAAAAAGATAATCAAGAGAGCGGACATGGGGTAAGATTATCAATCCTCGTTTTGAAAGACAGATGGGATGCACATTAAACATTGACAGGAGTCTACTGAGCGCATTTGAAAAACTCTAACTAGCAGTGTTGTCAAAGCAAAGACTCATGACCAAACCTTTGGCAGAGTACAGGGAATCATAAGAAAGGAGGGGAGTTAGTCTGATGAGGAAAGGATAGGAGCTCCACAAGGACCAAACATATCTGGGCACAGGGTCTTTTCTGAGACTGACATGCAACCAAGGACCATGTATGAATGTAACCTAGAACCTCTGCTCAGATGTAGCCTGTGGTAACTCAGTAACCAATTGGTTTTCCATAGTGAGGGGAACAAGGACTATTTCTAACAGGAACTCAATGACTGGCTCTTTGGCCTCCCTACCCCCCAAGGGAGGAGCAGTCCTGTTAGGCCACAGAGGAGAGCTTTGCAGCCAGTCCTGAAGATACCTGATAAAACAGGATCGGATGAATGGGGAGGAGGTTCCCCCTATAAGTGGACTTGGCAAGGGGCACGGTGGAGATGAGGGAGGGAGGGAGGGACTGGGAGGGAATGAGGGATTGGGACACGGCTGGGATACAGAGTTAATAAAATGTAACTGATAAGAAAAAAATAAAATTAAAAAAGAAAAAAAAAGATATTAACACAGATTTGTTGTACAGGCTGGGGATTATCTGTAGAATTTTCCCATCATTTGATGACATTAAAAATTATCCCATTCTCTTTTTGAGAGCCAGTGGGAAACTTTTTTCAAGGTGAGCTATTATAGATGGGTTTTGTGGTAGAAAGAAGGTTAATACCCTAACCATTATTCTTAGCTGGGAATTTAAAAGAACGTCAAAATTTAAAGGGGGGGGCACTCTATTTACTTTTGCTGTATTATTATCTTCTTAGGTTGTAAGATATTTTTTTACATAATTTTCCATTCTCAGAATCAAACTTAGGGTTTGGTGCCTGCCATGCAAGTACTTTAAAATAGTACCCAGAAAAATGTTATAGTGATATAAAATTATATCATAATAAAATACTATGAGGTGATTATGAGACAAAGAACAAAATTGTATAAATTAACAAAACTGAAAATTGTTACTAGCCACACAAGTAATAAGACAGAACATCTCATAAACGCAGATAGAGTTATGTGGTTTATAGAATTATGTTACTAATTATGAGTAAATCATTCTTTGTAATTTTATCCAGTGTTGCTAAGAATTCTGATATAGTATACACTAGTGTTTGAGACAGAATGTTATAAGCACCCAAAAATTCTCTGTAAATTTTTTGCATTGTCTATTTCTTCCTAATAAATATAAATAAATAATAATGAAGGAATTTTTTTTTTTTTACTACATTTCGGTGGTCATAGCTACAGACCAAACTAATGAGAACAGATAAATATTAAATTTGGTTTTCTTTATACATGAGTGTTTGAAAATATCAACATTGTGTGAATTCCAGAGATAAAAAATGGTACAAATGCATTAAAGGTGATTACAACATGACTGTATAAGGGAATCTTTTATATTTATTTTTTTGAATGTTTTTTATTTTAATTTTTTAACGTTTATTAATTACACTTTATTCATTTTGTATCCCCCCATAAGACCCTCCCTCCTCCCCTCCTGGTCCCACCCTCCCCGCATTTCTGCATGCATGCCCCTCCCCAAGTCCACTGATAGGGGAGGTCCTCCTCTCCTTCTTTCTGATCTTAGTCTATCAGTTCTCATCAGAAGTAGCTGCATTGTCAGGGTTCTAGGTTTTCTCCACGGATAGTCCTTGGTTGGAGTATGAGTCTCTGGGAAGTTCCCTGTGTTCAAATTTTCTTGTTCTGTTGCTCTCCTTGTGGAGTTCCTGTCCTCTCCAGCTCTTACTATTTCCCACTTCTTACATAAAATTCCATTCACTCTGCCTGTCAGTTGGCCATCAGGCTCAGCATCTGCTTTGATAGTTTGCACGGCAGAGGCTTTCAGAGAACCTCTGTGCCAGGTTCCGAGGTTGTTTCCTGTTTTCTTCTTCTGACTTTCAGAGGCCCTCTATAGCAGGTTCCTAGGTTGTTTCCTGTTTTCTTTTTCTTCTGATGTCCATCCTCTTTGCCTTTCAGGATGGGGATTGAACATTTTTAGTTAGGGTCCTCTCTTTTGCTTAGTTTGTTTAGATGTACAGATTTAAGTGGGTTTATTCTAGGTTGTATGTTTATATGAGTGAGTATATACCGTGTGTGTCTTTTTGCTTCTGGGACAACTCACTCAGGATGATCCTTTCCAGGTCCCACCATGTACCTGCAAATTTCATGATTTCCTTATTTTTCATTGCTGAGTAATACTCCATTGTATAGATATACCACAATTTCTACAACCATTCTTCAGTTGAGGGGCATCTGGGCTGTTTCCAGCTCCTGGCTATTACAAATAAAGCTGCTACAAACATGGTTGAGCAAATGTCCTTTTTGTGTACTTGAGCCTGTTTTAGGTATATGCCTAGGAGTGGAATGGCTGGATCTTGAGGAAGCGCTATTCCTAGTTGTCTGAGAAAGCGCCAGATTGTTTTCCAGAGTGGTTGTACAAGTTTACATTCCCACCAGCAGTGGAAAAGGGTTCCCCTTCCTCCACAACCTCTCCAACATGTATTGTCACTTGAGTTTTTAATCTTGGCCATTCTGATGGGTGTAAGGTGAAATCTTAGGGTCGTTTTGATTTGCATTTCCCTGATGGCTAATGAGGTTGAGCATTTCTTTAAGTGCTTCTCTGCCATTCGATATTCCTCTACAGAGAATTCTCTCTTTAGCTGTGTTCCCCATTTTTTAAGTGGATTACTTGGTTTGCTGCTTTTCAGGTTCTTTAGTTCTTTATATATACTGGATATGAGTCCTCTGTCAGATAAAGGGTTGGTGAAGATTCTTTCCCAATCTGTAGGCAGTCGCTTTGTTTTGATGACAGTGTCCTTTGCTTTACAGAAGCTGTTCAGTTTCATGAGGTCCCATTTATTGATTGTTGCTCTTAGAGCCTGTGTTGTTGGTGTTCTGTTCAGGAAGTTTTCTCCTATACCAATGAGATCTAGGGTATTCCCCACTTTTTTTTCTAGCCGATTAAATGTGTCTGGTTTTATGTTGAGGTCTTTGATCCACTTGAACTTCAGTTTTGCACAGGGTGATAAGTATGGATCTGTTTTTATTTTTCTACATGTAGACATCCAGTTGAACCAGCACCATTTGTTGAAGATGCTATCTTTTTTCCATTGTATGGTTTTGGCGTCTTTGTCAAAAATCAGGTGTCCATAAGTGTGTGGGTTTATTTCTGGGTCCTCTGTTTGATTCCATGGATCCACCATTCTGTTTCTATGCCAGTACCATGCAGTTTTTATAACTGTTGCTCTATAGTCCAGCTTGAGATCAGTGATGGTGATACCTCCACAAGATCTTTTATTGTAGAGAATTGTTTTAGAAATTCTTGGTTGCTTGTTATTCCATATGAAGTTAAGAATTTTTCTTTCCAGGTCTGTAAAGAATTGTGTTGGCAATTTGATGGGAATTGCATTAAATCTGGAGATTGCTTTTGGTAAGATGGCCATTTTTATTATGTTAATCCTGCAAAGCCATGAGTATGGGAGATCTTTCCATCTTCTCATATCTTCCACTATTTCTTTCTTCAGAGACTTGAAATTTTTTTTCATACAAGTCTTTGACTTGTTTGGTTAGGGTTACACCTAGGTATTTTATGTCATTTGTGGCTATTGTGAAGGGTGTTGTTTCTATAATTCCTTTCTCAGCCCTTTTGTCTTTTGTGTACAGGAGTGCTACTGATTTATTTGAGTTAATTTTGTATCCGGCCACTTTGCTGAAGGTGTTTATCAGCTGTAGGAGTTCCCTGGTAGAGTTTTTGGGGTCACTTATGTATATTATCATATCATCTGCAAATAGTGATTATTTGACTTCTTTCTTTCCCATCTGTATCCCCTTGATCTCCTTCAACTGTCTTATTGCTCTAGCAAGGACGTCCAGAACTATGTTGAAGAGATATGGAGAGAGTGGGCAGCCTTGTCTTATCCCTGATTTCAGTGGGATTGTTTTAAGTTTCTCTCCATTCAGTTTGATGTTGGCTATAGGTTTGCTGTAGATCACATTTACTATGTTTAGATATGTGCCTTGTATCCCTGATCTCTCCTATACTTTAAACATGAATGGATGTTGGATTTTGTCAAATGCATTTTCAGCATCTAGGGAGATTATCATGTGTTTTTTTTTTTTCTTTCAGTTTGTTAATATGGTGGATCACATTGATAGATTTCCTTATATTGAACCACCCCTGCATAACTTGGATGAAGCCTACTTGGTCATAGTGGATAATATCTTTGATGTGTTCTTCAATTCGGTTTGCAAGTATTTTGTTAAGTATTTTTGCATCAATGTTCAAAAGGGAGATTGGCCTGAAATTCTCTTTCTTTGTTGAGTCTTTGTGAGGTTTAGGTACCAAGGTGATTGTGGCTTCATAGAACGAGTTTGGTAATATTCCTTCTGTTTCTATTTTGTGGAATAGTTTGAAGAGAATTGGTGTTAGCTCTTCTTTGAAGGTCTGGTAGAATTCTGCGCTGAAGCCATCTGGTCCTGGGCTTTTTTTGGATGGGAGACTTTTGATGACTGCTTCTATTTCTTTGGGGGATATAGGACAATTTAATTGATTTACCTGGTCCTGATTCAGCTTTGGTAAGTCAAATTGATCAAGAAAATTGTCCATTTCATTTAGATTTTCAAATTTTGTGGCATATAGACTTTTGAAGTAAGTCCTAATGATTGTTTGGATTTCCTCAGTGTCTGTAGTTATGTCCCCCTTTTCATTTCTGATTTTGGTGATTTGGGTGGTATCTCTCTGCCTTTTAGTTTGCTTGGCTAAGGGTTTGTCAATCTTGTTGATTTTCTCAAAGTACCAGCTCTTGGATTCATTGATTCTTTGAATTGTTTTATTTTTTTCTATTTGATTGATTTCTGCCCTGAGTTTGATTATTTCCAGCCATCTACTCCCTTTTAGTGTGTCTGCTTTTTCTTTTTCTAGGGTTTTTAAATGGGCCATTAAGTTGCTTGAATGAGCTGTCTCGAATTTCTTCTTGAAGGCACTTAGTGCTATCAACTTTCCTCTTAGCACTGCTTTCATTGTGTCCCACAAGTTTGGGTATGTTGTGTCTTCATTTTCATTGAGTTCTAGGAAGACTTTAATTTCTTTCTTTATTTCTTCCCTGACCCAGCTGTCATTTAGTAACAAGTTGTTCAGTTTCCATGTGTTTCTGATGTTGTTGAAGTCCAGCTTTATTCCATGGTGATCAGACAAGATACAAGGGATTATTTCAATCTTCTTGTATCTGTTGAGGCTTGCTATGTGACCAACTATATGGTCTATTTTGGAGAAGGTTCCATGAGGTGCTGAGAAGAAGGTAAATTCTTTTGTTTTTTGGTATAAAGTTCTGTAAATGTCTGTGAGGTCCATTTGATTCATGACCTCTGACAGAGATATTGTTTCTTTGTTTAATTTCTGTTTTGTTGACCTGTCTTTTTTTGACAGTGGAGTGTTGAAGTCGCCCACTATTAATGTGTGGGGATCTATATGTGGTTTAAATTTTATCAATGTTTCTTTCACAAATGTGGGTGCTCTTGTATTTGGGGAATAGATGTTCAGGATTGTAATGTCTTCTTTGTGGAATTTTCCCTTGACGAGTATGAAGTGTCCTTCCCCATCTCTTTTTATTAATTTTGGTAGAAAGTCTATTTTATCAGATATTAGAATGGCTACTCCTGCTTGTGTCTTGGGTCCATTTGCTTGGAAAGTCGTCTTCCAACCCTTTACCCTCAGGTAATGTCTATCTTTGTGCCATACGTGTGTTTCTTGTATGCAACAGATTGCTAGGTTTTGTTTACGTATCCATTCTGTTAATCTGTGTCTTTTTACTGGAGAGTTGAATCCATTGATGTTGAGAGATATTGATGACTAGTGGCTGTTAGATCCTTTGATTTTGATGTTGGCTGTGGTCATAAGATTGTGTGCTTGGTTACTTTTTGTTTTACTGTAGTAAGGTTAATTTTTTCCTGTGTTTTCTTGACAGAAGCTAATTTTCTTGGGTTGTATTTTCCCTTCCAGTGTCTTCTGTATTGCTGGATTTGTGTGTAGGTATTGTTGAAATTTGTTTTTGTCATCGAATATCTTGTATTCTCCATCTATGAGGACTGAGGGTTTTGTAGGGTATAGTATCCTGGGCTAACATCTGTGTTCTCTTAGGGTCTTCATGATATCTCTCTAGGCCCTTCTGGCTTTCATAGTCTCTGTTGAAAAGTCAGGTGTCATTCTACTGGGTTTGCCATTATATGTTACTTAGCCTTTTTTCCTTGCAGCTTTTAGTAATTTTTCTTTGTTCTGTATAATTATAGTTTTGATTATTATGTGGCTGGAGGATTTTCTTTCTGGTCAAATTTGTTGGGTGTACTGTAGGCCTCATGTATTCTTATTGGCTTCTTGTTTAACTTGGGGAAATTTTCTTCAATGATTTTGTTGAAAATATTATCTGGGCCTTGGAGAAGGGAGTCTTCTTTTTCCTCTATACCTATTATTCTTAGGTTTTGTCTTTTCATATTGTCTTGGATTTCTTGGACGGTTTGTGTCAGGAATTTTTAGGATTTAACTTTTTCTTTGACAGATACATCGATTTCTTCCATTGTATCTTCTACATCTGAGATTCTTTCTTCCATTTCTTGTAGTTTGTTGGTTATGCTTACCTCTGTAGTTCCTGTTTTCTTCCCTAAATTCTTCCTCTCCATTATTTCCTCCATTTGTGTTTTCTTTAATTTTTCCATTTCTATCTTCAGGTCTTGAGTTGTTTTGTTTACTTCCTTCACCTGTCTGATTGTATTTTCCTCTTTTTCTTTTAGTTCCTTCAACTCTGTTTCTTTTATTTCTCTCAGTGATTTAATTATTTCTTCTCTGAAGGCAGCAAACTCTTTGGCTGCATCTTCCGGTATTTTAACTTCCTCCATTTCTTTACTGATAGCCATGATCTGTTTGGTTTTATCTTCCTCTAATTCTTTAGGTATTTTATTTGTTTCCTCTATTAACCTCTTCATCAGCATAGATGTAAGGTCATCTTCTTGATTTTCTATTATGCTGCATTGTCCAGGGCTGTTTGCCCCTGGATGGCTGGGTTTTGATGATGCCATATTGCTCTGTCTTTTGTTGGTTGAGCTTTTACGCTGACCACTACCCATTGGGCTGTTTTATGTGTTGGCTGTTTGTTTCTGTGCTTCCTGGAGTCCTGAGGTAGGGAGAATCCCATTGGCCGGAAGATGATTTTTCCTGAAGGAGTCCTCCTCTGCTTTTTGGTTATGTTCACTGTATGGCCAGTGTTTCTCAGGAATTTTCACTGCTCACCTCAGGTGTATAGCCCTGAGTAGTAGCTGTGGTTTTTGTTAAATGGGGGAGTGGTTCTCCTGTTACCCATAGAAGTTCTCAAGATAGCTGCCCCACTGCTTGGTTTCTCATTATAAATTTAGTGGGCTGCTGCTGTTGTTACAGTTTTCCAGATACAGTCCTCTTAAAGAACCTGCTGATTCCCTAGCTGTAGGTTTTTCTCCCAACAGGGAAACTCAGTCTGTTATCCTGGGGCACACAGTTCTGTTCGGGAAAGTGGGAGGAGCGCCCAGCAAGTCTCTGGGCCAGAGGCTGAGTGCTCTGCTCTGGGCCTGGAGAATGTGCACCTAGGTTGAGTTGGCGCCTCAGGGCGCCGCTCTGGTCTGGAGGCTGGGTGCCTCACTCTGGATCAGAAGATGTGTGTCCCTGTGTGGGATGGTGGCTGCAGGCACTGCTCTGGTCCAGAAGCTGTGGGTGCAGGCCTCTTGAAGGACCAGGGATTCCCACAGTTTTGTCAGTCTAGCTAGGGATAACTGGCTTTTGTAAGTCTGAGGGTGCAGCTGTGTTCCCCAGTGCTCTAGGGGTACTCAATAATTGCGGCTGAGCACAGTGCTTCTGCCTGCATTAGAAAGCTAGAGCCTAGAGTCTGCGTGAATCCAGAAAGTCTTTTGGTGCTGGGTGCCCTGAGCATTAGACTTGATGATCCCCCGTCCCCCGCTCGGGGTTTCCTCTTGCCAGATACACCCAGTCTTTGCTTTGGGGACCGTTGGTCTGTCTGTGGTGGCGAGTAGAACCCACAGGCACAGAAGCCCGCCCCTGGCTCCCCTTTTCTGGCCTTTGGGAGCCTGGGCGTCTGCCTAAATTGGATAATTTTCCTGAGACCTTTTTGGAGTTGGGGTGTCGGCTGAGTGCTCTGATATCAGACCAGCTGTTTCCCTCCCTGTGGGTTTGCACCTGACAGTGAAACTCAGTCTGTGGTGCCCTGGTGCTCTGGTGCCCACAGTTCTATCTGAGGCGGCGAATCAGGCACGGAGGCAGGGCTCTGTGCAGGCGCCTGGTTCCCCGGCTCTGACCACGGGCTGGCTCCTAGGGCGCCAGTGGAACCTGAGTCTTTTCCAGGGGATGTCTGGGTGACCTAAGTTCAGTCCCAATCTTTTCCTGCTCTGTGGAGTTATCTCTCGACTGGAAAATCCAGTCTGTGATGTTCCGGGCCCACAGTTCAGTCTGAGACAGTTACCAGATCACGCTGGCGTGTAGCTCTGGGTTGGCGACCAAGCACCTGGCGGAACCAGGATCTCTTCCGTGGTTTAGCCACGTGAGTTAAAGCTCATTGAATTCCCCACTGTGGGGTATCCTCTCACCTGTGAAACACAATCACTTGTGTTTTAATGTCACGAGTTCTGATTGCTGGTCATTGGTTCTGTTGTGCTGCTGCTCAGAATGAGAGTCCTCCAGGCACTGCCATCTTGCCCGCCCCCCTATTTCATTTTTTTAAATTAATTACACTTTATTTACTTTGTATCCCCCCTGTAGTTCCCTCCCTCCTTCCCTCCCAAGCCCTCCCTTTCTCCCCCTTTTCCACACATGCCCCTCCCCAAGTCCACTGCTAGGGGAAGTCTTCTTTTCCTTCCTTGTGAACCTTGTGTTAAGTCTCATCAGGAGTGGCTGCATTGTCTTCCTCTGTGGCCTGGAAAGTATGTTCCCCCCTAGTGGGAGGCAATTAAAGAGCAGACCAATCAGTTCATGTCATAGATATTCTCTATTCCCATTATGATGGAACCCTCTAGGAGACTGAATTGCCATGGGCTACATCTTTGCAGGGGTTCTGGATTATCTCCATGCATGCTACTTGTTTGGACTATCAGTCTCAGGGAAGACTCATGTGCCCAGATTTTTTTGGATCTGTTGCTCTCCTTGTGAAGTTCCTGCCCGTCCATGTCTTACTAACTCCCACCTCTTTTATAAAATTCCCAGCAATCTCCTAAAAGTTTGGCCGTAAGTCTCAGCATCTGCTTTGATAATCTGTAGGGCAGAGCCTTACAGAGGTCCAATGTGGCAGGCTCCTAACTTGTTCTGTGTTTTCTCCTTCTTCTGATGTCAATCTTCTTTGCCTTTCTGGATAGGGATTGAATATTTTAGCCAGAGTTCTCCCTCTTGATTAGTTTCTTTAGGTTTTTTAGTAGGTTTATCCTATAATATATGTTTATATGAGTGAGTATATACCGTGTGTGTCTTTTTGCTTCTGGGATAGCTCACTCAGGGTCATCTTTTCCATTTCCCACAATTTACGTGCAAATTTAATGATTTCCTTGTTTTCTATTGCCGAGTAGTATTTCACTGTGTAGATGTACTTTCTGTATCCATTCCTCAGTTGAGGGGCATCATGGTTGTTTCCACGTTTTGACTATTACAAATAAAGCTGCTACAAATATGGTTGAGCAAATATCCTTATTGTGCAGTTTAGCCTCTTTTGGGTACATGCCTAGAAGTGGTATGGCTGGATCTTGAGGAGGAGCTATTCCTAATTGTCTAAGAAAACAGCAGATTGATTTCCAGTTTGATTGTACAAGTTTACATTCCCAACAGCAGTGGAAGAGGGTTACCCTTTCTCCACAACCTCTCCAGCATGTGCTGTCACTTGAGTTTTTGATCTTAGCTATTCTCATGGGTTTAAGGTGAAATCTTATTTTTTATTAATTACAGTTTATTCATTTTGTGTCCCAGCTGTAGCCCTCACACTAGTACACTTCCAATGCCACCCTCCTTCCTTTTCAAATCTCCTCTCACGCCTCTTCTCCAGTTCACTTATAGGGCAGGACATCTTCCATTTCTCTCTGACCGTAGCCTATCAGGTCTCATCAGGACTGGCTGCATTGTCTTCTTCCGTGGCTTGGAAAAGCTGATCTCCCCTCAGGGAGAGGTGATCAAAGAGCAAGCCACTGAGTTCATGTCCAAGACAATCCCTGTTCCTGTTACTAGGGAACCCTTTTGGACACTGAGCTGCCATGGGCTACATCTTTTCAGGGCTTCTACGTTATCTCCATGCAAGGTCCTTGGTTGGAGTATCAGTCTCAGAAAAGAGCCCTGGGCCCAGGTGTTTTGGTTCTTTTGCTCTCTTTGTGGAGCTCTGTCCCCTCCAGGTTTTTCTATCTCTACCTTCTTTCATAAGATTTGCTGCACTCTGCCCAAAGTTTGGCTATGAGTCTCAGCATCTGCTTTAATACCCTACTAGGTAGAATCTTTCAGAGGCCCTCTGTGGTAGGCTCCCTACCTGTTCCCTGTTTTTTCCCCCTCTTCTGATGTCTGGGAAAATTTTAATTTGTACCTTTTAACTAGGAGCATGTGAAAGAAACTGCCAGACATAATGTGCAAGCATTGTCCTGCCGTCTTCAATGTACTTATTTTCAAAGATTTATTCACAATATTAAGGGTCTTAAATGACTTTTATAAAATATAGGGGGGGTTCCTAGGTGACAGTGACCAACCCTCACCATATCTGAGGGCAGAGAATTCAAAACTCCAAAACTGGTGAGTAGAGAGGCAGCTGAAACCACAACATTGATTTTGAGGCTTCCCAGGCTAGACTGGACAACTTGAGCTCAGACAGATTGAATCCAGGTCACCCAGGGACATCTCCTGGGTCTGAGTGTAGCAAACTTTCATCCCCCTGCACTTTCCCTTGCCCTGGCAGTGACAGCAGTTGCCCCAAGAACAGGCCTCCTTGATAGTGGGAGTCATAGTTGTCCCAAGTACAGGCCTCCCTGATCAGTAACTGAGAAGGTAGAGGCTTCCCCAAGTACTGGGGGAGGCGCAGCAGCCAAACTGCAGACAACACTGACAGATCTCCTCCATTTTCATTGTCTTTGGAGGTCTAAATCTGAGAGTAGAGAACTGTGGTACCCCTGTGTTTTCTGCATACACCTGCTAGTGAGTGTGCCTTCAAATGGGTGAGTGCAGAGCCCCAGATCTTGAGTCCATCTACACTAGCAGCCAGACATCAGATCCCTACTAACCACACCCCAATGTGGGCAACATAGGCATCCCTGGTACAGTATTGTCAACATTGAAGCCCTTGTTCTGTGGGCCTCCAAGTGGAGTCCAGGAAAACAATTCATGGAGCCAAGATAGTGCAACCCAGACAGATCTGAGTGCCTGGAGGGCAGTATGACAGACTTGTGGTTACTGAGCCATTCAGGGCACCTGCACATGTGCACTATGCCCATGAACCAGCCCAGCAACCCCACCTACTCTCACACACCATCCTTCCAAGAATTTACACTCAATAGCACCCAGTCTTTCAAGGCACATTTCCATACACATTCCCATGCTTGTGCATATGTGCCTGCAACCTTCCTCCCTTAGCTACTTCTGAAACACCAACATCCACTCTCAAACTGGTGGACCTCTCTCATCTTCCTGAAGAATACTCCAGACTCCAAAGACAGATGGACCCAGTCTGCAGTACAGGCTCAAGGAATAAACAATGAAGGTTATGGTCCATAGATGGCTAGAGGCCTGCATAAGAACACATACAACAAAAATCAGGACATCATGACTTCATCAGCAACCCTAAAAATTAATGGATATTTTAATTAATTGGGAAAAACACAGAAAAATAATCTGAAATCCATGCTTATCCAGTTAATATAGGCACACAAAAAGGATACTAACAAAGCTCTCAAAGAAATATATGCAAATGTAGCCAAAAAATGGAGGCACACAGAAGAATGGTAAAAAAAAAAATAGAGGCCATCATGGATAGACAGGAATCTGAATAAAAACAGATGAAGAAAATGTTGCAAGATATGAAAACAGAATTAGAATCAATAGAGAAAACATACACAGAGCAACTCTTGGAGATGGGAATCCTAGAAAAGACATTGGAAACCACACAGGTAAGGATCACCAACAGAATTCAAGATATGGATGAAAGAATCTCAGGCACTAAAGACACAATTGAAGAATAAATACATTTCTCAAAAAAAAAAAAAAAAAGACAAAATCGGTAATGGTCCTGACACAAAACATCCAAGAAATCAAGTACAACATGAAAATATAAAACCTGAGAATAATAGGAATACATAAAAAAAAAAGATTCCAGGCTCCAAGGTCCAGAAAATAATTTTAAGAAAATCATACAAGAAAATTTTCCCAACTTAAATGAAAAGACGTCTTTAAACATACAAGAGACTTACAGAACAACAAATTGACTAGTCCAGAAAATGTCACATAACAGTCAAAACACTAAATCTACAGAACAACAATAACAGCAAACTGTTAAAAGCAGAAAGGAAAAAAAGCCAAGTAACATAAATACACATCCACAGCAACAGAAATGACAAAAAGCCTACACACACAGAAAATCTCTACTGACTAAGTGACAGCTGGATAACAAAAGAAATTAAAAAAATGAAATGAGAGACTTCCTAAAATTCAATGAAAATGAAGGCACAACTTACCCAACCTTATGAGACACAGTGAAATCAGTGCTAAGAAGAAAGTTCATAGCATTAAATGCCTTCAGAAAGATGTTTGAGACAACTCATACAAAAAACTTGATGGCACACCTAAAACCCCTAATAGAGAAAAAAAAAAAAAAAGGAGCAGACATACACAAGAGGAGTAGAGGTTTGGAAATAATCAAACTCGGAGCTGATATCAATAAATTACAAACAAAGAAAACAATTCAAAGAGTCAATGAAAACAAAAGCTGGTTCTCTGAGAAAATCAACAAGATGGACAAGCCTTTAGCCAAACTAAATAAAAAGCAGAGAACAAGTACCTAAATGAGCAAAATCAGAAATGAAAAGAGAGACAAAATGACAGATGTGTAGGAAATCCAAACAATATTAGGTCTTACTGCAAAAGTCTATCTGCCACAAAATTCGAAAATGTAAATGAAATAGGCAATTTTCTCAATAGATTCCATTTACCAAAGCTGCATCAAAATGAGGTAAATAAAATAAATAGTCCTATATCGCCCAAGGAATTACAAGCTGTCCTCAAAATTCTCCCAACCACAAAAGGCCGAAGGCCTGATGGTTTCAGTGCAGATTTCTACCAGACCTTCAAAGAAGATGAAGATTAACACTAATACTCTTCAAACTATTCAACAAAATAGAATCAGAAGGAACATTTATCAACCTCATTCTTTGAGGCCACAGTCACCTTGATACCTAAACCAAATGAAGATTCAACAAAGAAAGATAATTTTAGACTAATCTCACTTATGAATATTGATGCAAAAATACTCAATAAAATACTGTCAAACTGAATCCAGGAACACAGTAAAGATATCATCCAACACGACCAAGTAGGCTTTATCCCAGGCATGCAGGGATTGTTCAACATATGAAAATCCATCAATTCAATCCACTATAAAAACAAACTGAAAGAAAAAGACCACATGATAGTCTCCTTATATGCTCAAAAAGCATTTGATAAAATCCAACATTCATTTATGTTTAAAGTCTTGGAGTAATCAGTGATACAAGGTACATACCTAAACATAGTAAAGGCAATATACAGCAAGCCTATAGCCAACATCAAACTAAAAGGAGAGAAACTTAAATCAATCCCACTGTGCCCCAACCTGAGGGGAATTCAATGAGTACTCGAGGAGGAGCGAAAAGAATGGAAGGACAAAAGACACAAAGATGGAGAGCAGGTCTGATATCTGACCGAGCTATCAGTTTCTTTGAAAAATTTCACAGAACTTTATAGGGAGAAGGCAGGGAGGTGGAAGGCATAGCAGGGTATTTTATGGCACAAGAGATATCTGAATAGTTTTATGGCAGGGTGGTTTATGGCAGGGTAGTTTATGGTGCAAGATACCACACCTGCAAGATGCCATTAGAATGTTAACTAAGAGATATACCACAAGAATGTTTGCTTAAGATATCTCAAGATGCTCCAAGCCGAATGAGCAAATGTTCTAACATAAATCTCTCACCCATGACCTTAAAGTCCTGGTGCAGCTGTCGGTAACTTTCCATTAATTAGCTTTGGATCCCAGCACCACTGAAATCAGAGATAAAGCATGGCTGCCCACTCTCTCTTTATCTCTTTACCATAGTACTTGAAATCCTAGCTAGAGCAATAAGACAACTAAAGGAGATAAGGGAATACACATTTAAAAGGAATAAGTCAAAGTGTCACTATTTACAGATGGTATGATGGTATACATGAGAGACCCCCAAAATACGAGAGAACTTCAGCTGATAAAAACTTTCAGCAAAGAGGATAGATATAAATTAATTCAAAACATCTGAAGCCCTCTTGTATATAAAATGACCAACAGGCTGAGAATGCAATTAGGAAAACAACATTCTTTACAATAGCCACAAATGACATAAAGTACCTTGGTATGACTGTAGCCAAGCAAGTGAAACACCTGTATGAAAAAAAACAAAAAACAAAAAACAAAAAACCTTAACTATCTAATGAAAGAAATTGAAGAAGCTATCAGAAGATGGAAAGATATCTCATGCTCTTGGATCAATAGGATTAATATAGTGAAAATGGCCTTCTGTAACAGGCTATCTGCAGACTCAATACAATTCCCATCAAAATACCAGCAGAATTCTTTGCACAAACAGAAAGAACAATTTCAAATGGAAAAAAGAAAAAAAAATTGCTAAAACAATCCTGTTAAATAACAGATTGTCTGGAGGTATCTCCACCCCAGATATCAAGCTGTACTAGAGAGCAACAAAAATAAAAAATTCATGATACTGGCATAGAAAAAGAATTGTGGATCAACAGAATCTAATAGAAGACCAAGAAATAAACCCGCACACCTATGGATACTTGATTTTTGAAAAAGACTTCACAACTGTACAATGGAAAAAAGATAAAATCTTTAACAAATGGTGCTGGTCTAACTGGATGTCTACATGTAGAAAAATGGAAATAGATCCATATTTATCACCCTTCACAAGGACCTTAACATAAACACAGAATTACAAAAATTGTTAGAAGAGAAATTAGACTGCCACGAACTTCGTCTGAACAAAGTTTCTAGGTTATATCCATACATGGTCCGTGGTTGGAGAAACAGTTTCAGAAAAAAGCCCTGTGCCCAGATATATTTGGTCCTTGTGGGGCTCCTATCCTTTTCACATCATACTAACTCCCCTTCTGCTGAAGGTTTGGTTATGAGTCTTAGTATCTGTTTTGAAATGCTGCTTGATAGAGTCTTTCAGATGTCTTCTGTGGTAGACTCCTGTCCTACATCAAATGCACATCTCATTTGTCTTTCTAAGTGAGGATTAATCATCTTACCCCATGTCTGCTTTTTTGTTTATCTTCTTTAGGTGTATAGACTTTATTATGCTTATCATATCTTGTAGGTCAATATAAGCGAGTATATAGTAAGGGGAACAGGGTTCTATCTCTGATAGGAACTCAATGGCAGGCTCTTTGACCTCTCCACCACCCAAGGGAGCAACAGTCCTGCTAGGCCACAGAGGAGGACTTTGCAGCCAGTCCTGAAGATACCTGATAAAACAGGGCCAGACGAAACGGGAGGAGGTCCTCCCCAATCCGTGGACTTGGAAAGGGGCATGGAGAAGCTGAGGGACTGAGGGTGGGATTGGGAAGGAATAAGGGAGAGGGATACAGCTGGGATACAGAGTTAATAAAATGTAACAAATAATAATAAACAATAAAAAAAGAAATTAGGCAAAAGCCTTGACCTCATTGTCAAAGGAGACAACTCCCTGAACAGAACACCAACAGCACAGGCTCTAAAATCAACAATCAATATATGAGACCTCATGAAACTGAAAAGCTTCTGTAAAGCAAAGGACACTGTCATCAAAACAAAATGACTGCCTACAGATTGGGAAAGAATCTTCACTAACCCTGTATCTGACAGACGGTTAATATGCAGAATACATAAAGAACCAAAGAAGTTAAAAAGCATCAAATAAAGTAATTCAATGAAAAAAATGGGGTACAGAGGTAAACAGAATTCCCAATAAAGGAATACTGAATAGCAGAGAAACACTTAAATGCTCAGTGTCCTTAGTCATCAAGGAAAGGCAAATCAAAACGACCCTGAGATTTCACCTTATACCCATCAGAATGGCTAAGATGAAAAATGAAATGACAACACATGCTGGAAAGGATATGGAAAAAGGGAAATCCTCCTCCATTGCTGGTGGGAATGTAAACTTGTACAACCACTTCGAAATCAATCTGGGGCTTTCTCACAAAATTAGGAATAGTGCTACCTCCAGATCCAGCTATACCATTCCTAGGCATTTATCCAAAATAAGCTCAATAATACAACAAGGACATTTGCTCCACCATGTTCATAGCAACTTTATTCATAATAGCCAGAACCTGGAAACAACCCAGAAGTCCCTTAAATTTGGAAAGGATACAGAATTTTTCATACATTTATACAATGCAATACTACCCAGCAATTAAAAATAAGGAAATCATAAAATTTAAAGGCAAATGGATGGAACTAGAAAGATAATCCTGAGTGAGGACCATGTATGGAAATGACCTAGAACCCCTGCTCAGAAATAGCCCATGCAGCTCAGTTTCCAAGTAGGTTCCATAATAAGGTGAGCAGTGACTGTCTCTAACATGAACTCAGTGTCTGGCTCTTTGATTACCTCCCCTGGTTGGGGGGGGGCAGCATTACCTGTCTACAGAGGAAGACAATGTGGCCAGTCTTGAAAAGACCTGATAGGTTAGGGTCAGATAGATGGGGAGGAGGATATCCCCTACCATTGGACTAGGGAATGGGAATAGGAGGAGAACAAGTTGTGAAGTTGGGACTCAGGGGAGAAAATGGAGGGGGGGGGGCTACAGCAGGGATACAAAGTGAATAAATTAACATAAATAAATAAATAATTAAGAACACAAAAAAATCAGTTTTGAACAAATATTTTCTTTCTAGTAGTTTTGTTGTTGTTTTTTGTTTTTGTTTTGTTTTATTAGAGGTGCTTTAATATTTAATCACTTTTCACATATCCACTATCTCCAATTGAGTTTTTTATGAGTTTGGAAACAATCTGTTATCTCCTGTGGAACTTACTCATGTCGTAAGATCATTAAAAAGTTATAAAACAGAGCTAGAGTGATGGTTCAGTGGCTCAGAGCACTTGCTGCTCTCACAGAGGATGTTGGTTCACTTTCAAGCACTCAAATGACATTTTACAATCATCTGTAACTAAATTTACAGGGCATCCAGTGCCTTCTTATGGTCTCTGTGAGCACCAGGCATTCACAAAGGGCACAGACATACATACCATCAAAAATTCCATACATATGTAAATAAGTTGTTTTAAGATTACAAAGAATTGGAAGAACAAATATAAACTTCTGACCATAGTAAGCATTGTTGGATTTGTTGTGTTTATTATCATCATTATTATTTACTATTTATTTACTTTGTATTTCATTTGCAGATCCCTCCCTTATCTCCTCTCTGTGCTACCCTCCCTTCCTTGTCCTACCCTATTCCTCTTTGCTAGTCCACTGATAAAGAAGTTCCTTCTCTTCTCTGCCTGACCCTAGCCTATCAGGTCTCAGCAGAACTGTCTGTATCCTCTTTCATCGAAGATCAAGAAATAAAACCAACACAATTTGATTTTGACAAAGAAGCCAAAACCATACAATGGAAAAAAAGATAGCATCTTCAACAAATGGTACTGGTCTAACTGGATGTCAACATGGGGAAAAATGCAATAGATCCATATTTATCACCCTGCACAAAACTAACGTCTCTGTGGATCAAAGACCTCGACATAAACCCAGACACACTAAATCTATTAGAAGAAAAGTAGGTAAGAGCCTTGAACTCAAGCATTTTGTTTTTAAGATGTCCAAATATGCTCTTACTGACCGATGGTTCAACCAAGCTCCTTTTCATTCTCCTTTTAAAAAATCATTTATTTTAGGTTTTGGAGATATATTATAATTGCATAATTTTACCTTTCCTTTACTATCTCTAGTCCCTTCCATATAGCCCTTCTAGCTCTGTTTCTAATTCAGCATAATATAGTACCCTATGTCCCAAGTAGTCGAATGCATACCTTGGTGGTAATAAACAGCTCTCATTAGACGTCAGACCCTTTGAACAAGAAGTAAATCATGCCTCGTACTGAAAACAAAGCCATTTATCAAGGGCTAGTCAAGTCATGGGTCTCTGAGATGTATCTACAACTGCTACTTTACTAAACAATTAGAATTCCTAAATATATTTTAAATATTTGTTTTTATACCCACAAATAACTTTCTTGTTTTTGTCATTTTACTGCCTAAATCTATAAACAGACACACAAAGCACAAGCAGCTCTCTTCATTTTTTCCCAAGTAGGTACCTGCCACAAATGAAAAACGGTATTTTATTTTATACTTCATGCCAAAATAATTACAACATCCTAAACTTAGGATTTCTTGTTAACTTTAGTTGCAAATAACATCACTCCCTATATTAGAGAAGAAAGATCAGTGTCAGTATTGATTCACTTAACACAGGTCTGAAAACCTAATGTAATTACAAAGTAGTCTCTCCATCATTTCAAAAAGGAGAGAGAAAGGTCTTCAAAAAGAGAGTGTGAACTCTTTTAGGAACTCTATAAAGTAGCCACACACTTGTAAAGAAAAATTTTAGGACTATAATTTTATGACTCTGGAAAAGAGAGCTGCATTAAGTTTCAAAAACATGTGTTGTAAAAGTGATTACTCTTCTTACCTGAGTGTTAGGTCTGGTTGAAAAAAGAGTGAATGTTGACTTATTTATAATGGAGCTAAAAATTTAAATGTAGGCAATAGATCATGCCTCTGGGATTCTTCTCTCCTAAGGATTTCAGCTACTTTTTAGTGGTTTACTCCATTAATTCTCACACCATCTATCCAGGTTCTGCAGGTGGTGAGCCTATCATTTCTGCTCTATAAACAAAGAAATTAATCTGCTGAAATATTAAGTGATTTGCTTATATTCAGACAGTGGCCTAGAAACTCAATAAGGCAAAGACATTCAATATGACAGAGAATACAGGAAACAATAAGCAAGGTAGGAAACCTGGTGTGTGAGCCAAATCATTACACACATTTTGTATTGTTTTGTTTTTAATTAATTTATTTTTTATTAGTTACAGTTTATTCACTTTGTATACCTGCTGTAGCCCCTCCCTCATCAGCTCCCAATCCCACCTTTTCTTCCTCATCTC
Source organism: Psammomys obesus (assembly GCF_907164565.1). Classification (NCBI taxonomy): domain Eukaryota; kingdom Metazoa; phylum Chordata; class Mammalia; order Rodentia; family Muridae; genus Psammomys; species Psammomys obesus. Next base: position 6,568,821 of record NW_026589137.1, read on the forward strand.
CTCCCATGCCGTTCCAGAGGTCCACTGTTAGTGGAGTTTCTCCACCCCTTCCCTCTGACCCTAACCTATCAGGTCTCATCAGGACTAGCTGCATTTTCCATCTCTGTTGCCTGGAAAGGCTGCTCCCACCTCAGGGGTTGGTGATCAAAGAGCCAGCCACTGAGTCCATGTCAAATACAGTCCCTGTTCCCCTAACTTGGGAACCACTTGGAGACTGAGCTGCCATGGCCTACATCTGTGCTCTTTTTTTTTTCTTTTCTTTTTTTTTTTTTTTTGTCTAAAATTTTAGCAAATAGGAAAAGGAAGGAGTGTAGTATTTGACAGAGAAGTAAAAAGTAATAAAAGTAAGAAGCAAATGTGTGATCTCAAGATTGGGTCACCATGTATGGAGTAAGGGATTTGTAATGAGAGAAGTCATTTATATAGAACTTCAGGACATAGTCAATACACATAAGCAGCATAGTCGTTTGGAAAAGATGCTCTCTATAGTCCAGGGCATTTTAATACGTGGTTCTCAGTTGTTGGGGATGTTTGGGTGGGTTTAGGGGTTATAACCTTGCTGAACAAGGTTTGTCGAGGGGAGAGGATGGAGGAGCTTTGAGGCTTCAAAAACTCCAGGATGTGAGCCATCAGTTTTGTACTCTTGTCTGACATCCCTCATGGACTTTAAATTTCTTCTTTCTGTTTATAATGTTAATGTATTGCTTTTTTAGTCCTAAACTTGATAAATTATAGAAAAATTTGAAACAGATTTTTAAAAGTAAGCTTTCCCAGAATGCAAATACACAAATTTAGAATGTCTATGTAAGAAGGCCAGAAAATGAATATCTCTAAGACATAATTTGGTGTAATTTTGCCTAAAATAATTGTTTAAATGATAAATTCATTAACAAGATAATTAAATCTCATCACTTCAGAATGAATACATCCTCTCAAATTGCTTTGTCTAAAGTCATGTGTTTTTTGTACATATACCATATAAAATTAAGTATTCACTATTTTTTCCAGAGGGTTTCCATTTACTATATGATTATGTCTGTATGAACTGTTAATAGAACATTTTTTGATACTCAGTTTTTCAGCATGCCTCCTAATGGCAAGAGTAATATGCTTCTAAGACTATTCCTTGAGTATCTTCATCTAGTTCCTTAAAAATGTTAGACAGAAGTCCTCCCCTATCAGTGGACTTGGGGAGGGGCATGCATGGAGAGGATGGAGGAAGGGAAGAATTGGGACGGGAGGAGGTAGGGAACCACTGGGGGGGGATACAAAGTGAATAAAGTGTAATTAATAAAGAAAAATAAAATAAAATAAATATTAGACAACACATCAATGCATTTAATAAAAATGTAATCATATGTTAGGGTGTCCCTTTCACTACAACTATGCCATCTTTTGTTGTTTGTATTCTATTGTGACTTGGGGAAGATGGAATCTTAAAATGTTTAAACCACATGATAATCTCCCTAGATGCTGAAAAAGCATTTGACAAAATCCAACAAAGTACTGGAGAGATCAGGGATACAAGGCACATACCTAAACATAGTAAAGGCGATATACAGCAAGCCTATAGCCAACATCAAACTGAACGGAGAGAAACTTAAAGCAATCCTACTGAAATCAGGGACAAGACAAGGCTGTCCACTCTCTCCATATCTCTTCAACATAGTGCTGGAAGTCCTTGCTAGAGCAATAAGACAGTTGAAGGAGATCAAGGGGATACAGATGGGAAAGGAAGAAGTCAAATTATCACTATTTGAAGATGATATGATAGTATATATGAAAAACTCTACCAGGGAAATCCTACAGCTGATAAACACCTTCAGCAAAGTGGCCGGATACAAAATTAACTCAAAAAAATCAGTAGCACTCCTGTATACAAAAGACAAAAGGGCTGAGAAAGAAATTAGAGAAACAACACCATTCACAATAGCCACAAATTACATAAAGTACCTTGCTGTAACCCTAACCAAGGAAGTCAAAGACTTGTATGAAAAAAATTTCAAGTCTCTGAAGAAAGAATTAGAGGAAGATATGAGAAGATGGAAAGATCTCCCATGCTCATGGCTTGGCAGGATTAACATAGCAAAAATGGCCATCTTACCAAAAGCAATCTCCAGATTTAATGCAATTACCATCAAATTGCCAACACAATTCTTTACCGACCTGGAAAGAAAAATTCTCAACTTCGTATGGAATAACAAGAAACCGAGAATTGCTAAAACAATCCTCTACAATAAAAGATCTTGTGGAGGTATCTCCATCCCTGATCTCAAGCTGGACTATAGAGCAACAGTTATAAAAACTGCATGGTACTGGCATAGAAACAGAATGGTGGATCAATGGAATCGAACATAAGACCCAGAAATAAACCCACACACTTACAGACACCTGATTTTTGACAAAGATGCCAAAACCATACAATGGAAAAAAGATAGCATCTTCAACAAATGGTGCTGGTCCAACTGGATGTCTACATGTAGAAAAATGAAAATAGATCCATACTTATCACCCTGCATAACACTGAAGTCCAAGTGGATTAAAGACTTCAACATAAAACCAGACACATTAAATTGGCTAGAAAAAAAAAGTGGGGAATACCCTAGAACTCATTGGTACAGGAGAAAACTTCCTAAACAGAACACCAACAGCACAGGCTCTGAGACCAACAATCAATAAATGGGACCTCATGAAATTGAAAAGCTTCTGTAAAGCAAAGGAAACCCTCATCAAAACAAGGCGACTGCCTACAGATTGGGAAAGAATCATCACCAACCCTTTATCTGACAGAGGACTCATTTCCAATATATATAAAGAACTAAACAAGCTGAAAAGCAATAAACCAAGTAATCCACTTAAAAAATGGGGAACAGAGTTAAAGAGAGAATTCTCTGTAGAGAAATATCGAATGGCAGAGAAGCACTTAAAGAAACGCTCAACCTCATTAGCCTTTAGGGAAATGCAAATCAAAACAACCCTGAGATTTCACCTTACACCCATCAGAATGGCCAAGATGAAAAACTCAAGGAACAACACATGCTGGAGAGGTTGTGGAGAAAGGGGAACCCTCCTCCACTGCTGGTGGGAAGGTAAACTTGTACAACCACTCTGGATATCAATCTGGCGCTTTCTCAGACAACTAGGGATAGCACTTCCTCAAGATCCAGCCATATCACTCCTAGGCATATACCAAGAGGCACAAGTACACAAAAAGGACATTTGCTCTACCATGTTTGTAGCAGCTTTATTTGTAATAGCCAGAAGCTGGAAACAACCCAGATGCCCCTCAACTGAAGAATGGATGCAGAAACTGTGGTACATCTATACAATGGAGTATTACTCCGCAATGAAAAATAAGGAAATCATGAAATTTGCAGGTATATGGTGGGACCTGGAAAGGATCATCCTGAGTGAGTTGTCCCAGAAGCAAAAAGACACGCATGGTATATACTCACTCATATAAACATACAACATAGAATAAACCCACTAAAATCTGTACATCTAAACAAA
>NW_026589137.1:6572430-6604565 GCF_907164565.1 Psammomys obesus
ACCCAGAAGCAAAAAGACACGCATGGTATATACTCACTCATATAAACATACAACATAGAATAAACCCACTAAAATCTGTACATCTAAACAAACTAAGCAAAAGAGAGGACCCTAACTAAAATGTTCAATCCCCATCCTGAAAGGCAAAGAGGATGGACATCAGAAGAAAAAGAAAATAGGAAACAACCTCGGAACCTGCTACAGAGGGCCTCTGAAAGCCAGAAGAAAACAGGAAACAACCTTGAAACCTGCCACAGAGGGCCTCTGAAAGCTTCTGCAGTATAGACTGTCAAAGCAGATGCTGAGCCTAATGGCCAACTGATGGGCAGAGTGAATGGAATTTTATGTAAGAAGTGGGAAATAGTAAGAGCTGACGGGAACTCCACAAGGAGAGCAACAGAACAAGATAATTTGAACACAGGGAACTTCCCAGAGAATCATACTCCAACCAAGGACTATTCGTGGAGATGACCTGGAACCCCTGCACAGGTGTACCCCATGGCAGTTCAGTGTCCAAGTGGGTTACATAGTAATGGCTAGAGGGACTGCCTCTGATATAATCTGATTGGCCTGCTCATTGATCACTTCCCTCTGAGGGGGGAGCAGCCTTACCAGGCCACAGTAGAGGACAATGCAGCCACTTTTGATGAGAACTGATAGACTAAGATCAGAAAGAAGAGGAGAACCTCCCCTATCAGTGGACTTGGGGAGTGGCATGCATGCAGAAAGGGGAGGGAGGGTGGGATCGGGAGGGGACGAGGGAGGGGCTTATGAGGGGATACAAAATGAATAAATTGTAATTAATAAAAAATTAAAAAAATAAAAATTTAAAAAATTAAAAAAAAGAAAATAAAGAGAGAGAGAGATAAAGAGACAGAGAGACAGAAAAATGTATTTAATCTGCATGACTTTAACCAGTAAGGATTTTAGACATATTGTAAAACATTTCCTAGTATTTCTTCTTCTAGTTCAAATTACAGCACCCACACAGCAACTAACTATTGTCTGTAGCCTCAGAAACTGACACACTCACACATACCTACATACATACATACATACATACATACATACATACATACATACATACACACATACATACATGCACGCAATCCACCAATGCACATAAAACAAAAATAAATAACTAAGAAAAAAAGGAAAAAAAAAAAAACAGAACCAGGCCATTTTCCTCAAGGTAATTTTAATTACATCAAGAAATCTTTAGTTATTTTATCTTTTAAAAATGTGAGAGCCTTTTTTGTACATAAAATGGGGTTCATTATGAAATATTTTTAAAAGGTCAGAAGAGGACACCATATCTCATGATAGATGGTTGTGAGCCACTATGTGGGTGCTGGAATTGAACTCAGGACTTCTGGAAGAGAAGTCAGTGCTCTTAAACTCTGAGCCATCTCTCCAGCCACTGGTAATTTCTGCCACCAAGACATTTGTTAACTGATCTTTCTATGGCTGACCTAGTTGATAGGGATTCAATGATTACTTTCAAAATAAGAGCAATTATTAAGCCAAAGATGCAATATTAAGAAGCTTACTTATCTTACTCATTAATTCCATTCATCTAGAAATAAAATTCCATTACATCAAGAAGGATATAGTTTTAAAATTATTGTTATATTAATTACAGTTTATTTTCTTTATATCTCAGCTGTAGCTCCTTCCCTCATCTCCTCCCAATCTCACCCTCCCTCTCTCTTCTCCTCCCTGCCCCTCTCTAAGTCCACTGAGAGGGGAGGTCCTCCTCACCTTCCATCTGATCCTAGCTTATCAGGTCTCAGCAGGACGGCTTCAATGTCCTCCTCTGGGGCCTAGCAAAGCTGCTCCTCCCTAGTCGGGGGAGGGGGAGATCAAAGAGCCAGCCACTAAGTTGATGTCAGAAACAGACCCTATTCCCTTTACAGGGGAACCCACTTGGATACTGATCTGCCATGGGCTATGTCTGAGCAGGGATTCTAGGGTGTATCCATGTATGGTTCTTGGTTGGAGAATCAGTCTCAGAAAAGACCCCTGTGCCCAGATATATTTGGTACTTGTGGAGCTCCTGTCCTCTACAGGTATGACTAACTCTCCCTTCTTTCATATGATTATCTGCACTCTGCCCAAGGTTTAGTTATGAGTCTCAGAATCTGCTTTGATATGCTGCTAGGTAGAGTCTTTCAGAGGCCCTCTGTGGTAGGCTCTTGTCCTGTTCCTTGTTTTCTCCTACTTCCAATATCCATCCCATTTGTCTTTCCAAGTGAGGGATGAACATTTTACCCTGGTTCCTCCTTCTTGTTTAGCATCCTTAGGTTTACAGATTTTAGTATGTTTAGCCTATTTTTTAAGTCTAGTATTCATTTATAAGTGAGTATATACTGTGTGTGTCTTTCTGCTTCTAGGATACCTCACTCAGGATGATATTTTCTAGATCCCACTATTTGCCATCAAATTTCATGATTTCCTTGTTTTAATTGCTGAGTAGTATTCCATTGTACAAATGTACCACAATTTCTGTATCCATTCTTTCATTTAGGGACATCTACATTGTTTCCAGGTTCTAGCTATTATGACTAAAGGTACTACAGACATGACTGAACAAATGGTCTTCTTGTGTACTTGAGCATCTTTTGGATATATGCCTAGGAGAGGTAGAGCTGGATCTTTTTAAAAAAAATTCTTTATTAATTACACTTTATTCACTTTGTATCCCCCTTTGGTTGCCTCCCTCCTCCCATTCCAATCCCTCCATTCCTCCACTCTCTGCATGAATGTCCCTCCCCAAGACCACTGATAGGGGAGGTCTTCTTTTCCTTCCTTCTGATCCTAGTCAATTAGGTCTCATCAGGAGAGGCTGCATTGTCTTCTTCTGTGGCCTGGTAATGCTGCTTCCCCCTTAGGGAGAGGTAATTAAAGAGCAAGCCAATCAGTTCATTTCAGAGATAGTCCCTGTTTCTATTACAATGAATCCCACTTGAATACTGAACTGCCATGGGCTACATCTGTCTAGGGGTCTTAGGTTATCTCCATGCATAGGCCTTGTTTGGAGTATCAGTCTTACAAAAGAAACCTGTGCTCAGATTTTTTGGTTCTGTTGCTCTCCTTGTCGAGTTCCTGTCCTCTCCAGATCTTACTGTTTCCCACTTCTTTCATAAGATTCCCTGCACTCTCCCCAAAGGTTGCACATAAGTCTCACCATTTGCATGGATAGTCTCCAGGGCAGAGCCTTTCAGAGGTCCTCTATGCCAGGCTCCTGACTTACTCCCTGTTTTCTCCTTCTTCTGATGCCCATCCTCTTTGCCTTCCTGGTTAGGAATTGAGCATTATTGCAAGATTCCTCCCTCTTGATTAGTTTCTTTAGGTATACAGATTATAGTAGGTTTATCCAATATTATATGTCTATAAGACTGAGTATATACCGTGGGCATTTTCTGCTTCTGGGATAGCTCACTCAGGAAGATACTTCCAGATCACTCTATTTACTTGCAAATGTCATGATTTCCTTTTTTTTCTGACTAATATTTCATTGTGTAAATATACCAGAATTTGTGCATCCATTCCTCCACTGAGGGGCATCTGGGCTGTTTCCAGCTTCTGGCTATTACAAATAAGGCTGCTACAAACATGGTGGAGCAAATGTTCTTATTGTGTACTTGAGAGTCTTTTGGGTATATGCCGAGGAGTGGTATAGCTGTATCTTGAGGAAACACTATTCCTAGTTGTCTGAGAAAGTGTCAGATTGATTTCCAGAGTTATTGTACAAGTTCACATTCCCACCAGCAGTAGAGGAGGGTTCTCCTTTCTCCACAACCTCTCCAGCACGTGTTATCTCCTGAGATTTTTATCTTAATTATTCTGATGGGGGTAAGGTGAAATCTTAGGGTCGTTTTGATTTGCATTTCCCTGATGGCTAATGAGGTTGAGCATTTCTTTAAGTGTTTCTCTGCCATTCGATATTCCTCTGCAGAGAATTCTCTGTGTAGCTCTGTACTCCATTTTTTAATTAGATTACTTGATTTTTTTGCTGTTTAAATTCTTTAGTTCTTTAAATATACTGGATATTAGTCTTATGTCAGGTATAGGGTTGGTGAAGATCCTTTCCCAATCTGTAGGCAATCATTTTGTTCTGACAACAGTGTCCTTTGCTTTACAGAAAATTTTCAGTTTCATGAGGTCACATGTATTGATTGTTGATCTTGGAGCCTGGGCTGTTGGAGTTCTATTCAGGAAGTTGTCTCCTGTGCCAATGAGTTCAAGATTCTTCCCCACTTTTTCTTCTAAGCAGTTTAGTGTGTCTGGTTTATTGTTGAGGTCTTTGATCCACTTGGACTTTAGTTTTGTGCAGGGTGATAAGTATGGATATATTTGCATATTTTTACATGTAGACATCCAATTAGACCAGCACAATTTGTTGAAGGTGCTTTCTTTTTTCCATTGAATGGATTTGACATCTTTGTCAAAAATCAGGTGTCCATAAGTGTATGGATTTATGTCAGGGTCTTCTATTCGATTATATTGATCCACCAGTCTATTTCTATGGCAGGACCATGCAGTTTTTTGTATTGTTGCCCTATAGTACAGCTTGAGATCAGGGATGGAGATACCTCCTGAAGATATTTTACTGTAGAGAATTATGTTAGCAATTCTACGTTTCTTGTTGCTCCATATGAAGGTGAGAATTTTTCTCTCAAGAAATGTAAATAATTGTGTTGGTAATTTGGTGGGAATTTCATTGAATCCGTAGATTGCTTTTGGTAAGATGACCATCTTTACTATATTAATCCTGCCAAGCCATGAGCATCGGAGATCTTTCCATATTCTAATATCTTCTTCTAATTCTTTCTTCAGAGAGTGGAAATTTTTTTTTTCATATAATCTTTGACTTATTTGGTTAGGTTCACACCAAGGTACTTTATGTTCTTGGTGATTATTGTGAAGGGTGTTGTTTCCCTAATTTCTTTCTCAGCCCTTTTGTCTTTTGAATGCAGGAGGGCGACTGATTTTTTTTCGAGTTAATTTTGTATTCAGCCACTTTGCTGAAGGTGTTAATCATCTGTAGGAGTTCCCTGTTAGAGTTTTTGGGGTCACTCAGATATACTATCATATCATCTGCAAATAGTGATACTTTGACTTCTTCCTTTCCTATTTGTATCCCCTTGATCTCCTTCAATTATCTTATTGCTCTAGCAAGAACTTCAAGAACAATGTTGAAGAGATATGGAGAGAGTGGGCAGCCTTGCCTTGTCCCTGTTTTCAGTGGGATTGATTTAAGTTTCTCTCCATTGAGTTTGATATTCGCTATAGGCTTGCTGTATATTGCCTTTACTATGTTCAGGTATGTGCCTTGTACTCCTGATATCTCCAAGACTTAAAACATGAATGGATGTTGCATTTTGTCAAATGCCTTTTCACCATCTAAGGAGATGATCATGTGGTTTTTCTCTTTCGGTTTGTTTATGTGGTCAATCACATTGATGGATTTTCATATATTGAACCACCCTTGCATGCCTGGGATGAAGCCTACTTGGTCATAGTGGATGATATCTTTGATGTGTTCTTGAATTTGGTTTGCAAGTATTTTGTCGAGTATTTTTGCTTCGATGTTCATGAAGGAGATTGGCCTGAAATTCTCTTTGTTGGGTCTTTGTGAGGTTTAGGTACCAAGGTGACTGTGGCTTCATAGAATGAGTTTGGTAGTGTTCCTTCTGTTTCTATTTTGTGGAATAGTTTGAAGGGAATTGGTGTTAGTTCTTCTTTGAAGGTCTGGTAGAATTCTGCGATAAAACCATCTTCCCCTGTCCTTTTCTTGCATGGTAGACTTTTGATGACAGCTTCTATTTCCTTAGGAGATATAGGACTATTTAATTGGTTTACCTGGTCTTAATTCAGCTTTGGCATGTAGAATCAGTCAATAAAATTGTCCATTTCATTTAGATTTTCAAATTTTGTGGCATATAGACTTTTGAAGTAAGATCTAATTATTGTTTGGATTACTTCAGTATCTGTGGTTATGTCCCCTTTTCGTTTCTGATTTTGGTGATTTGGATAGTGTCTCTCTGCCTTTTAGTTAGTTTGGCTAAGGATTTGTCTATCTTGTTGATTTTCTCAAAGTACCAGCTCTTGGTATCATTGATTCTTTGAATTGTTTTATTTATTTCTAATTGATTGATTTCAGCCCTGAGTTTGTTTATTCCGAGCTGTCTACTCCTCTTTGTTGTGTCTGCTTATTTTTTTTTCCTAGGGCTTTTAAGTGAGCCATTAATTTGCTTGCATGGGATGTTTCAGATTTCTTCTTGAAAGCACTTAGTGCCATTAAGTTTCTTCTTAACACTGCTTTCATCGTGTCCCATAAGTTTGGGTATGTTGTGCCTTCATTTTCATTGCATTCTAGGAAGTCTTTAATTTCTGTCTTTATTTCTTCTCTGACCCACCTGTCATTTTAATATTAAGTTTTTCAGTTTACATTTGTGTGTAGGCCTTTTGCTATTTTTATTATCGAGGTCCAGATTTAGTCCATGGTGATCCGATAGAATATAAGGGATTATTTCAATCTTCTTTTATCTGTTGAGTCTTGCTTTGTGCCCAATGATATGGTCTATTTTGGAGAAGGTTCCATGAGGTGCTGAGAAGAAGCGAAATTCTTTTGTGTTTGGGTGAAAGGTTCTGTAGCTGTCCGTAAGGTCTATTTGATTCATGACCTCTGTCACAGTTATTGTTTCTTTATTCAATTTCTGTTTTGTTGACCTGTCCTTTGTTGAGAGTAGGGTCTTGAAGTCTCCCACTATTAATGTGTGGTTTAAATTTTATTAAAGTTTCTTTTACAAATGTGGGTGCCCTTATATTTGGGGCATAAATGTTCAGGGTTGTGATATCTTACTGGTGGATTTTTCTTTTGATGAATATGAAATAACATTCCCCATCTCTTTTGATTAATTTTGGTTGAAAATCTATTTTATTAGATATTAGAATGGCTACTCCTGCTTGCTTCTTCTGTCCATTTGCTTGAAAAACTGTCTTCCAGTCCTTTACTCTCATGTAATGTCTATCTTTGTGATATAGATGTGTTTCCCATATGCAACAGATTGTTGGGTCTTGTTTACACATCCATTCTGTTAGTCTGTGTCTTTTTATTGGAGAATTGAGTCAATTGATGTTGAGGGAGATTAATGGCCAGTAACTGTTAGATCCTTTGATATTTATGTTGGTTATGATAGTGTGTTTGTGTGTTTGGCTACTTTTTGTTTTGATGTAGTGAGGTTATTTATTTCCTGTGTTTTCTTGAAAGTAATTAGTTTTCTTGGGTGGTATTTTTCTCCCTAGTATCTTCTGTAATGCTGGATTTGTGTGTAGGTATTGTTGAAATTTGTTTTTGTCATTGAATATCTTGTTTTCACTGTCTATGAGGACTGAGTGTTTTGCTGGGTACAGTAGCCTAGGCTGATATCTGTGTTCTCTTAGGTTCTGCATGATATCCATCCAGGCTCTTCTGGCTTTCATAGTTTCTCTTGAGAATTCAGGTGTAATTCTGATGTGTTTGCCATTATATATTACTTGGCCTTTTTCCCTTGCAGCTTTTAGTGTTTTTTCTTTGTTCTGTATACTTATTATTTTGATTATTATGTGAGGGGAGGATTTTCTTTTCTGGTCTAATTTATTAGTTGTTTTGTAGGCCTCTTGTATTCTTATAGGACTCCCCTTAATTTGGGGAAATTTTCTTCAGTGATTTGGTTGAAAATATTTTCTGGGCCTTGGTGGAGGGAATCTTCTATTTCTTCTATTCCTATTATTCTTAGGTTTTGTCTTTTTATGATGTCTTCAATTTCTTGGATGGTCTGTGTCAGGAATTTTTTAGATTTAACATTTTCTTTGATTGATACATCTATTTATTCCATTGTATCTTCCACACCTGAGATTCTTTCTTCCATCTCTTGTAGTCTGTTGTTTATGCTTACCACTGTAGTTCCTGTTTTCTTTCCCAATTCTCCCTCTCCATGATTTCTTCCATTTGTGTTTCTTTAATTTTTGCAATTCTATCTTCATATCTTGAATTGTTTTGTGGATTTCCTTCACCTGTCTGACTGTATTTTCCTGTTTTTCCTTCAATTCCTTCAGCTGTTTCTTTGAACATTCTTCTATTTCTTTTATTTCTTTCAGTGATTTAATCATTTCCTCTCTGAAAGCCACAAACTGTTTGCCTGCATCTTCTTGTATTTATTTACAGATGAACATAATCTGTTTTATATCTTCCCTTAATTCTTTTTTTTCTTTTTTTCGTATTGTATTTTTTTCTTATAAGTTACATTTTATTAACGATGTACCCCAGCCGTGTCCTGATCCCTCATTCCCTCCCATTCCCTCCCTCCCTCCCTCCTCTCCACCATGCCCCTTGCCAAGTCCACTGATAGGGGGGACCTCCTCCCCATTCATCTGATCCTGTTTCATCAGGTATCCTCAGGACTGGCTGCAAAGCTCTCCTCTGTAGCCTAACAAGACTGCTCCTCCCTTGGGGGGTGGGGAGGCCAAAGAGCCAGCCATTCAGTTCCTGTTAGAAATAGTCCTTGTTCCCCTCACTATGGGAAACCAATTGGTTACTGAGCTACCACAGGCTACATCTGAGCAGAGGTTCTAGGTTACATTCATACATGGTCCTTGGTTGCATGTCAGTCTCAGAAAAGACCCTGTGCCCAGATATATTTGGTCCTTGTGGAGCTCCTATCCTTTCCTCATCAGTCTAACTCCCTTTCTTTCTTATGATTCCCTGCACCCTGCCAAAGTTTTGGTCACGAGTCTTTGCTTTGAAAACACCGCTAGTTAGAGTCTTTCCAATGCGCTCAGTAGACTCCTGTCAATGTTCAATGCGTATCCCATCTGTCTTTCAAAACGAGGATTGATAATCTTACCCCGCTCTCTTGATTATCTTTTTTAGGTGTATAGATTTCATTATGTTTATTATATCTTATAGGTCTATATAAGTGAGTATATACCGTGTTTGTCTTTCTCCTTCTGGGATATTTCACTCAAGATGATCTTTTCTAGATTCCACCATTTGCCTGCAAATTTCATGATTTCCTCCTTTTTGATTGCTGAGTAGTATTCCATTGTGTAAAAATACCACAATTTCTGTACCCATTCCTCCGTTGATGGACATCTGGGTTGTTTCCAGGTTCTGCCTATTACAAATAAAGCTGCTATAAACATGGTTGAGCAAATATCCCTTTTGTGTACTTGAGCAAACTTTGGATATATACCTAGCAGTGGTATAGCTGGGTCTTGAGGAAGCACTATTCCTAATTGTCTTAGAAAGCGCCAGATAGATTTCCAGAGTGGTTGTACCAGTTTACATTCCCACCAGCAGTGGAGGAGGGTTCCCCTTTCTCCACAACCTCTCCAGCATGTGTTGCCCTTTGAGTTTTTCATTTTGGCCATTCTGATGGGTGTAAGGTGATATCTCAGCGTCGTTTTGATTTGCATTTCCCTGATGGCTAATGAGGATGAGCATTTCTTTAAGTGTTTCTCTGCCATTTGATATTCTTCTGTCAAGAATTCTCTGTTTAGCTCTGTTCCCCATTTTTTATTGGGATTACTTGGTTTGCTGTTTTTCAGCTTCTTTAGTTCTTTGTATATACTCGATATTAGTCCTCTGTCAGATAAAGGGTTAGTGAAGATTCTTTTCCAATCTGTAGGCAGGCGTTTTGTTTTGATGACAGTGTCCTTTGCTTTACAGAAGCTGTTCAGGTTCATGAGGTCCCATTTATTGATTGTTGCTCTTAGAGCCTGTGCTGTTGGTGTTCTGTTCAGGAAGTTGTCTCCTGTGGCAATGAGTTCTAGGCTGTTCCCCACTTTTTCTTCTAAGAGATTTAGAGTATCTGGTTTTATGTTGAGGTCTTTGATCCACTTGGACTTTAGTTTTGTGCAGGGTGATAAATATAGATCTATTTTCATTTTTCTGCATGTGGACATCCAGTTGGACCAGCACCATTTGTTGAAGATGCTGTCTTTTTTCCATTGAATGGTTTTGGCTTCTTTGTCAAATATCGAGTATTCATAGGTGTGTGGGTTTATTTCTGGATCTTCTATGTGGTTCCATTGATCCTCCTTTCTGTTTTTAGGCCAATATCATGCAGTTTTTATTGCTATTGCTTTGTAGTACAACTTGAGATCGGGGATGGAGATACCTCCAGATGATCTGTTGTTGTACAGGATTGTTTTGGAGATTCTGGGTTTTTTGTTTCTCCATATGAAGCTGAGAATCTTTTTTTCAAGGTCTGTAAAGCATTGAGTTGGTATTTTGATGGGAATTTCATTGAATCTGTAGATTGCTTTTGTCAGGACAGCCATTTTCACAATGTTAATCCTACCAATCCATGAGCATGGGAGATCTTTCCATCTTCTGAGATATTTCCTCCATTTACCTTTTCATAAGCATAGATGTAAGGTCATCTTCTTGAATTTCACTTACGTTAGATTGTCCAGGGCTACTTGCCCCTAGATAACTGGGTTCTGGGTATTCCATATTGCTTTGCCTTTTGTTAGTTGTGCTTTTTAACTGGCCTCTACCCATCTCTCTGTCTCAGGTGTTGTCTGTTAATTTCTGGTCCTGGGGTAGGGAGAATCCACTTGCGGGGTTCTGAAGTTTTCTTATGCTTTTTGTGTATGGTCAACTGAATGGTGGTGCTTCTCAGGAATTGTCACAGTTCACTTTAGGCATATGGACCTGTGTGGTAACTGTGGTGTTCAGCAAGGTTCTCTTCTTCTCAGGAGAGGTCCTGGTGATGGCTGCCCTGCTTCTGGGTTCCTTGTTTTGAATTTAGTGTGCAGCAGCTGTTGCTCTTAAGGTGTAATTGTTGGGTTCAGCCCCCTTGAAGACCAAGGGATTCCCATATTTTGTCAGTTTAGCTAGGGATAACTGATTGATCCTTGGAGCAGTATCTGAGGGCTGCTGTAATGGTTCTTTGGCTTTTATAGGTCTGAGGATGCAGCTCTGTGGCCCAGTGCCCTCGTGGTACTCAATAATGGCGGGTGAGTACAGTGCTCCTTCCTGCAGTTGAAGGCTAGTGCCTAGAGTCTGCATGAATCCAGAAAGTCTTCTGGAGCTGGGTTTCCTGAGCGTTGGACCTGATGATCCCCCTGCTGTGGGGTTTCCTCCTGACAGCAACACCTAGTCTTTGCTTTGAGGACAGCTGTTCTGTCTGTGATGGCGAGTAGAACCCGCAGGCACAGGCTTACTTGGCTCTGCCTTTCTGGGGATTGATTGCCTGGGCATCTGCTGAAACTGGGTAACATTTCCTGAGACCTTTTCGAGGTGGTGGTATTGGCTGACAGCTCTGAGATCAGACCAGCTGTAACCCTCCCTGTGGGTTTGCACCCGACAGAGAAACTCAGTCTCTTGTGCCTTGGGGCCCACAGTCCTATCTGGGGCAGCAAATCAGGTGCACACCCAGGACTCTCTGCCGGCACCTGGGTTTCTGGCTCTAGCTTTGGGTTGGCCCCTGGGCACCCGTGGAACCCAGAGTCTTTTCCATGGAATGTCTGGGTGATCTAAGGTCGGTCCCAATCTTTTCCTGAACCGTGGGGTTATCTCTTGACTGGACATCCTAGTCTCTGATGTATTAGTGCCCACAGTTCAGTCTGGGACAGTAATCAGAGCACACTGGTGTGTGGCTCTTGGCTGGTGACCAAGCACTTGGTGGAACCGGGATCTCTTCTGTGGTTTAGGTGCGTGAATTAAAGCTGGTTGAATCCCTCACTGTGAGTTATCCTCTCACCTGGGAAACACAATCACTTGTGTTTTAGGGCTGGGAGTTCTGACTTCTGGTCACTGTGCTAATCCTGCTGTGCTGCTGGTCAAAAGGAGAGTCGTCCTGGCTTTGCCATCTTGCTGAATCTCCTTATAGCTGGATTTTGAGGAAGCACTATTCCTAATTGTCTGAGGAAGTGCCACATTGATTTCCAAAGTGGTTGTAAAATTTTTCATTCCCATCAGCACTGGAGAAGGGTTTCCCTTTTTCCACATCTTCTCCAGCACGTGTTGTCACTTTAGTTTTTTATCTTAAAGAATACCTTTTCTCAGAAAAACTTTAAAACTCTACTTAATACCCCAAATGGATTTGGTATTTACCTCTCTAAGAAGAACTTTGTGTAGTTTTGGTAAAGAATTCTTTCTGTGTTTGTGTGGTTTTCTAAATTTTCTCTGTGTATATTTATGAGAATGTGTCTTATGATGGGTAGAAAGTATAAGAAAATCAATACTGTTTGTTTATATAAATTATGAAAATGGATGCTGTTGAATCAAATGTATCTTCCTACTGTATGAAAGATCCCAAAGGGATAGTATGAGGCAGTTAAACACTGTACATTTTCTAAGGCAGGGTCTTTGAAAGGTAAATCATGAAAGATAAGCAAGAAGGCCAAGTACCATGCATGGGGATATTCTAGAACCCCTGCACAGATGTAGCCCATGGCAGTTCAGTGTCCAAGTGGGTTCCATAGTAATGGGAACAGGGACTGCTTCTGACATGAACTGATTGCCCTGTTCTCTGATCACCTCCCCCTGAGGGGGGAGCAGCCTTACCAGGCCACAGAGGAAGACAATGCAGCCACTCGTGATGAGACCTAACATACTAGGATCAGAAGGAAGAAAAATAAACCCTCCCCTACCAGTGGACTTGGGAAGGGCTTGCATGGAGAAGTGTCAGGAAGGGAGGGTTTGGGAGGGTAGAAAGGAGGGAACTAGAGGGGGGGGTACAAAGTAAATAACGTGTAATTAAAAATAAAATAAATTAAATTAAAAAGAAAAAAGATAAGCAAGGAGGAACAGGAAGTAAAAAAATGATTATGAAAGTGCAGGCAGTCAGTGCATACTATACAAGCAACAGTATATGAAAGTGTGGCTATAACTGAAGATTCCATTACTAATTATGAGTCATAGTGATGGCTGAATGAATCAGGAACTAAGAATACCTAATATTAGAAAATAAGTGCTCTGTAATGAGAGTGCATATTCCTAGGAATAAACTCAACCTTAGTCAACACTGTCTTCTGCCTTCCCTTTGTCCAGAACCCACAGTGTTTTGCATTCTTAAGACAATCTTGGCTAGGGTTTGAGTATTTTAGCAAGAGTCCTCCCTCCTAATTAGTTTCTTTAGGTGTACAGATTTTAGTAGGTTTATCCTATATTATATGCCTATGTGACTGAGTATATACCGTGTGTGTCTTTCTCCTTCTGGGATAGCTCACTCAGGATGATCTTTTCCAGTTCCCAGATTTACCTGCAAATTTCATGATTTTCTTCTTTTTAATTGCTGAGTAATATTCCATTGTGTGCATGTACCACAATTTCTATATCCATTCCTCCATTGAGGGACATCTGGGTTGTTTCCAGGTTGTGACTATTACAAATAAAGCTGCTACAAACATGTTTGAGCAAATGTCTTTCTTGTGTACTTGAGCCTCTTTTGTGTATATGCCTAAGAGTGTTATTATGATGGATCTTGAGGAAGCACTATTTGTAGTTGTCTGAGGAAGCACCAGATTGATTTCCATAGTTTTTTTTCTTACAAGTTTACATTCCCACCAGTAATGGAGAAAGGTTCCCCTTTCTCCACAACCTCTCCAGCATGTGTTGTCACTTGAGTTTTTGATCTTAACCATTCTGATGTGTAGAAGGTGAAATCTTAGGGTCGTTTTGATTTGCATTTCCCTAATATCCTAGGTGTGCTATAGCTGGATACAACCAAGGACCATTCATGTAGATAACCTAGGCCTCCTGCACAGATATATAGCCCATGGCAGTTCAGTGTCCAAGCGGGTTCCACAGTAATGGGAATAGGGACTGTCTCTGATATGAACTGATTTGTCTGCTCTTTAATCACCTCCTCCTGAGGAGGAATCAGCCTTACCAGGCCAAAGAAGAAGACAATGCAGCCACACCTGATGAGACATAATAGACTAGGATTAGAAGGAAGGAAAAGAAGGCCTCTCTTATCTGTGGATTTGGGGAGAGGCATGAGTGGAGAAGGGAGAGAAAGGGAAGGATTGGGAGGGGAGGAGGAGAAAAGGAAGGGAACAACAGGGGGAAAACAAAATGAATAAAGTGTAATTAATAAAGAATTGAAAAAAAAAGACTATCTTGGCTTCTCCTTATATGCCTTGTCTACATCCTGAAGTTCCTTTTGTCTTTCCTCTCATTAAAGATTCAGCACTTCCTAAGGAAAATATTATAAGTTGACTCTGTTTTTCATTTCACTGGTTAATTTCATTTCACTTGGAAGGGATAAACAGTACCAACTATAGATATACGTAGAGTTATGTGGTATAAAGCACTGTACAGTTTTGAAGCAGAGAGAGGCTAATGGTCAATGACAAAGAGAAATGACCTACTTAGAAGATTTAGTTATTGGGGCTGGAACGATAGCTCAGTGGTTAATAACACTTGGTGCAGAGACCTGGTTTGTGTTTCCAGGGTCCACATAATAGCAAACAACTGCAGGTATCTGGTTTCAGGGGATCAGAAAACCTACTTTTGTCCTCTATTTGCACAAATCAAGTTCACATTACATATATATAAATGCACATGAAACACTCCTAAGTATAAAATAAGATAAATAAGTGTTAAAATATAAAGAAAATTAGCTCAGTGCCTATGCACTCTATGCCTTGTGGTGAATCAGTGCAAACTGTTTGTGTGTGTGTGTATATATATATATATATATATATATATATTGTAATTCCATTTTTCTTTTTTTTAATTCTTTATTAATTGCACTTTATTCACTTTGTATACCACTTATGGTTTCCTCCCTCCTTTCGTCCCAATCTCTCCCTTCCTCCACCCTCTGCATGCATGCCCCTCCCCAAGTCCACTGGTAGGTGAGGACTTCTTTTCCTTCCTTTTGATCTTAATCAATTAGGTCTCATCAGGAGTGGCTGCCTTGTCTTCTTCTGTGGCCTGGTAATGCTGCTTACCCCTCAGGGGGAGGTAATTAAAGAAATGGTCAATCAGTTTATGTCAGAGACAGTCCCTGTTCCTATTACAATGGACCCCACTTGGATACTGAACTGCCATGGGTTACATCTGTGCAGGGGTCTTAGGTTATCTCCATGCATAGTCCTTGGTTGGAATAGCAGTCTCAGGAAAGACCCCTGTGCTCAGATTTTTTGGTTCTGTTGCTCTCATTATGGAGTTCCTGTCCTCTCCAGATCTTACTGTTTTCCACTTCTTTCCTAAGATTCCCTGCACTCTGCCCAAAGGTTGCCCATAAGTCTCAGTATCTACATTGATATTCTACAAGGCAGAGCTTTTCAGAGGTCCTCTGTGTCTGGCTCCTGACTTGTTCCCTCTTATCTCTTTCTTCTGATGTCTACCCTCTTTGCCTTTCTGGATAGGAATTTAGCATTTTAGCAAGAGTCTTCCCTCTTGATTAGTTTCTTTAGGTGTACAGATTTTAGTAGGTTTATCTTATATTATATATCTATATGAGTAAGTATATACTGTGTGCATTTTTCTGCTTCTGGGATAGCTCACTCAGGATGATATTTTTCAGACCCCTCTATTTACCTGCAAATTTCATGATTTCCTTGTTTTTTATTGCTGAGTAATATTCCATTGTGTAGATATACCACAATTTGTGCATCCATTCCTCCACGGAGGGACATCTGGGCTGCTTCCAGCTTCTGGCTATTACACATAAGGCTGTTACAAACATAGTTGAGCAAATATCCTTATTGTGTACTTGAGAATCTTTTGGATATATGCCTAGGGGTGGTATAACTGGATCTTGAGGAAGCACTATTCTTAGTTGTCTGAGAAAGTGCCAGATTGATTTCCAGAGTGGTTGTACAAGTTTACATTCCCACCAACAGTGGAGAAGGGTTCCCCTTTCTCCACAACCTCTCCAGGAAGTGTTTTCTTGGAGTTTTTGATCTTAGTCATTCTGATGGGTGTAAGGTGAAATCTTAGGGTCATTTTGATTTGCATTTCCCTGATGGCTAATGAGGTTAAAAATTTCTTTAAGTGTTTTTTCTGCCATTCAATATTCCTCTGCAGAGAATTGTCTGTTTAGCTCTGTACTCCATTTTTAATTGGATTTCTTGATTTTTTGCTGTTTAAATTCTTTAGTTCTTTATATATACTAGATATTAGCCCTCTATCAGATATAAGGTTGGTGAAGATCTTTTCCCAATCTGTAGGCTGTTGTTTTGTTCCCATGCTCATGGCTTGGCAGGATTAACATAGTAAAAATGACCATCTTTCCAAAAGCAATCTACAGATTCAATGCAATTCCCATCAAATTACCAACACAATTCTTTACAGAGGTTGAAAGAAAAATTCTCACCTTCATATGGAACAACAAGAAACCTAGAATTGCTAAAACAATTTTCTACAGTAAAAGATCTTCTGGAGGTAACTCCATCCCTGATCTCAAGCTGTACTATAGAGCAACAGTACTAAAAACTGCATGGTACTGGCATAGAAACAGAATGGTGGATCAATGGAATCAAATAGAAGACCCTGACGTAAATCCACAGAAATAAACCCATACACTTATGGACACTTGATTTTTGACCCAGATGCCAAATCCATTCAATGGTAAAAGACAGCATCTTCAACAAATGGTGCTGGTCTAACTGGAAGTCTACAGGTAGCAAAATGCAAATAGATCCATACTTATCATCCTGCAAAAAACTAAAGTCCAAGTGGATCAAAGATCTCAACATAAAACTAGACACACTAAACCGCTGAGAAGAGAAAGTTGGGAATACCCTTGAACTCATTGGTACAGGAGACAGCTTCCTGAACAGAACACCAACAGCACAGGGTCTATGAGCAACAATCAATAAATGGAACCTCCTGAAACTGAAAAGCTTCTGTAAAGCAAAGGATACTGTCCTCAGAACAAAACGACAGCCTAATTCCATTTTTTCTATCCAGACCAAAGAACCCAAGGTAGGTTATCTAAAGCTGAACATTGACATACTCAGGATTTCTTTTATTTTTATCATCATACCTTGGAAATAAAACTTATCTTTTACTTCCGTTAACTGCAGGAGATAGTATTTTGTTTTCAAGCTCTCATGGGTGTCACATTAATCTCCAATCTGTGATTCATTACTTTTAATTGTTCTTTATATTTTTTTCCTAATGAGCTAATGACACTTAGATAAAAAAAATTTTTTTCTGTTGTCTTCAGCAGTATCGTTCTCCACAAAGAAAAGTCTGAAACATTGTACTTATATTCCTTTCTATCTGTATCTCACTGTACTTTATAACATGCAGAGGTCCCCAAAATATGTATGCCAGGACTTTTTCATCTACCCCCTAGAGATGAAAACTCTGCCAGCTAATCAAAGCTGCAATATCCCATGTTTAAGCTTGTTTTCTTGTATTATTCCTGGAACCATTCCTTTTATGCAGCTTGGAAAACAGATCCTAAGGGGAAAATATAACCATTTAGAAAGTCTATTGGAAAGTGATGTTGGGATCAACACTGGTGGAGAAGTGAAACAAGCAGTAATATATAAAAAGAACCTGTACTATAGTCACCATCAAGGCCTTGCTTCTAAGGATATCAAATCTAGAGAGGAAATAGATCTCTTTGAAATGGAATAGATTTTTCAAAAAGCTAGTCATTTAGGACAAGAGATAAATCATATAGGAACTAAAGTTTTTAATTGCATTGAGCAATAAGAAAAGTACAGTCAATTGCTATCCACTCTTTTCTCTAGAACATTTACCTAGCTGAGAAATTTTCCAGTTAATAGTTATTAAAGTAATCATATGAAAGTATGCAGCAAGGGCAAAAGGCCAAGTACCATATGAAGGTAGACCTATTAGAATCACACCGGATTTCTCATCAGAAACTATGAAAGCTAGAAGGGCCTGGGCAACTGTCATGGAGACTCTAAGAGTTTACAAATGCCAACCGAGACTACTATACCCTGCAAAGCTTTCAATCAACATAGATGGAGAAAACAAAGTATTCCATGACAAAATTAAATTTATGCAATATCTACACAGCAAACCAGCCCTACAGAAGATACTAGAAGGAAAACTCCAATTCAATGAAAACATCTTCACCCAAAAACACGTGGCATACAGATAATATCCCAACAAAAATGTAAAGAAAACAAGCAATGAAACACAGTAAGATCACCGACTCCAATACAAAATAATGTTTATTGGTCAATATTATCTATCAACATCAATGGACTCAACTCTCCAATAAAAAGACACAGACTAACAGAATGGTTGCTGCATCCAAGAAACGTACCTCTGCGAACAAAGATAAACACTACCTCAGAGTAAAAGGCTGGAAAAATGTCTTTCAAGCAAACAAACCCAGAAAACAAGGTGGGGTAGCTATCCTAATATCTAATAAAATAGACTTTCAACCAAAATTAATCAAAAAAGATGAGGAGGGACACTACATTCTCATCAAAGGGAAAATTCACCAAGAGGACATCACAATTCTGAACATCTATGCCCCAAATACAAGAGCGCCTACAACATAAACGAAAGATTACTAAAACTTAAATCACACATATATCCCAACACCTTGATAGTGGGAGACTTCAACACTCCACTTTCACAAAGGGACAAATCATGTAGACAGAAACCAAATAAGGAAATAAAGGTACTTACAGAGGTCCTAAATCAAATGGACCTAATAGATGTCTACAGAACTTTCCAACCAAACATAAAAGAGTATACCTTCTTTTCAGCACCTCATGGAACCTTCTCAAAAATAGACCATATAGTTAGTCACAAAGCAAGCCTCAACAGATACAAGAAGATTGAAATAATCCGCTGTATTCTATCTGACAACCATGGAATAAACCTGAACATCAACAACAATGGATTTAGAAAAAAGCCTACAAGCACATGGAGACTGAACAACTTGCTGCTCAATGATAGCTGGGTTAAAGAAGAAATAAAGAAAGAAATTAAAGACTTCCTAGAATTCAAAGAAAATGAAGGCACAACATACCCAAATTTATGGCACACAATGAAAGCAGTGCTCAGAGGAAAATTCATAGCACTAAATGCCTTCAAGAAAAAATTTGTGACATCTCATACAAGCAACTTAATGGCCAAACTGAAAGCCCTAGAGAAAAAAAAAAAAATGCACCCAAGAAGAGCAGAATGCTGGAAATAATCAAACTCAGGGCAGAAATCAATCAAATAGAAACAAATAAAACTATTCAAAGAATCAATGAAACCAAGAACTGGTTCTTTGAAAAAATCAACAGGATAGACAAACCTTTAGCCAAACTAACCAAAAGTCAGAGAGAAACTATTCAAATCAGAAATCATAAATGAAAAGGGGGACATAACTAAAGACACTGAGGAAATCCAAACAATCATTAGGTCGTACTACAAATGCCTATATGCCATCAAATTCAAAAATCTAAAAGAAAGGGACAATTTCTCGATAGATTCCATTTACCAAAATTAAGTCAAGATCAGGTAGAAAGATGGAATAGTCCTATTTCCCCCAAGGAAATAGAAGCAGCCATCAACAGTCTCCCTTCCAAAAAAAAGTCCTGGGCCAGATGGATTCAGTGCAGAATTCTACCAGACCTTCAAAGGTGTGCTAACTCCAATTCTCTCCAAACTATTTCACAAAATAGAAACAGAAGGAACATTAACAAATTCGTTCTATGAAGCCACAGTCACCTTAATACCTAAAAGACACAAAGACCCAACAAAAAAGAGAACTTCAGACCTATCTCTCTAATGAACATTGATGTAAAAATATTCAATAAAATACTTGCAAACCGAATCCAAGAACACATCAAAGATATCATCCACCATGACCAAGTAGGCTTCATCCCAGGCATGCAAGTGTGGTTCAACATAGGGAAATCCATCAACGTAATCCACCACATAAACAAACTGAAAGAGAAAAACCACATGATCATCTCTTTAGATGTTGAAAAAGCATTTGACAAAGTCCAACACACATTCATGTTTAAAGTCTTGAAGAGATCAGGGATACAAGGCACATATCAAAACATAGTAAAGGCAATATACAGCAAGCCTATAGCCAACATGAAACTCAATGGAGAGAAACTTTAATCAATCCCACTGAAATCAGGAACAAGACAAGGCTGCCCACTCTTTTCATACCTCTTCAACATAGTACTTTAAATACTAGCCAGAGCAATAAGAAAACTAAGGGAAATCAAGGGGATACAAATCGGAAAAGAAGAGGTCAAAGTGTCACTATTCGCAGATGATATGATAGTATATACGAGCAACCCCAAAAATTCAACCAGAGAACTCCTCCAGCTGATAAACCCCTTCAGCAAAGTGGCAGGATACAAAATCAACTCAAAAAAATCAGAAGCCCTCCTGTATACCAAAGACAAAAGGGCCGAGAAAGAAATTAGGGAAACAACACCCTTCACAATAGCCACTAACCACATAAAGTACCTTGAGGTGACACTAACCAAGCAAGTGAAAGACCTGTTTGAAAAAACTTTAAGTCTCTGAAGAAAGAAAGTGAAGATATCAGAAGATGGAAAGATCTCCCATGCTCATGGATTGGTAGGATTAACATTGTGAAAATGTCCATCCTGCCAAAGAAATCTACAGATTCAATGCAATTTCCATCAACATACAAACTCAATTCTTTACGGACCATGAAAAGAAGATTCTCAACATCATATGGAGAAACAAAAAAACCCAGAATCCCCCAAAAAAATCCTGTATTACAACATATCATCTAGAGGTATCTCCATCCTCGATCTCAAGCTGTACTATAGAGCAATAGTAATAAAAACTGCATGGTATTGGCATAGAAACAGAAAGGAAGATCAATGGAACCGAATAGAAGATCCAGAAATAAACCCACACACTTATGAATACTTGATTTTTGACAAAGCAGCCAAATCCATTCAATGGAAAAAAGAGAGCATCTTCAACAAATGGTGCTGGTCCAACTGGATGTCTACATGCAGGAAAATGAAAATAGATCCATATTTATCACCCTGCACAAAACTAAAGTCCAAGTGGATCAAAGACCTCAACATTAAACCAGTTATTCTAAATCAGTTAGAAGAAAAAGTGGGGAACAGCCTAGAACTCATTGGCACAGGAGACAAGTTCCTGAACAGAACACCAACATCGCAGGCTCTAAGAGCAATAATCAATAAATGGGACCTCATGAAGCTGAAAAGCTTCTGTAAAGCAAAGGACAGCATCATCAAAACAAAAGGACTGCTTACAGATTGGGAAAGAATCTTCTCCAACCCTTTATCTGACAGAGGACTAATATCCAGTACATATAAAGAACTAAAGAAGCTGGAAAGCAACAAACCAAGTAATCCAATTAAAAATGGGGAATAGATAATTAGGAATAATGTTTCCTCAAGACCCAGCTATACCATTGCTAGGTATATACCCAAAATTTGCTCAAGTACACAACAGAGACAGTTGCTCAACCATGTTTGTAGCAGCTTTATTTGTAATAGCCAGAACCTGGAAACAACCCAGATGTCCATCATCGGAGGAATAGATACAGAAATTGTGGAATTTTTCACAATGGAATACTACTCAGCAATCAAAAATGAGGAAATCATGACATTTGCAGGCAAATGGTGGGATATAGAAAAGATCATTCTGAGTGAAGTATCCCAGAAGGAGAAAGACAAACATGGTATATACTCGCTTATATAGACCTATAAGATATAATAAACATAATGAAGTCTATACACCTAAAGGAGATAAACAAGAAAGCAGACACGAGGTAAGATGATCAATCCTCACTTAGAAAGACAAATGAGATGTGCGTTGGATATATGACAGGAGTCTACAGCAGAAGGCATCTGAAAGATCCTACCATGCAGCGTTTCAAAACAGATACTAAGACTCATAACCAAACCTTCGGCAGAAGGGGTGTTAGTATGACATTGAAAGGATGGGAGCCCCACAAGGACCAAATATATCTGGGCACAGGGTTTTTTTCTGAAACTGTTTCTCCAACCAAGGACCATGTATGGATATAACCTAGAACCTTTACTCGTACTAAGCTCGTGGTAGCTGAATAACCAATTGGTTTCCTGTAGTAAGGGGAACAGGGACTATTGCTGACAGGAACTGAATGGCAGGCTCTTTGACTCCCCACCCCCAAGGGAGGAGCAGTTCTGCTAGGCCACAGAGGAGGACTTCACAGCCAGCCCTGAAGATACCTGATAAAACAGGGCTAGACGAAAGGGGAGGAGGTCCTCCCCACTCTGTGGACTTGGAAAGGGGCAGGAAGAGGCTGAGGGAGGGAGTTTGGGATTGGGAGGGAATGGGGGAGCGGGATGCAGCTGGGATGCAGAGTTGATAATATGTAAATAATAATAACAAACAATAAAAATGAAAGTATGCAGGAAACTTACTGAGGCTATACTCAGAGAGGTGACAAACTGAAAATGAATGCCTTAGTTTGGAGAAATAGCAATGTCTGGCTAATGTTTTTTTCGGTTTTCTTTTTCTTCTTATTAGCCACAGATGTTATTTCATTTAGTATTAAAATGAAGGCCTGTTTTCAACTATACAACATGAAATTAAGATGGATGCTATTACAATTTGTTTGTCCATGGAGATAAAGGCGAAGGAACTTCTCCATTAACCATCTTAATCTTAGCAAAGAGATGAAAATTTGGAATACCAGAAGAAAGTGTGTTCAATGAAGTTTTCTTTCTTTCTTTCTTTCTTTCTTTCTTTCTTTCTTTCTTTCTTTCTTCCTTCCTTCCTTCCTTCCTTCCTTCCTTCCTTCCTTCCTTCCTTTCTTTCTTTCTTTCTTTCTTTCTTTCTTTCTTTCTTCCTTCATTCCTTTCTTTCTTTCTTTCTTTCTTTCTTTCTTTCTTTCTTTCTTTCTTTTTCTCTCTCTCTTTCTTTCTTTTTATTTTTTTATTTTTTAAGTCTTTATTATTATTATTATTATTATTACACTTTATTCACTTTGTATCCCCCATAATCCCCTCCCTCCCCTCCCCCTTCTTCATGCATGCCCCTCCCCAAGTCCACTGATAGGGGAGGTCCTCCTCTCCTTCCTTCTGATCTTAGTCTTTCAGATCACTTCCGGAGTGGCTGCATTGTCATCTTCTGTGCCCTGGTAAAACTGCTCTCCCCTCAGGGGGAGGTGATCAAAGAGCAGGCCTATCAGATTGTGTAGGAGGCAGTCCCTCTTCCCATTACTATGTAACCCACTTAGACACTAAACTGCCATGGATTACATCTGCTCAGGGGTTCTAGGTTATCTCCATGCCTGGTACTTGGTTGGAGTATGGGTCTCTGTGAAGACCCCTGTGTTCAAATTTTCTAGTTCTGTTGCTCTCCTTGTGGGGTTCCTGTCCTCTGTATAACCTACTATTTCTTTCTTTCTTTCTTTCTTTCTTTCTTTCTTTCTTTCTTTCTTTCTTTCTCTCTCTCTCTCTCTCTTTCTTTCATTCTTTCTTTCTTTTTTTATTGATATTCCATCTTAGAAGATCAAGATTAAAAATTTTAGTGGCTTAAGAATTCTAACTGATATTCTATTTCTTAGGCAAATGAAGTACTATTTTTTTATTTCTTTTATTATGAATACTGGTTCCACTTCTGACATTAGCTTTGCTTTCCACAGTAATCATTAAGGACCTCAGGAAATCATACCATCCATATTCATGGTAATATTTGCATATGTACCTCTACAGGTGTTTTCAGAACCTAAACATAAATTGAGAAAAAAACATATTGAAAATTACAGTTAAAATATATGTTGGGATTTCCTACTTTGTGAATTAAAGTGGGCATCAGTATCAATGTAGGGCTTTCTTAGATGATGTTTAGCCTCTTCAATTAGTAATGTCATTAGATGTACTTTACTCATTTCATAGCTTTTTCAAACACATGAAATTGGGGAAACAGGCCTAATGTGATATGTCTGATAGTTGTGGATATATAGACTACCAAAAAAGAGCTCCCCCAGTGTTATAAAATTAAACTGAAATACAGTTGGAAATAAAATTCTTATTTTAAAATATGAAAATATAAAGGACATGTACTTTGCTCTCAAGAATCATGAATTTTAAAATAAAGTATATTATAACAAACACACACAGATAAACCAAATGTGCAAATATCAAATGTTTAATTTGGCCTTTAGAGTTGGACAAAGATAAAAGTTATCAGTTCTAAATCCTTTAGCTGTTACCAACCTGATTTCTCTTATTTCTTAAGGTCCATCTGTCCCTTTGTCTGTGTCTTGCTCTTTCTCTCTCCAAAAAGTGGGAAAGAGTTGGTGACATGTTTCATACTTCAGCAGTCACAAAATCCATTCTATTAGCAAGGGAAATGTAGGGTTTTTTTATAGTCTTCAAATAAACCATTGAAATAAAATCTTTCAGGTGTTTGTTTTTATGACCTATAAGATTTGGAAGAATTATTTGATATTACAGTGTCCCACATGATACTTCCATTGTATAAAATGTTGTATAAATGAAAGAATTTCAAAAATAGCAATTACCATTATCATTTAAACTAAGCCTGTTGCTGTGGTTCTAATATTTTCTGTGCAATGGCTATGTCTGTGCAAGGGCTTTTTCTCATTTCTGTCCCTGCAACAATTGTTCTGTATAATAAATTAACCAGATGACATTGTGCACTGAAAAAAAAGCTGAGCTCAACTAAATTATTAGCAATTCTTTTGTTCTGTATTCAAGAAGCAATTACTCTTGAATTATATCAGCTAGCCTCCTTCATTTCCTGCATTTAAAAAAAAATAATAAAACACGATTCAAATTCCATAGATTCAAATCAATAGCACAAAACACCCTAAACCAAGGGGATTTCAAAACTTTCCCTGAATAAATGTCCATATTTTCTGTAACTATACACAGCGTCTTACAATTTCTATATTACTTAAAATAGATACAGTCCATGTGTTTCTTTCTGCTTCTGGGATACCTCACATGGTATATACTCACTTATATGTGGACATTATACATGTAATACAGGATAATCATACTAAAACCTGTACACCGAAAGAAGCTAAGCAAGAAGGAGGACCTTGGGTAAAATAATCAGTCCTCATTCAGAAAGGCAAAAGGATGGACATCAAAAGGAGAAAACAGGGAACAGGATAGGAGCTTACCACAGAGGAACTCTGAAAGACTCTACCCAGCAGGGTATTGAAGTAGATGGTAAGACTCATAACCAAACTTTGGGCAAAATACAGGGAATCATACAAACAAGGAGGAGATAGAAAGACCTGGAGGGGACAGGAACTCCACAAGGAGAGCAACAGAACCAAAAAACCTGGGCCCAGGGGTCCTTTCTGAGACTGATACTCCAACCATGGACCATGAGTGGAGATAACCTAGAACCTCTGCACATATGTAGCCCATGGTAGCTCAGTGTCCAAGTGGGTTCCCTAGTAATGTGAATAAGGGCTGTCTCTGGCATGAACTCAGTGGCTGGCTCTTTGATTGCCTCCCCCTGAGAGGAAAGCAACCTCACCATCCCAGGGAGAAAGACAATGCAGCCAGTCCTGATAAGACCTGATAGGCTAGGATAAGATGGAAGGAGGAAAGGACCTTTACTATTAGTGGACTGGTGAAGATGCATGGGAGGAGAAGAGGGAGGAAAGGGGATACAGCTGGATACAAGCCGAATAAACTGTAATAAATAAAAAATTAATTAAAAATTATAAAAAATAGATACATCCAGATATGTTTTATGTTTCTGTGCATTTATTGGTATAGTAGTATATAGTATTTAAGCCTCATAAGTGAGTTTCTGATAATAGAATGGTTTAAGAAGGAAACCTGTACACAGTAGGGAAACAAATACAAATCTCTAAATGAGTGTAACAATCCATGTTAATGAACTATTCAGAAAAAAATAAAGTACTAAGCAAAGTCAATCAACTGAGTTTATAAACTGGTTGCTATGGCAACATTTTTCCTCATTGGAAACAAACCACAGTGAGACAAGAGCAGATTTTGCACAAGCTGGCAATAGGAGTAGAGGGAGAAGCAGTGTGATTCTGTCTTCATTTATTCTGGCCCAAGAAATTAATAGGTAGTTAGAAAAGGCAAATGCTTTGTTCTGAAGTTTAGCAAACGATATGTTTTTCAGAGGAAAAAAAAGAATATTTAACATTAAGGTATTTTTCTTGTATGATTACTGCCATTAGCAACCCGGTAATTTCAGGTAAGAGGAGAATGTTCAATGTCTGCTATAAGTAAGGTACAGAGAATCTTGCTGAAGACTATGAACATTCAAAAGGAAAAAGATTTTTCATTTTTGTTTGAAACTATCTGTGAGAGAAAAGTAATGCAGGTTTTTCTTAGCTTGTCTATTTTGTAGTTCAATTTCATCTTTGTATACATATTTTATGGTTGGTAAAAGAAAATCCACGTATTGGTTTAATGATGTTAAATGATAAACTTGGGTACATTAAATATTCAGAGTATATTTAAACAAATTATGATTTATGAGTCAAGCAGCTCCAGACCATGTGCAATCTTGGATTTAACCAAAAAGATGTAAGAGAAAAAATTTTATAAAGCATCTACAAAAGCAAAATGAAAAAAAAATCATTTTAGTGAATTATTTGGGGTTTGCATGGTACAAAAATACTAAATCTGAAGGTGTAATTCTCAGTCCATCTCACTAAAGGGAGGTTCCCAGGGACTTTAGCAGTTAGGGTATAGTAGCAGCTCTTTAGGTTACTGTGAGTGTGTTCTTAAAGAGAAGATTGGGAACCTGACATCTGCTTTTCCGTATGTGCTTCTTTGCCACAAAGAAAACAGTTTCCTCTGCTAAGCATTTCTACCATGCCACATGTCCAAATGTATCATGGCTGTGTTTCCATAAACTGAAATGTCTGGAACCATCAGTCATCATTTAAGGTAACTCAACTAACTGACTAATGAAACAAAAAGCTTTTTGTTAGAGGATATTTGGGTAGGTTTTGATCAGTAAAGTGTCTACAGATAGATTAGTTAGTGGTTATAAAATTGTAAATTTTGCTAGACTAGGATTTTATTTAATTATAAGGGATGCTGAGGTTGTTTAGCTTAATCATTTGTCATTTAAGATTTTCCTATTTTTTAATTTAAAATGGACTTTTTATAAAGTATATTTTGATTTTGATTTCCCCTTCCCAAGTTCTTTGAGAACCTTCCCTCCTATCTGAATATGCACCCTTTCTGTCTCTCAACCAAAGAGCAAGAGTGAGATGGACCTAGACCTCTACACACATGTATCAGATGTGCATCATGTGGGTCCTCTAACAGTGGAAGTAGCGGTTATTTCTGACTCTGTTGCATGCCTCTGGAGCCCTTTCCCATACCAGGGCTCTCTTGTAAGTCCCCAGAGGGAGAGGATACATATAATCCTGCTGAAACTTGAGGTACCAGGGTAGTGTGGTACCACTTGGTGGTCTCTCCTGTAAGTAAAGGAGAGGGAAGAATGGGGAAGGGGACATGAGAGTGGGACTTGGAAAAAGGAGGGAGTGTGTTGGGATCAGACAGTAAAGAGATTAAATAAATAAATAAATGATAAAAGAAAATGGCACCTAAAAGTATTAATATAATAAATGAATTGAAATAAAACAAAACTGAACAGCAGTAATAAAAACAAAAGGGGAAAGAAACACATATAAGCACAGAAGCACACATACACAATTTTTAAGCAAAGACATTTAGTAATTCCTAATTTAATGCCAGAACTTCACATGAATATTATTTTGACATAACTTGTTCATGTATATTTCTGGGATTGAGAGTTGTAAAGCATAGCTGACTAAAAGACAAGTACACACTTTGCTTTGTTTTGTATTTGAGATAGAAGTTGGAAAAAAACAAAATATAGTTCCATTGTCATCATTTAGTAGTTAAGTATCCATGCAAGTTTCTGAACATGAAATTCTATAAGTGCCTCATAGCAGTGAGACTGATATTAACTAGCACACATTTCAGCAGTTCTGAGAATTTTATGTATTTTATGTTTTAACAGTACAATAATGTATAATGTAAACCAATGATCTTCACTTCATGGACATGACCATGAGAGTCACATATTTGTTTTGATGATCTTGTCACTAATGTGAAATTCTCACTAATTTTTATGCAATGTGTCAATATTTCTATTTTGCTCAGAATCCCATAAGCTAAGTAGTCATTCTTCAATGTAAGAATGTAAGATAACGTTGGAAAGACATATATACTTAAACATTTGTTTTTACTTTTATTTTTATTTATGATTAAACATTCTGGCTCTGGATGTTCTGGAACTCACTATGTGTATCAGGCTTTTCTCAAAGTCACAAAGATCTATCTTTCTCTATGCCTGGAAAGCTTAGGTTATAGAGGTATATCACTACCTAGCACAAAGCCATATCCTTTTATGATGAAACTCTAGTGTTGATTGTAGCTAAGGATCTGGGTGGTTTACTTCTGTTGGCTTTAAAACATATTTCAAAATACAATAGAATAGAAAAGGTGAAAAAATGAAATAATACATGCAATTTTTAATTATACACAAGTTATATCAACAAAGACATGTAGGTCAAGGTTAAGATTAAATATGAATGTTGAATTTAGTAAATGAATAAAATTTAAATGAAAGAAATAACTGTATGTGTCAATGTGTGCCTGATTAAAATTGACCTTATTTGGAGCAATTCAAAGACAGTGCTGTGTACATTTGAGTGGCAGCAGTAAGGAATGAATAGTATCAAGTGGCATTTATTTATTTATTTATTTATTTATTTATTTATTTATTTATTTACCTTTACTATTTTATTACCTTTTTTCTTTTAAAAATATGTATTTATTTTTATTAAATACAGTTTATTCACTTTGTATACCAGCTATAGCTCCATCCCTCATCCTCTCCCAAACACACCCTTCTTCCCTCATCTCCTTCCAGACCCCTCACTAATTCTCCTGGTAGCAGATGTCCTTCCCCTCTTCCCTCTGAACCTAACCTATCAGTTCTCATCAGGACCGGGGGGCATTGTTTTCCTCTGTGACCTGTTAAGGCTGTTTCCTCCTGCAGGGGAGGTGATCAAATAGCCAGCCACTGAGTTCATGTCAGAGAAAGCCCCTGTTCGCATTAGAAGGCAATCCACTTGGAGACTGAGCTACCAGAGGCTGTATCTGAGCAAGGGTTCTAGATCATCTCCATGCATGGTCCTTGGCTGGATTATCAGTCTCAGAAAAGAGCCCTGTACCAGTATATTTTTGGTTCTATTGTTCTCCTTTAGGAGCTCCTGTCCTCTCCCATTCTTTCTATCTTCCCCTTCTTTCATAAGATTCCCTGCACTCTGACCAAAAATTGGATATGAGTCTCAGCATCTGCTTTGATACCTTGATCAGTAGAGTCTTTCAGAGGCCCTCTGTGGTAGGCTCCTATCCTGTTCCTTGTCTTCTGCTTCCACTGTCTATCCCATTGTCCTTCTCAATGAGGACTGAGCATCTTTTCTACAGTCTTCCCTGTTGTTTAGTTTCTTTAGGAGTATAGTTTTCAGTATGTTTATCCTATATTATATGGCTAATATCCACTTATGAGTTAATATATGCCATTGTGTCTTTCTGCTTCTGGGTTACCTCACTCAAGATAATCTTTTCTAGTTCCTATACCACAGAAATTGTGGTATATTTACACAATGGAATACTACTCGGCGATTAAAAACAAGGAAATCATGAAGTTTGATGGCAAATGGTAGGCCCTAGAAAAGATCATCCTGAGTGAGGTATCCCAGAAGCAGAAAGACACACACAGTATATACTCACATATAAGTGGATACTATACCTATAAGATAGGATAAACCTACTAAAATCTGTACACCTAAGGAAGCTAAACAAGAAGAAGGACCCGGGGTAAGATGATCACCTAACTTAGAAAGACAAATAGGATGGACATTGGAAGTTAGAGGAGACACGAAACAGGACAGGAGCCTACCATGTAGGGCCTCGGAAAGACTCTACCTAGCAGTGTGTCAAAGCAGATACTGACACTCATAGCCAAACTTTGGGCAGAGAGTGCATAATCAAATGAAAGAAGGGGGAGTTAGTCAGTCCTGTAGAGGACAGGAGCTTCACAAGGACCAAATATATCTGGGCACAATCGTCTTTTCTGAGACTGATTCTTCAACCAAGGACCACGCATGGATATTACCTAGAACCCTTCCTAAGACATAGACCACAGCAGCTCAGTCTCCAAGTGTGTTCCCTAAGTAAGGGGAACAGGGTCTGTCTGTCTCTGACATGATCTCAGTGGCTGGCTCCCTGATCACCTCCCCCCTGAGGAAGGAGCAGCCTTGTCAGGCCACAGAGGAGGACAATACAGCCAGTCCTGATGAGACCTGATAAGCTAGAGTCAGATGGAAGGTGAGGAAGACCTCCCCTCTCAGTGGACTTAGAGAGGGGCAGGGAGAAGATGAGGGAGGGAAGGTGGAATTGAGAGGGAATGAGGGATGGGGCTACAGTTGGGATACAAAGTAAATAAACTGTAATTAATATAAAAAATAAATAAAAATAAAATTGAATAAATAGAAAAGAAAAATAATATAAACTGGCCATCGAGTCCTCTTTCTTTGTCTTATGTCCTTTTTATGTCTTTTGTTTCTCCTCCTCTGGTTTACGGAATTTTCACATAGAGATACTTTGCTTAGTTTTGAATACTCAAGAAATCAATTCAGTTACAATTCTTATCGTCCTTAGCATGTTTTAGATTTGGATTTTGGATTCAAGTGAGTTATCTAAAACCTACAGCTAAAATAATCTTATTTTGGGACTCTAAAAAAAAAAAGGAAATCAGATTTTTCCTAGTGAATGATTGCCTGGGATCATTAAGCTAATGTACTTCTTTAAAGATGGAAAATTATCGTTAAGGCAAAAATAATATTCTCTTGCCACAATCTTTCTTATTTGATAACATCACCCTCCTGAAGCTGGTTTGTATTTTAGTTCAGAAAGAAGAAACTCAAGTAACTGAATCTCCCTAAAATAATTATATGTGAGGGAGAAACATATCAGGGAGAGTTTCCTTCTAGTGTTCCCATTTAGATATTTTTTTGTAAACATAATTTTGCTTAGGTTTATAATCCAGAAAGATTATAGCTCAAAGGTGTTAGAAAATTTAAAATTTCATTAACAGCTGCTCAAGGGTTTTAAACGTAAGTTATGAAATCGGATATCTAGTCTTTCTGCTTTCCACTAACTACTTTGGAACAGTTACAATGGATATTTTGTTACTAACATTTTTTTTCTTTTTTTGCATCTTAAGTTTGCAGTGTTCTAAATATAATAAAGGATCTTCTCTCTGAAATCACTTTTTCTCTGGAAAAAAAATCTGTCAGGCCATACTTTCTCTTTTTAGAAAGAGAAAGGCCATACTTTCTCTTTTACTATTCTTCCAGAATAGTAAACCAGAAATGTTTGCCTACTGTATCCTCCAATGTTCAAGGACAATCTTGTATCCTTTCCTGTCAATTATATTACATATCTAGTATAGACACTGCTTTCTCCTTTTCTTGTCAAAATATGTGACTTCCTGATATTTACTCAAAATAACCTCTTCTGATTGGTGGTAACACATGATTGTACCAGATAAGTACAGAAATATAGTGTATCGAAAATTTACTCATTCTACCTGAAG
Source organism: Psammomys obesus (assembly GCF_907164565.1). NCBI lineage: Eukaryota > Metazoa > Chordata > Mammalia > Rodentia > Muridae > Psammomys > Psammomys obesus. Next base: position 6,604,061 of record NW_026589137.1, read on the forward strand.
AGGAGTAACTGATTCTTTGTGGTGTGAATCATTTGAAAAAGCACTGTTTTACAGTCCTACTGTAACAAACTTGATTGTGATCATATATACCACAGGCAATCAGTGTAAATATGGAAATATATCCATTCCTGAATAGAAATGTTCTTGAGGTCCCACAGAATGGTGACAAAAATAAAAGTGTTGTCACTAGATTATCATTCACTCAGTTCATACTATAGTAAAAGAAACAAATGTGTACAGTGAATTCTAGCTTCTTGGGATGCTGAGGCAGGAGGATAATTTAAGCAAAGAGTTTAAAGCCATAATGGACAGTACAGTTAAATTTCCAGCTTTAATAAAATAAAAACAGCTGGGGCTGAAGAAATGGCTCAGTAGTTATGAGCACTTGAATAAGACCTAGGTTTGATTCTTAGAACTGACATGGGCACTCAAAATGAGCTGTAACTCCTGTTACACACACACACACACACACACACACACACACACACACACACACACACACACA
>NW_026589137.1:6604575-6626347 GCF_907164565.1 Psammomys obesus
ACACACACACACACACACACACACACACACACACACACACACACACATATAAAATCCCTGATGAATTTCACAGGCACCAGAAATCCAGAAATGCATAAGGTATGCATACATATATGTGGGCAAACGCTTATTACGTAAGGAATCAATCTTTAAAAATGAAAATTTCTTATGACAGAAAATAGAGCCCATTACCTGGAAAACTCAATTGAAGAAGCTACTAGGCTAATGTTATATTGGACTGTTTAAAGTTACCTTTTATTCATGTTATAAATATATATATATGTGTATAAGTCACTTCTTTTATCTTTTCATAGTCAAATTATATTTGAGTTTCTCTGAAGTCAAATATTCAGAGTATAGCTTAAATTTGTGATAAAAAGATTGAAATACTCTTCCTTATTGGAGTTAAGAACTGATCTGAAATATGTAAATTGATTCTAGAGAAAAAAAAGGCTTTTTCTGAAGGAATTATATTTTCACTTATTTACATTAAAGAAAGCAAGATCAAAACCAGGTGGTGGTGACATACCCCTTTAATCCCTGCACTTGGGAGGTAGAGGTAGGCAAATCTCTGTGAGTTTGAGGACAGCCTGGTCTACAGAGAAAGTTGCACGTCATCACGGTTATACAGAGAAAACCTGTTTCCACACCACCCCCCCAAAAAAAAGAAAAGAAGGAAGGAAGAAAGGAAGGAAGGAAGGAAGGAAGGAAGGAAGGAAGGAAGGAAGGAAGGAAGGAAGGAAAATTAAGCCCTATAAGTTTCTGATGACTGTAGTAAGAATAGATGGCTTGCTTCTGTAAATTTTTCCCTTCTCAGGAAAAATCACAAAGTGTATTAAATAACTCCTCTGTTTTACCTCATGAATCAAGGACATGAACATTCCTCACCCTGCTTCCTCAGAGTGTCAGTAAATCCCTTGATTGAATTTGCATCTCACTCTGGAAAGAAATGAAGAGGATTTGTTGGTAGAATTGAAGTTTACTTAAGCTACTCAAAATTTCTTTCTTTTGTGTGTCTTCTTCTGAGATACCTAACTTAGTATGATCTTACAATACTCATTTTAGCCATGGTTTGGAAATTATACCTAAAAATGCCTTCTTGACAAAAGAATGAAATCACCACGGTAACAAAACTACCTGGAATTTCAGAACTTTGTTTTAGTGGATGAACAACTCTTCAGCTTGTGAAAGTATTTCTAATTATAACATGAGCAGGATACCCATCAATAATGTGATAAAATTTAGTGACCTACATTTGAGTTGAATTCAGAAACAGTGTATCCAGAATGTTAGCCTAAACCACAAGCAGAATTCTTTGTTCAAACTTCAAATTGGGAACCATTTCTTTTACCCAGTCTTGTTTTGATTTACAAACACAGAAGGCATTTAAAATCCTTGTAGCTGTCATCAGTGCTCATAATCCATATTAAATGACCCTTTGTGGGAACCGTTAATAGGAACAGAGGTTTATTTCTAGCCTGTACAATATCTAAAGTTGACTATTTTCTCTATTAATTTAGTTTATTTCTGTAGCCAACTTTTTAATAGCAATGAAATAAAGATTCTAGAGCCCCAACTTATGTACTATTCACATCAGCATATCTTCCCTGGGAAGAATGAGGTTTAGAATCTTGTAGATCTGTGAAGTTTAAGGCTTTAGCAGCCTGGAATTATGCCCATCAGTAGCCAACCCTAAAGTCAGCCAACTAGGCTTTCTTTCAATAATCTGACTTTCTAATTTTCTGTGTGTTCTACTTGCTCCTGTTCTCATTCTTTCTTGGCTTTGATACAGTCTCCTTTCTCTTTTAATAACTAGGTTTTGTGTGATCCCTGGCACTTGGCTGCTTATTTGCTCATCCTCACATCACATTTTGTATTCTAGCTTTCAGACATCGTCTATGGCTGCTATATTCTTCTAATTTGTTCCTGTCCTCCTCTCTATATGTTCTTTTGACACTGACTAAGCTGACTCATAGGCATTTTCTCTTATTCATGTCCATGAACTTCCTTTGTAATTTAAGAAGGGGTTATATGGGGATTTTGTTATATGATGCTGAGCAACACTAGCAAGGCATAGTCTGTATCAATGATTATAATTTTCTGCTGCCTAGGAAATTTTAAGATTGTGTCTTATCTTAATAACCAATATTATTTGGCGATGAAAGAGCTTTAAAGCCAGAAGTTACTGAAGTGCTTTCACGGAACTTACCTATTAAATTCCTTAACCTTTTTTTTTCTACTTTTTAAAATTTTATTTTATTTTATTAATTACACTTTATTCACTTTGTATCCCCCCATAAGCCCTTCCCTCCTCCCCTCCCGATCCCACCCTCCCTTTCCTTTCTTCATGCATGCCCCTCCCCAAGTACACTGATAGGGGAGGACCTCCTCTCCTTCCTTCTGATGTTAGTCTATCAGATCACATCAGGAGTAGCTGCATTGTCATCTTCTGTGGCCTGGTAAGGCTGCTCCCATAGCAACTCTTTTTTTTTTTTTTTTTTTTTTTACATTTTAAACTTTTCTTTTTTTATTATTAATTAACTTTTGTTACTTATATTTTTTTCTGGAAAAACACCTTTACCTTTTCTTATTATGCATTCTAAAGGACAAACAGGAAACAATATTGGTTAAAACTTAAGTGATTTTCTGGGACAACTCACTCAGGATGATCCTTTCCAGGTCCTACCTTTTACCTGCAAATTTCATGATTTCCTTATTTTTCATTGCTGAGTAATACACGGTATATACTCACTCATATAAACATACCGCATAGAATAAACCCACTAAAATCTGTACAGCTAAACAAACTAAGCAAAAGAGAGGACCCTAACTAAAAATGCTCAATCCCCACCCTGAAAGGCAAAGAGGATGGGCATCAGAAGAAAAAGAAAACAGGAAACAACCTAGGAACCTGCTACAGAGGGCCCCAGAAAGCATCTGCCGTGCAGACTGTCAAAGCAGATGCTGAGCCTGATGGCCAACTGATGGGCAGAGTGAATGGAATTTTATGTAAGAAGTGGGAAATAGTAAGAGCTGGAGAGGACAGGAACTCCACAAGGAGAGCAACAGAACAAGAAAATTTGAACACAGGGAACTTCCCAGAGACTCATACTCTAACCAAGGACTATCTGTGGAGATAACCTAGAACCCTGACAATACAGCCACTTCTGATGAGAACTGATAGACTAAGATCACAAAGAAGGAGAGGAGGACCTCCCCTATCAGTTGACTTGGGGAGGGGCATGCATGCAGAAAAGGGAGGAGGGTGGGACCAGGGGGGAGGAGGGAGGGGCTTATGGGGGGATACAAAATGAATAAAGTGTAATTAATAAAAGTTAAAAAAAAAACTTAAGTGATTTTCAACAAAACTGTGAAAGCCAGCCTATCTTTATCCTGGTGCCCCAACTTCCAGAAACTTCCAATTCATCTGATGTAATCTCTAAACTATTTAGCTTATGTGTTCTTACCTACTTGTCATTTCAATATGTCAGTGGTATTTCTTCCCATGCACAATATGAATGTTCCTGACACACAGCATCCAACTCTGCAGATGTTCCTGACACACAGCATCCAACTCTGCAGATGACAGGTGATACACTTATTGACTGATAAAAGACAATGGGTCCTGGATATAAAAGGAAGCTTTGATATATCCCTTAGAGAAGTCTTTCATTCATAGGACCTCTATGAATACTTACTCATCACAGAAATACCCATAGAAGAGCATGATAGATCTGCCTAAACTCTCCAGTTGGATTTTTTCTATTATAACTATAAATTGAGATGCTTCAGCAAAGGATGAATTGTGACAAAAATGTTTTTTTTTTTTTTCAAATACAAAATCTCAAGCTTTTCTGAATAGAGTTTGACAAGCTCATGAAATATTTATGCCAATGCATGTACTTGAAGGGTATTTCACTTGTGGTTGGTACCTAGCAAACAGAATGTCTCAAATTTAATCCAACATCATTGTTCATTTATGCTTTCACTTAATGTCTTGTCAACAGTCCATTAGAATAAGATACACTTTGACAGTTGAAATAAACACCTTTTTGTATTTTCCTCTCTGAAATAACTGAATCACCAAGTGTAACTTTCCATGGAGTTGTTGCAAACACAAACTCATTTTGACAATTTTAATTCTTCTTTGTTTTTTCCCTTCATGGTAAACCAACAGAGGGCTCAACTTGCAAAAGACTTATGTATTTGATATAGTATTGTGTTCCAAACTTGACATGTAAAACTTCTTATGTCTCCCATTGTTATCCCACATTCAATTTAAGATGGTAAAGTTATATATATATGTAAAATGTTTGTGATACTAATCAGGGTTCAATGGTTCCTAGAGAAAGAGAACAATTATGATATGTGAATAAAATGTATTTGACCAAACCCTATGACATGAGGAGCACTGAATAAAAAAAAAAAAAAAACTATATCAAAACTCTTAAGAACAGCTGGGTCAGTAGGATGATTCCCAGGCCAAAGCCTTCCTGATATACTTAAGAACTTGATTTTTTAACTCCGGGACTCACATGGTGGAATAACAAAACTAACTCCTGAAAGTTGTTCACTGATCTCCCTATGTATGCTGTATTGCCCTTGTATGTACCCACACAATAAAGAAATGTAAGTGCTAGCTTTTAAATAATGCTGAGAAAAAGAGGCTAGAGAGATGGTTGTATGGGTAATGCACTTGCTGCCTAATGACACATGGCTGATGACCTGTGTTTGATCCCAGGAACATATGTAAAAGTGGATGGAAGGAGATTCCATAACACTGTCTTCTGAGTTTTACAAGCACATCTTGGCACACATGTCCACATAAACACATCATACTCTCATATTAAAAAATGATAGTCATAAAATTAAGTTGTTAAAACATTTCTTTAAAGGCCACAGGGTAGGAGCCTTAAGCTGTCCATCCCAGGAAGGTATTAAAAAGAAGGAGATCATGAAAATTTCAGGCAAATGGTGGGAACTAGAAAAGAACATCCTGAGTGAGGTAACCCAGGAGCAGAAAAACACACATGGTATATATACTCATTTGTAAGTGGATATTAACCATACAATATAGGATAATCATACTAAAATCTATAGTCCTAAAGAAGCTAAACAACAAGGTGCACCCTAGGGAATAGGCTTAATTCTCATTCAGAAAGGCAGAAAGGATAGACATTAGAAGTAGAAGACAGGGAACAGGATAGGAGCCTATCACAGAGGGCCTCTGAAAGACTCTACCCATCAGGATATCAATAGAGATGCTGAAATCATACCCAAACTTTGAGCAGAATGTAGAGAATATAATGAAAGAAAGGGGAAATGAAAGACATTCTGCTCAAAGTTTGGGTATGATTTCAGCATCTCTATTGATATCCTGATGGGTAGAGGACGCCCATCAGTGGACTTGGAAAGGGGTAGGGTGGAGATGAGGGAGGGAGGGTGAGATTGGGAGGGAATGAGGGAGCGGGATACAGCTGGGATACAGAGTTAATAAAATGTAACTGATAAGAAAAAAATAAAATTAAAAAAAAGAAAAAAAAAAGACTGATGATTTAGTCAAGGACAATGCATGGAGAGGACTTAGACACCCTGATCAGAAGAAGCCCATTGGCTGCTCAGTTTCAAAGTGTGTTCACTAGTAAGGGGGGCAGGGGCTGTCTCTCACATGACTCAGTGGCTGGCTCTTTGATATCCTTCTTCTAGAGGGGTGCAGCCTTGACTGGGCACAGAGGAAGACAATGCAGGCAGTCCTAATGAGACCTGATAGTCTAGGGTCAGATAGTAGGGGAGGAAGTTCTCCCCTATCAGTGGACTAAGGGAGGGACATAAGTTCTCGGAGGGAAGCAAGGAGGGTGGGCCTGGGAGGAGATGAGGGAAAGGGCTACAGCCAGGGTAAAAAGTGAATAAACTGTAATAAATAATAATAATAAGGAAAAATATATTAAAAGGAAAAATATTCCTTTAAAAACTGTAATTGTTAAAACTGGAGCCAGACAGACCAGAATTTTATAAACTATTCTTTACTGTAAAATCTTAAGCATGTCAGCTGGGGGGACTGATTGCATAGGAAGTTCAGCTACCTGAGAAGCTAAAGTTGTGGCTAAAGTTGAAACTAAGAGATGGCATGTTCAAATCCTGTTTAGGCTACAAAATAAGTTTAAGGTTAAACTATGCAAAATCCCACAATCTTGTATCAAAAAATAAAATGTAAAATTACCTCAACTATGTGAAATGCTATATTTAATACCCAGTAATTCAAGAAGCAAGAATCTATTTGTTTGTTTTTTCCCCTCTGGAATTGCAATCTCCTTATCACCAAAATACAAGATAATAATATATATCTCATTTTTAAAAATCAACTAAGATAATTAATAAAATACTCATTACTGATTACTTTCCTATCAATTATTTTTTTCTACAAAAATCTAAAATTTATTAATTATATATTGACCTAATTATTTAAATGATAGCACTAAACACAATTCTTCTTAAACATGTAATTCCTTCAGAACGGAAGTATATTAAGCAACTACAACTTAACATTTTATGATATATGTCTCTCTGAAGGTTATGGTATTACAATTCTGGCATTAAGAAAAAATATTACAGGAAAGTTTGGGTGTAGCAGTTGATTTCAGATGTGACTAGAACCAAGAAGGGATGTTCCAAGTATGGTATATTATCAGTATAGTCAGGATACTGGATCACTAAGAACAGACAAGAGGTCAGCAAGTAAGAACTAAAAAATGTTGCTCTGTCTAAATGTTCTCAAGATGAAGAAGCATGGGAAAAATTCAATGCTTTTCCAGGCTGAGAAAGCCATGGAACATAAACCAGTAAGCAGCACTCCTCCATGGCCTTTGCATCAGCAACTGCCTCCAGGTTACTGCCCTGTTTGAGTTTGTGTCCCAACTTCCTTCAGTGATGAACAGTAATATGGAGGTTTAAGAAAAATAACCTCCCATCCAAGTACTAACCAGGCCCGACCCTGCTTAGCTTCTGAGATCAGACGAGATCGGGCGCGTTCAGGGTGGTATGGCCTGCTCGTTGATCACTTCCCCCTGAGGGGGGAGCAGCCTTACCAGGCCACAGTAGAGGACAATGCAGCCACTTTTGAGGAGAACTGATAGACTAAGATCAGAAAGAAGGAGAGGAGGACCTCCCCTATCAGTGGACTTGGGGAGTGGCTTGCATGCAGAAAGGGGAGGGAGGGTGGGATCGGCAGGGGAGGAGGGAGGGGCTTATGGGGGGATACAAAATGAATAAAGTGTAATTAATAAAAAAAATAAAAGACTTAAAAAAAATGATGTACTGATGGCAATCAAAATTAAATTCATTAAGAAAAGAAAAAAAAAAAAAGAAAAATAACCTCCCCCAAACAATCAATGCTTTCAATGTCAGACATTTAAACCATTTATTTCAATGACAAATGATTAAAAACATTAAACATAAGCACATTTCTTTTTTTCATAGTATAAATTTATTGGAGAAAGAAACTCTATAACTCTTGTTAGATACAGAAAATGACCGGTTTTATACCAGAAGATAAGCCTGATTGTAAATATCTCTACACTTTATTAAGGATAGGCATCCACTCCCTAAAAATGGAGATGTGATGGATCAAATGTTAACTCAAGTCTTGCTTCCAACAATTCTCTGAGGTAGAAGATGATGTCATCTTCTTTTCACAAATGAGCAAACAAGGCACAACACATTTTATTATTCTCCATAACATGAAACTAGCATGTCAAGATGACAGCAGAGAAATCAAGAAAGACTAGATTCATAGTGCATGTATTTAAAGAAGGAATGTGAGTTAGCCTTGTTATGCTCAAAAGGTGATCTAAAGTCTTTGATTCTGAATTTTTGACAGATAAACAAGCAGTCTATTAGGAAGTCCAACAAATGTGAAAAAAAAATACCTGAGTTGCCATGTGAGTTCTGTTAGCTACAAAGACTTGGGGCAGGTCATTTTCTTATGTTTGGAATTCAATTTTCATATTTTTGAAATGGATATGTTTAAACTAACTAGGTTCATCCATCTTCCAGTTCTAGTTCTAGAAAACAGTATAAGCAACTACTTTCTTGAATAAGTTATTCAAAATTTTATTGCATATTTACACTGAAAATGATTCATGTGATTTGTGTAACAATTCATCCCAATCTACTTTCTTAGAAGCTACAGAATTTAGGTGGGAGTTGAAACTGTCTTTGTGCCTTGAAATATACAATTATGGCAGGCACATGCTGTTGATCTTGATTACCATAGATACACATGAAAATTTCCAGGTCTGTAAAGAATTGTGTTGGCAATTTGATGGGAATTGCATTAAATCTGTACACAAAAGGACTGAGAAAGAAATCAGGGAAACAACACCCTTAACAATAGCCACAAATGACGTACATAAAGTACCTTGGTGTAACCCTAACCAAGCAAGTCAAAGACTTGTATGAAAAAAATTTCAAGTCTCTGAAGAAAGAAATAGAAGAAGATATGAGAAGTTGGAAAGATCTGCCATGCTCATGGCTTGGCAGGATTAACATAGTAAGAATGGCCATCTTACCAAAAGCAATCCACAGATTTAATGCAATTCCCATCAAATTACCAACACAATTCTTTACAGACCTGGAAAGAAAAATTCTCAACTTCATATGGAATAACAAGAAACTGAGAATTGCTAAAACAATCCTCTACAATAAAAGATCTTCTGGAGGTATCTCCATCCCTGATCTCAAGCTGTACTATAGAGCAACAGTTATAAAAACTGCATGGTACTGGCATAGAAACAGAATGGTGGATCAATGGAACCAAACAGAAGACCCAGAAATAAGACCCACACCCTTATGGACACCTGATTTTTGACAAAGATGCCAAAACCATACAATGGAAAAAAGATAACATCTTCAACAAATGGTGCTGGTCCAACTGGATGTCTACATGTAGAAAAATGAAAATAGATCCATACTTATCACCCTGCACAAAACTGAAGTCCAAGTGGATCAAAGACCTCTAAACCAGACACATTAAATCGGCTAGAAAAAAAAAAGTGGGGAATACCCTTGAACTCATGGGTGCAGGAGAAAACTTCCTGAACAGAACACCAACAGCACAGACTCTAAGAGCAACAATCAATAAGTGGGACCTCATGAAATTGAAAAGCTTCTGTAAAGCAAAGGACACTGTCATCAAAACAAAGCAACTGCCTACAGATTGGGAAAGAATCATCACCAACCCTTTATCTAACAGAGGACTCATATCCAGTATATATAAAGAACTAAAGAACCTGAAAAGCAACAAACTAAGTAATCCACTTAAAAAATGGGGAAAAGAGCTAAACAGAGAATTCTCTGCAGAGGAATATTGAATGGCAGAAAAGCACTTAAAGAAATGCTCAACCTCATTAGCCATTAGGAAAATGCAAATCAAAACAACCTTGAGGTTTCACCTTATACCCATCAGAATGGCCAAGATCAAAAACTCAAGTGACAATACATGCTGGAGAGATTGTGGAGAAAAGGGAACCCTTCTCCACTGCTGGTGGGAATGTAAACTTGTACAACCACTCTGGAAAGCAATCTGGCACTTTCTCAGACAACTAGGAATAGCGTTTCCTCAAGATCCAACCATACCACTCCTAGGCATATACCCAAAAGAGGCTCAAGTACACAAAAAGGACATTTGCTCAACCATGTTTGTAACAGCTTTATTTGTAATAGCCAGAAGCTGGAAACAGCCCAGATGCCCCTCAACTGACGAATGGATGAAGAAACTGTGGTACATCTATACAATGGAGTATTACTCAGCAATGAAAAATAAGAAAATCATGAAATTTGCAGGTACATGGTGGGACCTGGAAAGGATCATCCTGAGTGAGTAGTCCCAGAAGCAAAAAGACACACACGGTATATACTCACTCATATAAACATACAACATAGCATAAACCCACTAAAATCTGTACATCTAAACAAACTAAGCAAAAGAGAGGACCCTAACTAAAATGTTCAATCCCCATCCTGAAAGGCAAAGAGGATGGACATCAAAAGAAAAAGAAAACAGGAAACAACCTAGGAACCTGCTACAGAGGGCCTCTGAAATCCAGAAGAAGAAAACAGGAAACAACCTCGGAACCTGGCACAGAGGGCCTCTGAAAGCCTCTGCCGTGCAAGCTATCAAAGCAGATGCTGAGCCTGATGGCCAACTGACGGGCAGAGTGAATGGAATTTTATGTAAGAAGTGGGAAATAGTAAGATCTGGAGAGGATAGGAACTCCACAAGGAGAGCAACAGAACAAGAAAATTTGAACACAGGGAACTTCCCAGAGACTCATACTCCAACCAAGGACAATCCATGGAGATAACCTAGAACCCTGACAATGCAGCCACTTCTGATGAGAACTGATAGACTAAGATCAGAAAGAAGGAGAGAGAGGAAGACCTTCCCTATCAGTGGACTTGGGGAGGGGCATGCATGCAGAAAGGGGGAGATGTTGGGACCTGGAAGGGAGGAGGGTGGGGTTTATGGGGGGATACAAAATGAATAAAGTATAATTAATAAAATTTAAATAAAAAAAATTAAAAAATAATGAAAATCCTATTTTCAAATGCAATGTAACTTTTTTAAATTTTTATTGTATTCATATATTTATTTATTACATTTTATTCACTTTGTATCCCTGCTGCAGCCCCCTACCTTATCTCCTCTCAGTCCCACCCACACTCCTTCTTCTCTCTATATGTTCCTCCCCTAGTCCACTGATAGGGGAGACATATTCCTCTTCTGTTTGACCATAGCTTATCAGGTCTCACCAAGGTTAGCTACGTCATCTTCTGTGACCTGGCAAGGCTATACCCCCCAGGGGCAAGTGATCAAGAGCTGGCCACTGAGTTCATGTCAGAGACAACCCTTGTACCTCTTACTAGGGTACCCACTTTGAAACCAAGCAAACAATGGACTTCCTTTGAACAGGGGATCTAGGTCCTCTCCATGCATGGTCCTTGGTTAGAATATCAGTCTCTGCAGGCCCCACGGGACCCAGGACTGTTTGCTCTGTTATTCTCCATGTGGAGTTCATGGGAGCACTCTGTGAGGCAGAGACAGGCAGATCTTTGTGAGATTGAGTCCACCATGGTTTTACAAAGTAGTATAGCTGGATCTTGAGGTAGCACTATTTCTAATTTTCTGAGGAAGCACCAGATTGATTTCCAAAGTGGTTATAAAAGGTTGCATTCTCACTAGCAATGGAGGAGGTGTCCCCTTTCTCCAAATCCTCTCCAGCATATGTTGTCACTGTGTTTTTCATCTTACCCATTCTGATGGATGTGAAGTCTCAGAGTCCTTTTGATTTGCATATCACAAAAGACTAAGGATGTTGAGCATTTCTTTAACTCTTTCTCTGCCATTCACTATTCCACTGTTGAGAATTCTCTGTTTAGCTCTGTACCGCATTTTTAATTGGACCACTTGTTTTGTTGTTGCTTAACTTCTTCAGTTCTTTATATATTCTGGATATTAACTCTCTGTCAGATGTAGGGTTAGAACACCATCATTCATCAAAGCAACAGCCTACAGAAGGAAAAAAAGTCATTTCCAATTCATTATTCACTTGATAGTAGATTACTCTCTAGAATATTCAAAAAATCTAAAAGAAAACTCTATCTATAAAGCAAATGACCCAATTAAAATTTTGTATAAAGCTAAACAGTATTCTAAAAATGAGCACAAATGGACAAGATATACTGAAAAATGTTCAACATCCTTAGTTATTAGGGAATTAAAATTTAAAACCACTCTGATATTTCATCTTCTTTCAGTCAGAATGGAGAAGATCAATATAGCAAATGATAGTACATGCTGGAGATTATGCAAGGCAAAGATGAACTTTTTTTTTCACTTTTGTTGGCATTGGAAATTGTTACAAAAATCTATGGAAATCAGTATAAAGACTCCTCAAAAAGTTGAAAATCAACCTGTAAGACCTAGCTCCATCACTCTTGGATATATGTCTCAAGTACTCTACATCTTACCTCAGAGGTAGTTGCTTAAACATGTTAATTGCTGCTCTATTCATAATAGCTATGATCAGGAAACAAGTTAGATGTCCATCAACTAATAAAAAGATAATGAAAATATGGTACATTTACATAATAGAATATTATGCAACTGCCAAGAAAAATAAAATATTTCCATTTAATAGATGGAGTAGGAAACAGTCCTGCCAAGTGTTGTAACCCAGACCCTGAAAGATAGATATGGGCATTTTCTCTTATAAGCAGATGTTAGCTTATAAAGTTTAGACATATGCATATATCTAGTAACCACTGATGTTAGAAAGTAAAGGAGAGGGAAGGAGTCTTCCAAAGAAGGGGGGAAGAGAATATAGTGTAACAAAGAGATAAAGGGGAACTTAGCCTAGGAGAAGTAAATGAGATAATGATGGGAAGACAGGATAATGGATGAAATATGAGGAAGGATAACTAACATTAGGACCTTTTGAAACTGACAAAATACCTTTTGAAAAACCATATGTGAACTTACTATTGTAGAAGCCTCCTAAGATAGATACATATAAAAAAAAAATATTGCTGGGAGCCAAAGCTATTTACTGAAACCAAAGTCAAATAGTGAGCCAAAGCTATTTAGTGGAGACAAAGCTATTTACTGAAGTCAAAGCCAAATAGTGAGCAAAGGCCATTTAGTGGAGACCTAAAGCTATTTAGTAAAAGAGTTACCTAGGACCCTAAATCATGTGTGATAGATTTGTGAGGACATCCGTCTGTTAGCTTTAGAGCATCCGTGAGATATCTCTTTTTTCAATTTTTTATTTAACTTTTATTAATTACGCTTTATTCATTTTGTGTCCCCCCATAAGCCCCTCCCGGTCCCACCCTCCCCCTCTTTCTGAATGCATGCTCCTCCCCAAGTCCACTGATAGGGGAGGTCCTCCTCTCCTTCTTTCTGATCTTAGTCTATCAGTTCTCATCAGAAGTGGCTGCATTGTCAGGGATCTAGGTTATCTCCATGGATAGTCCTGGTTGGAGTATGAGTCTCTGGGAAGTTCCCTGTGTTCAAATTTTCTTGTTCTGTTGCTCTCCTTGTGGAGTTCCTGTCCTCACTAGCTCTTAATATTTCCCACTTCTTACATAAAATTCCATTCACTCTGCCTGTCAGTTGGCCATCAGGCTCAGCATCTGCTTTGACAGTCTGCACAGCAGAGGCTTTCAGAGGCCCTCTGTGGCAGGTTCCGAGGTTGTTTCCTGTTTTCTTCTTCTGGCTTTCAGAGGCCCTCTGTAGCAGGTTCCTAGGTTGTTTTCTGTTTTCTTTTTCTTCTGATGTCCATCCTCTTTGCCTTTCAGGGTGGGGATTGAACATTTTAGTTAGGGTCCTCTCTTTTGCTTAGTTTGTTTAGATGTACAGATTTTAGTGGGTTTATTCTATGTTGTATGTTTATATGAGTGAGTATATACCGTGTGTGTCTTTTTGCTTCTGGGACAACTCACTCAGGATGAGATATCTTAAGAAAACATCCTTAGCATATCTTACAGGTGCAATATTCAAGCCATGAAAGCACTCTTCCTATCTCCTGTGGCGGTAATTTAGCCTTCTGCCTTTCCTGCCTTCTCCCTATATAAGTTGGGTAAAAATTTATAATAAACGAGGCTTTGATCAGACAAACAGACTTGGCCTGCTTCCTTTTGCCTCTTGTTCTATCTCATTCTTTCCATCCCTCCACCCCTCTTTAGGAACCCATGAACTGCCACGGGTCGGGACAAAATATAAATAGAATCATCACTTATTGTGAGACAGAATGTCACAACTAGACATCTTATATCACCAGTGCCAGGAATAAGTTGTATCTTGTTGAGTCTGAGTCATTGGACAAAGAGTTCCCATAACATCTCTCCCACCAAGTAAGTATCAAAGACTACTGCAAATATGAATAGTTATTCTTCACATCCTAATGGTAAGTCCCTATTACTAAAGATATGACTTTATTATGTCATTGAACAAGAAGAAGTCTAGCAGGTACCCAAGTAGAAGATTTACCCCTACTGACTACTGTTCATGGCACTAAAAAATATTTTTCACACTACCAGAAGAGAAAGGTAATCCTCAGTATTACCCTGCTACAAACCCTGAGTGCAACAGCAATGTTCCTGTAAGAACTACTGGAGCAACAGTGACTCAAATGTTATACACATAATCAGTCACCTTCTGTTTAGATTTAAGGCTGACTCCATTAAAAAGAATAATTTCTGTCACTGATAAAGTGGCTAAAACCTGAGACTAAGAAGGTCACAGGATCTTGAAAAAAATTTAATGTTATCATTTTGATAAAGGTGCATAGTAATGAAATTATTTCTAATCACATATTCTTATAGCAATAGATCTGTGTATCATTTAACCTTCATCAGAAAAGTTTTTTCTTGCAACAGGCAGTAACTAACACAGAGATCAACATGCGGACTCTGTGCCATGAACACTAGTCAGTACTTGGGTACCTGCTAGACTTATTCATCCTATGCCCAGGAGCAGTTGGTCTACATCATGGCTCCATGGCCTTCTTTGTTACATTTTGTTTAAGACTTTTTTTTACTTTATTTTTATTCTTTAATATTAGTTACAGTTTATTAATTTTGTATCCCAGCTGTATTCCCCTCCAGTATTCCCTCCTATTTCCACCCTCCCTCTCTCAACTCATCCTTGCTCCTTTCCAAGTCCACTGATAGGGGAGGACCTCCTCCCTTTTCATCTGACCTGGCTTATCAGGTATCTTCAGGACTGGCTGCAAAGTCCTGCTCTGTGACCTAGCAGGGCTGCTCCTCCCTCAGGGGGGAGAGGTCAAACAGCCAGGCATTGAGTTCATGTCAGAAATAGTCCCTGTTCCCCTTACTAGTGTACCCACTTGGATACTGAGCTACCATGTGCTACATCTGAGAAGATTTTCTAGGTTATATCCATATATGGTCCTTGGTTGGAGAAACAGTTTCATATAAGACCCCTGTGTCCAGATATATTTGGTCCTTGTGGAGCTCCTGTCCTCTCCAGGTCATACTAACTCCCCCTTCTTTCATATGATTCCCTGCACCCTGCTGAAGGTTTGGTTATGAGTCTCAGTATCTGCTTTGGTACACTGCTAAGTAGAGTCTTTCAGAGAACTTCTGTGGTTGGCTCCTGTCCTGTTACTTCTTTTCTCCTACATCCAATATCCATCCCATTTGTCTTTCTTAGTGAGGATTGATCATCTTACTCCAAGTCCTCTTTCTTGTTTATCTTCTTTAGGTGTATAGATTTCTGTATGTTTATCATATCTTATAGGTCTATATAAGTGAGTATATACCATGTGTGTCTTTCTCCTTCTGGGATACCTCACTCAGGATGACCTTTTCTAGGTACCACCATTTGCCTGCAAATTTCATTATTTCCTCCTTTTTGATTGCTGAGTAGTATTCCATTGTGTAAAAGTACCATAATTTCGATATCCATTCCTCCGTTGATGTACATCTGGATTGTTTCCAGGTTCTGGCTATCACAAATAAAGCTGCTACAAACATGGTTGAGCAAATGTCATTGTTGTGTACTTGAGCATCTTTTGGATATATGGTTAGAAGTGGTATAGCTGGATCTTGAGAAATCACTGTTTCTAATTGTCTGAGAAAGTGCCAGATTGATTTCCAAATCAGTTGTACCAGTTTACATTCCCACCAGCAATGGAGGAGGGGTCTCCTTTCTCCATAACCTCGCCAGCCTGTGTTTTCACTTGAGTTTTTTATTTTAGCCATTCTGATAGGTGCAGGGTGAAATCTGAGGGTCATTTTGATTTGTTTCTCTCTGATGGCTAAGCATGTTAAACATCTCTTTAAGTGGTTCTCTGCCATTCTATATTCCTCTAAAGAAGATTTCCTGTATACAAAGGACAAAATGGCAGACAAAGAAATTAGGGAAACAACACCCTTCACAATAGCCACAAAGGACATAAAGTACTTTGTTGTGAACCTAACCAAGCAAGTCAAAGAATTGGATGAAAAAATATTTCCAGTCTCTGAAGAAAGAATTAGAAGAAGATATCAGAAGATGGAAATATCTCCCATGCTCATGGCTTGGCAGGATTAATATAGTAAAAATGACCATCTTACCAAAAGCAATCTACAGATTCAATGCAATTCCCATCAAATTACCAACACAATTATTTACAGACCTTGAAAGAAAAATTGTCACCTTCATATGGACCAACAAGGAACCAAGAACTGCTAAAACAATTCTCTACAGTAAAAGATCTTCAGGAGGTATCTCCATCCCTGATCTCAAGCTGTACTATAGAGCAACAATACTAAAATCTGCATGGTAATGGCATAGAAACAGACTGGTGGATCAATGGAATCGAATAGAAGACCCTGACATAAATCCACACACTTATGGACACCTGATTTTTGACACAGATGCCAAATCCATTCAATGGAAAAAGACAGCATCTTCAACAAATGCTGCTAGTCTAACTGGAAGTCTACATGTAGCAAAATGCAAGTAGATCCATACATATCACCCTGCACAAAACTAAAGTCCATGTAGTTCAAAGACCTCAACATAAAACTAGACATACTAAACCGCTTAGAAGAAAAAGTGGGGAATACCCTTGAACTCTTTGGCACAGGAGACAACTTTCTGAACAGAACACCAACAGCACAGGCTCTAAGAGCAACAACCAATAAATGGAACCTCATGAAACTGAAAAGCTTCTGTAAAGCAAAGGACACTGTCCTCAGAACAAAACGACAGCCTACAGATTGGGAAAAGATCTTCACCAACCCTATATCTGACAGAAGTATATATAAAGAAATAAGAAGTTAAACAGCAAAAAATCAAGTAATCCAATTAAAAAATGGTTACAGAGCTAAACAGAGAATTCTCAATAGAGGAATATCGAATGGCAGAGAAACACTTAAAGAAATGCTCAACCCCATTAGCCATCAGGGAAACGCAAATCAAAATGACCCTAAGATTTCACCTTACACACATCAGAATGGCTAAGATCAAAAAATCAAGAGACAACACATGCTGGAGAAGTTATGGAGAAAGGGGAACCCTCCTCCACTGCTGGTTGGAATGTAAACTTGTACACCCACTCTGGAAATCAATCTGGTGCTTTCTCAGACAACTAGGAATAGCGCTTCCTCAAGATCCAGCTATACCACTCCTAGGCATATATCCAAAAGATTCTCATGTACACAATAAGGATATTTGCTTAGCCATGTTTGTAGCAGCCTTATTTGTAATAGCCAGAAGCTGGAAACAGCCCAGATGTCCCTCAGTAGAGGAATGGATGCACAAATTGTGGTATATCTACACAATGGAATATTACTCAGCAATAAAAAACAAGGAAATCATGAAATTTGCAGGTAAATGGTGGGATCTCAAAAAGATCATCCTGAGTGAGTTATCCCAGAAACAGAAAGATGCACACGGTATATACTCAGTCTTATAGACATATAATATAGGATAAACCTACTAAAATCTGTACACCTAAAGAAACTAATCAAGAGGGAGGACTCTTGCTAAAATGCTCAATTCCAATCCAGAAAGGCAAAGAGGCTGGACATCAGAAGAAGGAGAAAAGAGGGAACAAGTCAGGAGCCTGACACAGAGGACCTCTGAAAAGCTCTGCCCTGCAGACTATCAATGTAGATGCTGAGATTATGGTGCTCTGTCATCCCTGGGCCTATACCCAAAAGATATCCATACACACCCCAAGGATATTTGCTCAACTATGTTCATAGGAGCTTTATTTATAATATCCAGAATTTGGAAACAACCTAGGTGTCCCGCACCTGAAGAATGGGTATAGAAATTGAATATTATTCATTTTTGGAAAACAAGGAAATCATGGAATTCGCAGGTAGAAGAATATAACTAGAATTGATAATCCTGACTGAGGTAACCCAGACCCAAAAAGATATACATGGTGTGTACTCACTAATAAGTAGATGTTAGATATATAGTTCAGGATAACCGTATTACAACCCACAGACCCAAAGAAACTGAGTAGTAAGATGGGCCCAAAGAGGCTGCCTAAATGTCTCTCAGAAGGGAAAATAGAATACACATCAGAAGTGCCTATTCTGTGAAAAGAGGGAACTGGATAGGAGATGTGGGAACAAGAAGGCAAACTTAAGGGAGAGCATCTGTTTGACAATCTGGAGGCCTGCAACAGGGTATGCTTCTGGGAGGATATGGGTGTGACTATAGCTGAGACTCCCAGCAAGGGGGAACATGGAGTCTGAAGTGAAAATCTTCTAGCCAAGTAGGACTACTAGTGGAGGGAGGGGAACAAAAACCAACCCACAAATCCTTTCACTCAAATTTACCCTACCTATAAGAAATACAGAGATAAAGGGGGAACAGAGATTGTGGGAATGTTCAACCAATGACTGGCCCAACCTGAGACCATGATAGTGAGCCACTATTAATGATGCTATGGTATGCTTGTAGACAGGAGCTTAACTTGACTGTCCTCTGGAAGACTCCAAATAGCTGGGGATCTAGACAGATTCTGGGACTAGCAGCCAAGCATGGGGAAGCACTCTGGGTGACTTGTCAAAGTGTTGGGGGAAAGATGAGAAAGGACCTGGAGGGGACAGCATGCCCAGAAGATTGACCGAAACAACTAGCCCAGAACCATGGAGACTTACAGAGACTGAGAAACCAACTGATGAGTAGGCATGGTCTGGACCTAGGATCCTTGCACATATGTGGCCGATGGGCTGCTTGATCTTCATGTAGGTTGCCTGGAAACTGGACCAGGGCAAGGGGCTGTTTCTATCATCAACTATGTTGCCTGCTTTTGGATCACTTTTCCCTGACTGGCCTCAGTGGAAGAGAATGTGATCAATTCTGTTTTGACTTGATGTGCTGGTGAGACCTGATAAGGGAGTGTGGGACTCCTTTTTTCTTGGGGAAAAGGGAGAAGGGAGACAAGGGGAAGAAAAAGAGAAGCATGAGGAGGCGGGAGGGGAAAGGAGAGGTAGGAAAGAAGGGGCTGCATTCTGGATATAAAGAGTATAAATAAATAAACTTAAAATGTTTGATTGATTAAAGATACAAATATAAACTATGAAACTACTTAAGAACATAGAAGACATGCTTCAGAATAAAAAAAAAAATATTAGCTCAGTGTCCAAGTGGGTTCCCTAGTAAGGGGAAGAGGGACTGTCTCTGACATGAATTCAGTGCTTGGCTCTTTGACCATTTCCCCCGGAGAGAGGAGCAGCCTTACCGGGCCACAGAGGAAGACATTGTAGCCAGTACTGATAAGACCTGATAGAATAGGGTCAGATGGAAGGGGAGGAGGACATCCCCTATCATTGGACTAGGGGAGAGGCATAGGAGGAGATGAGAGAGGGAGGGTGGGATTGGGAGGGAATGTGGGAGGGGCTACAGCTGGAATGCAAAGTAAATAAACTGTAATTAATGTAAAAAATAAAATTTAAAAAATATCAGATAATAACTTGAGTAGACATTTCTCAAAAGAAGTCATAAAAATTACAAACAGATTTATAAAACAAACTCAACATTACTAAATAAAAAATAAAAGAAATTAAAAATATATAATGAGATGTTACTCAAGTTAGAAAGAATATAATAAAAATATGAAAGTGCTAGCAAAATATGAAGAGTGGGTGGTTGGCATACATTTTTAAAACTCTTTTATTTGTATTTTTATAGCTCATTCTCCCTACTCCATCCCAATTCATTCCAACACCCCAACAACTAGATAGTACAGAAAGGGTTACGGGTAGAGAAGGTTCAGTTCTCTTAGCAGCTTCCTACTTTGTTAGGGTCATCCTGTTCCTTGGAAGCAGTTCAATCCTTGTTTCAGGAGATCTCCAACTTGGTGTCTCACTGCATCAACACCAAGAGGAGCAGTGCTGGGAAGCAGCAGCAGCTTAGTTCTTTCTCAGAGCTCCTACAGTCTCTGGGCTCTGGCATTTATTCTCTCTCCAGAGTCCTCAGATTTAAACTATCTGCAGCTGACAAAGAGTGCCTCTTGGAGCCTGCATAAGGCAAATAGTCTCCTGTTGTGGACCATCTGAATCAGTCCCACACCCAATATCTTGGACAAAAAAAATCAAACCATCTATATCCACATTTTGGATAACTCCTTTACACTATTAGGCAGAATGTGCTAATTATATCCATTATGGAAAGTATTATGGTGTGTCCTCAAAAATTAAAAAAAGGAATATATAATCTACAAATTCCATTCTTAGGTACACATTAAAAGGAAGTGAAATTAATACATTGAAGAACAATGGTTTACTTCAAATCTATGTTTACTTCAAATCTATCCAAAATAATGGAAAAATGGACACAATCTAGACTTGAATCTACTAGTGATTTGATTAAAAAATGGAGCACATATGCATAATGGAGTTCTGTCTTTAACAACATGGATGCAACTAGAGATATGTGAACTGAAATAAGCTAGGAAAGAAAAAAAAACAAGTACCATATTATCTCTTTTATATGTAGAATCTAATGAGAAAAATGATCTTGCTAAAGGACGATGAGGTAGCTGGAGAAACATTGATAATTGGACCTGGAATTATATTTATGGTTAAGAGAAATAGGTTCTTCTGTACTATTCTACCATCCATACAATAGATATTTATATTTCAAGAATTATAATAAAAATATTACTGAAATCATCATAAATGAAATGGTAAATGTTTGAAGATTAGATATATATGTGATTAGCATATTGCACAATTTATATACATACATCAAACTACATATGGAAATTCATAAATACATTAAATTCTGAATCCTGGAATTGAAAGAAATCTTAAAACTCATTGATCTTTATATATTGCTTAATGTATAAGGTAGTCATACTCCTATATTTTTTTAAATAAGTTTATGACCACATTCAAAACATGGTGACTGAACAGATGCATTGGAACGGATTTGTTTCTATTATCAAATATTTCAGAAATGTCCCTGACCTAATGCAATGAAATGTTCACAGAAAACTTCAGATAACTGCTTGTCATGTGACCTGTCACTATCATCTTCAGAATTTATGGCATACTTGAAGATCTATGAACTTGAACATTTTGAATTTAAATTAAAATAAAAGACACACAGTTTTAAAAAGTGATCCCTTTGCTTACAAAAGAAACAAAGCAAGAATGTACAAAGTGTTGAATTATTAGCTTGACATTTTGTTTTGGCAAGACATTATTTGTTACCATAAACCTTACAGAAATATTATTAATATAAATATAATTCATTTTTCAACATTTTTTCCATGTAAGATTGATAATAAAGCCAGGTGTGGTAGCACACACCTTTAATACCAGCATTCTGGAGGCAAAGGCAGGCAGATCTCTGAGCTCCAGGTCAACAAAAAGAGCTCCGGAAGAGTCAGGGCTTCATAGAGAAATAAAGTTGTCCACATAGAACTCACATTTTACTTTTAAAATTAGTGATAATCCTATGATCTTTATCCTCCCAAATGTTTCCTTTCCATCCCCTTCATAAATTTATGTACTCTAATTGATTGAATTACATCATTATTTTCTCATATAAGGTTTTGTAAATTTATAGAAACAAATAATATTTACATGATTAAAATTTATGTGTCATTAACATGCTATACCATTCCTCCCTAGCCTTCAGTCCTGCTGCAGCAACATGCTGCTAGCCTGAGACATGTCTTTACACACCAACACACACACACACACACACACACACACACACACACACACACACACA
>NW_026589137.1:6626357-6686013 GCF_907164565.1 Psammomys obesus
CACACACACACACACACACACACACACACACACACACACACACACACGATGGGACATTTCTATCCTAATCAAGTGCCATTTCTAATGGTTGCTATTTTGTAACATGTATTTTTTGTTTAGTAAACCTCATTTCAGGTTTCATTACTGTATTTTAAATACTGGCATCAAGGGAATTGAATATTTATGTATCTAATTAGTATATTCTTGTTTCTTATATCTAGTAAATCACTTATTCACTGAATATTCATTGATTTTCTATAATTTACAAGCAAATTTCCAGCCATTGTAAAAGATTCTTTGATTCAAATTTCCAGCCATTGTAAAAGATTCTTTGATTCAAGAAGCCAATCACCATATATAGAACATACACACACATAGGTATACAATAAAAAATTATGATGTATTCTATGATATGTATGTTCAAAATAATACAATCCTTTGGAATACAGTCATGCAATTAAGATGCCAGTGATAATATCTAACTTAAAACTGGCCCATAATTCAAAACAAGTAAGCAAATTTAGTTCTGCAGAAATAGCTCATCAGTAAAGAACAATTGCTGCTCTTCCATGGGGCCTAAATTGAGTTCTGCGCATTCATGTTTGGTGGTTCATGATCACCTATAAATCTAACTCCTGGGGAAACAATACACTCTGGAATCCAAAGCCACCTCCACTCACATACGTATGCGTACACTGTACGCTAAGCCTTTTAAGGGAGTATGTTAATTTGAGATAAAATGAGTTTTCTTACTTTTTATTCAAAAAGCTTTTTTTATTCTTATAAATAGGTTTATAAAGGGCTTGAATGACACGAATCACAATTTTAGAGTCAAACATCTGCAGTTTTTAAAGTAACAAAATGTAAAACCTTAAAAATCATATTTAAAACATATATTCACATATTTAAAATGAAGATCAAATTCTTTCAGGCAGAATTACTGAAAAACACGTATCATTTTAAAACAACCATTTGTTTACAAATAGTAGTCTTTTATAAATGCTGGCCAGGTCATTTGACAACCCATTTAAAATTAATAAATATTTTAATTGATCAAAAATTTTAATTTTGTTTAAAAATTTATCGTCTGGTTAAAATGTACATTTATTAGGAACAAAAATATAGAGAATTAACTTAAGACTCTTGTGAGATGTCCCAATTTTCTTTTTCCACATTTCCAGTCAGCTTTAGGAGTCAATAGAAACTTCTTCATTTAGAGACCACATTAAGAATTTTGATCTTATAACATGTCTCCTGTCAGGAGGAAACTCACTGAAATGGTAGCTGTTTTATTGCAATGGAGTAAAGGATTTATAGCAGGAATTCCTCCATCAACTCCATTAATTGTAATACTGGGAATCAAGAAGATGGCAATGATGGGCAGAGAAAACACTACAAGGTGTCAAATCAACATGTGGCCTCTTCTCTGAATATCCAACTCCTAAATTATAGGTAACAAAAAGCTAAGGACAGACGATGAAGCCAACTTTTCCAATGTTTGTGTAATTCTGGATATACTACTTAAACCAATTATTCTCTAGATTATATAGTTGTTTCAACATTTCATTCAAATTAGTGCCTCGTTTCTGCAAGATACATTCAAAGGATTTAACTGATGTCCTCAAAGTAAAGTCTATACTCTTTGAGAATGTCATGTGGAAAAATTCATTACTGCTTTTAAAAGAATTAGCTTAATTAATATATCGTTTTCTTCATCAATAAAGACCATGAGCCCATTAAGCCACTCTTGGCTGTGGGGTTGCACTTAATGTCTTCACATGATTTACATTTTTAAAAAAAATTGTTTCAATTGATATGAATGAATCTATGCTCATGTATGACATGTAGGTCTCAGATCATTTTGAATTATATAGTTATCAATAACAATGCTTAAAATGAACATTTTCTTGTTGAAGAGCCATCCTTTTAAACCATTTAAATGTGAGTATGTTTGTTCTTTAATAGTCCTAGATGACATTTCCATCTCCGAAGTTTCTCATTTTATGACTATGTGTCATTATTTTGTTCTTGTGGAATGTATACAATTTACGCTTGTTAATTCAAATGCTGATTTCTCTACCACCCTATCTGGGTTCAATCAGTACTGTGCATGTGATGTTTAGTCTAAGCATCACCTGTCTCAAGTTTGTGTAAACATGCCACCATCATCCAGTCAATGCTGAGCACTGGAAAGAATAAGGTGGAACATCCTGGTCCAGAGAGGAGGAGAAAGAAATAGGTGGGAGGAGTGGGAAAGGAGAGACTGGAAGGAGAGGACCAGAGACCACCAGAAGAAATGAATCAGACCTAAGATATATCTAAAAGTAAGTATAGTGTGGAAAGTTTGAATAGGAGGAAACCATGCATGCTTGGAAGTTTAGGATGGAGTAACTATTATCTGGAATTGTGCTCTAGGGTTAATTAAATATATTCTAGTCTCTGTGTGGTGCTTTGGGTATACAGCTAGTTTAGGAATAACCACTGTTTAACTACAAGATAAATCAATATTAATAATTGGCAACAAATATGCCTCCTTCATATTTGACAATCCTTTATATGATGAAATGACTTGTTGAAAGGCCTGTGAATTGGTCTCCATTTTCTCTATTAAAATATATCTACCTATTTTTTTCTGTAGATCATCGTCCACCTCTGAATTTTATGTTTTCAGTTACCCTCTTACTTACATGAGCTAATGCTTGATGCTCTACACGTTAAATACTTTTCTTTGGAGAGATGGCCCAGAGGTTAACAGCACTGACTATACTTAAACCACAATTTAGAAGTTATATTCAAATCAGTTTGTATTCTTAATTCAGTTCATATGTAACTTCTAGTCTATAGTAAGTGTGAGTTAAATGTTTCTGTGATCAGTAGCTGACAGAAATCTAGTGTCAGTTAATAGCAGCATACAATTGTGTAAATGGAAAGAACCTTTTCTTTTTTAATTTTTAAAAATTTATTGATTTTTTTTATTAATTACAATTTATTCACTTTGTATCCCAGCTATAGCCCCCTTCCTCATTCACTCCCAATACCACCCTTCCTCCTTCATATCCTCCCATGCCCCTCACCAAATCCACTGGTAGGGGAGGTTCTCCTCTCCTTCCCTCTGACCCTAACCTATCAGGTCTCATCAGGACTGGTTGTATTGTCTTCCTCTGTGGCCTGGTAAGACTACTCCCCACTCAGGGCCAAGTGATAAAAGAACCAGCCACTGAGTTCAGGTCAGAAATAGTCCCTATTCCTATTATTTGGGGACCCAGTTGGATACGGAGCTGTGATGGGCTACATGTGAGCAGGGGTTCTAAGTTACCTCCATGCATGATCCTTGGTTGGAGTATCCGTCTCAGAAAAGATATCTGTGCCCAGATTTTTGGTTCTGTTGCTCTCCTTGTGGAGTTCCTGCCCTGTCCAGGTCTTTCTATCTCCCCCTTCTTTCATAAGATTGCCTGCACTCTGCCCAAAGTTTGGCTATGAGTCTCCGGATATGCTTTTATACCATGCTGGATAGATTCAGGGAAATCATGAAATTTGCAGGCAAGTGGTGGGAACTAGAAAAGATCATCCTGAGTGAAATATCCCATAAGCAGAAAGACATGTATCTTCTATACTACTTATAAGTGGATATTAGACATATAGTATAGGACAAATATACTAAAATCTGTACACCTAAAGAAGCTAAGCAAGAAGGAAGGCCCTGGGTAAGATGATCAATCTTCACTCAGAAAGGCAAATGGAATGGACAACGGAAGAGGGAGTAAACAGGGAACAGGACAGGAGCCTACCATAGAGGGCCTCTGAAAGACTCTACCCAACAGAGTATCAAAGCAAATGCTAAGACTCATAGCCAAACTTTGGGAATGAACCTTTTATGATTCTTGGGTCTTCTGTTAAAGACTGTACTGAGTTTTGGGATCATGTGCTGTGCACTCCTCTTCCCATGGCTCCGGGATTATTGGTGACAAACTGGGAAAGATTGTAAGATCCCCACAAGGAGAACAGCAAAGCTGAAAATCCTGCAGAGATTGATTCACCAACTGAAGAACATGCATGGAGAGGACAGAGAACCACTGTTCAGATGTAGCCCACGGGCAGTTCAGTCTCCATGTGGGTCTCTGAGTAATGGGAGCAGGGGCTGCCTATCTCATGAACTCCGTTGCCTGCTCTTTGATCACTTGCCCCTGGTAATGCAACCTCACAAGGACACAGAAGAAGAAGATTCAGGCAGTCCTGATGAGACTTTGCAAGCTATGGAGAGATGGCATAGGCAAACTCCCCCTTTCAATGGACTAGGGAAGGAGACAGGGAGCAAGAGAGAGAGAGAGAGTGGACCTCGGAGCAGTTGAGGGAGGGAGCTTTAATAAGGATATGTAATGAATACATTATGAAAAAATGAAATTAAAATAAAAAAGATTCTAAGATCCAAAGACAGAAGATGACTACAAGGAAACTACGTTTTTTTGGACACAACAGGACACCTCACAGGTGATTTCACAACGCTTAAGAAAATATGCACAAGATTCCTGAAAGCTCAGGATAGACCAAATACCACCATGGAGAGATGGGCATAAAGTTTTACTTCTAGCCAAGGAGCTATTGGCAATTATTAACAGCTTAGAAAGAAAGAAAATATTTTCTCTAGTAGTGTAGCCCCTGGTAAATTGATCAGTTGCCATTGGAAGACCATGGATCTGAGAATATGTGGGCAGCATAAAATTGTATCTAATCTGCTTTAAAATACAGGACACTTAGTTGGATGTGTTAGAAAAGTGGAGGCTGAGCTGGAAAGATTTGAGGGAGAGATGATAAATATGATTATGAGACATAAAAAGTTTTCAAAGAACTAATGAATTTTTAAAAAGAAATTCTTATAGTCTCTACTGCATTTTATGAATGCATTTTCTATAGTTTTGAACTTTGGGGAAGGAGTCTTGTCTCATTTATGGTTTTTAGCTTTGCTGAAACATACCGTTATTTTTCTGAAGAACAGTACCATCAATATTTCAGTGAGAAATATTGTTATGAGGGTTATGTCTCTTAACAATGTCAGGAAGCTTAATTAGCTTAATCACATTTTTTTTCTGCATGAAAAAATTACTTCAGATGGATAAAGTTGGAGTGAAGAAAACTTAATAACTTAATGTATCTGATTTTACTTTCACATAAAGTTCATTTACTAGCCAGTCAATTTGTTATCAGTGTTAAACTATATTATCCCTGTATTTGAAGTCAAATTAAATGCTGAAGTTAATTTGAGTGATTTCCAGAGGAACACTTTAATTTTTTTTCTATTCATGTTATGAGTATTTTAGTAGATCTTATTAATATTTGATGAACATTTTCCTTACAGTAATCTTTTAACTTTAACCATGATCACTTTTATTTCTAATTATGCCTCACATACATTAGACATGATGATCTTGATTTTGATTAACTTATTTATTTCTGAGCTTTTTTTCTGCTTACAATTTATTATTTTTAAGAAGTGTGGTTAGGATTAGATTCAAGTTGAAATATTTTGAAGAAACAGTAAGTTTTTTACAGAACAGAGACAATAATAAATTAAACAGTGAAATACATAGCATTTTTCATAAGTTATGTGGATTGAGGTATTTGTATTTGTACTTCTTTTTATAAGGAAGACCATAGAGAGGCTGAGCTGTTGCTATAATTACCAATTTGTCTGATGTGAGGGTCACAATGACCAAGTAAGGTGGTAAAGTCTAGTACTTTGCTGAATGGCCCCAGCATGCAAATATTCCAAAAAAAAATTGTGGAATGAAGGAATGGGATGTTAGCCCACTCTTGCTAGAATATGTGAATATAACCTACACAAATTTTAAAGGCTGAGAATAAATCTCACATCCACAAATTCTTACATTATTACCCTTGAGCTAATCTTAAAGGGACTCTGTTGTCCATTCAGAATTGTGATAATTAATGTAAGAGCATTAGACATGTTGAGTGGAGCATGCATGATAACTTGGGTCAGCCACTGAGATGGTAAAACAATAGCTGAAGATCATGAGGAGAATGATACCTTCGTTTCAGTTGACCACTCAGAAAAGAAAGTCAGCATACCATCTGGATAAATAAAACTGAAAGCGAGACAAATATAAGTAATAAAAATAATGGAGAACAATTTAGAGAAGTATTAAGCTCATGGTAGTCAAAAGATAAGTGTTTGGATAGGGAATACCAATTTTCTCAAATGTAGTGTTACTAGGTTACTAGGTATATCAACATCACTCAAGGAATGTCCCCATGCTCAGGAATAGTTGGCCTACATAAAATATACCTCATGCTTTTTATGAACTTTTGGATTTGATTTACTCCTTTTTGTCTCTCCTTTCTTTCCTCATTTCTTTCTTTCCTCCTTCCTTCCTTTGATCTTTCTCCTTCCTTCCTTTCTTTCTTCTTTCCTTCCTTCCTTCCTTCCTTCCTTCCTTCCTTCCTTCCTTCCTTCCTTCCTCTTCCTTCCTTCTCTTTGTTGTTTTTTATTTTCACTTTTGTTTTTTTCTTGAGAGAGAGGAAAAAACATTAACATGTGTAGTTAATGAGGTGAAAAAATACTTGGAAGAGTTTTAGTAGTGGAAAGAATATAACAATATATTGTAGATACTGAGTCTATGAGCTATGTCTGAGCCAGGGTTTTAGGTCATGCATTGTCCTTGAAGTGGGGATCCACTTCAGTAAGTGGAGCAGGTGCTTTCTCTGCCATGAACTCAGTGACAGGCTCTCTGGTCACCTTCCCCTGGGGGATGCAGCCTTGCTAGGCCAAAGAGAAAGAAAATGCAACCAGTTCTGAGACCTAAGGTCTCATAAGGCTAGGCTCAAATAGAAGAGGAGGAGGACCTCCCCTAGCAGTGGACTAGGGGAGGGGCATAGGGAAGAAGAGGGAGGAAGGTGAGATTGGGAGGAGACGAGGGAAAGGCCACAGCTGAGATACAAATTGAAAAAATTGCAATGAATGATAAAAGGTTCTCATATAGCAAATAAATAAATAAAAAGTGAAAGTAAAAAATTATTGTAGAAAAACTATTTTATTTTTCTACGTTTGAGTTAATAATGTTTCTTTCTTCTCTTCCTTCCAATCCAATCTCAAATACCTCTCCTTACTTTATTCCAAATTAATGATTTATTTTCCATTAATTGTTATTTTATGTATGTATGTATATATACATACAAATATTTCAATATAATGTGCTTGTCCTGTATAATATCAATTGTATATATATATTTTTTTTTCAGGGACCAAAATTTAGTATTGTATAGGCAACTGATGTGTTCTTCCCTGAAGAAGACTCTTGCTCTTGTTATCAGCCTTCCTTAGTTGCCTATATTTCTTTGTGCAGGTTTTTAATACATTTTAAGTGACTTTTAAAAAGTCACTGAATAAGTGAAAAAGGCATCTGTACATATGTAGATACCACTATAATTTTTTTTATTTTTTCTATTTATTCTCCTATCATCTATTACAGACCAAATGCAATTTACAAACATCTGAGATGAATAAAGAAAGGTGGTGTACTCATTTTAAAACACTATTTTCCATTTAGGCCTCTACCTCCCTTCCACCAACTCTTTAACTCTAGGTAAGAGAAAAGAGGTTAGTGGGGAAAGCGGGTACAGACCTCTTTACTTCTCCTGGATGTTTACAGTCTATAGGTTTTTGGGGGGTGCTATAACAAATCTCTGTCAACAGCAAAGGCAGCAAAAAGTCTCTTCTGTATTTCTTCTCCACGTCTCTGCTCCATGAAATATCTCTATCTCTCTCCTCCAAGTCGTCACACCGACTCTCCCTACTCTCTCCAAACTGCTATGTTTTTTCTTTCTGGTCTCTAATATTTATATGCCTCAGAGTCCTAGAACACACCCTTCTCCATGCATAATTGCCAGCTGTCAAAGATCATGACCTGCAGGATACTGTTATCAGCTGTAGACAAACTGAAAACCAAACTAAAATCCCATACTTCGGATTAAAACAAAACCTATTTACATAACATAATTGGATTTTTAAAGAAATCCAAACATCCATTACAGAAAGGTTCATTTTGACTCATAGTCTCACAATTTCCCATTCATTTTTTTTCATTTTTTTGTTGACTCTGCTGCTTCTGTGCAAAGCCGCATCATAATAGAAAGAGTTTTGCAGAGGAGACTGAGAAGCAAAGAGAAGGTACATGTCATAAGGATTCTAACTCCCAATAAACCTAGAGGCTTGGCAACAAGCCTTTAACACTGGAGCCCTTGTATAAGGGCTCCCTACATATAAGATAGGGAGTATGATGTTTATTCTATAGTAAAAGCTTTCACTTAGCAAATATGAGACTTTCATAACCACAGTAAGTGATGTATTTGAAAATATTTTTGCCAGTTAATCTTGACATGGGGTAAGTATGCATGTTTAGATAAATGACCTTACCACTCTGGGCCTTTATAAAATTAACATTGTTGTAATTTAGCCTAACCCACAGTGTTGCTGTGATAGATAAAATATGCGTACAGGCTATGAAAAGGCTCTCTATATAAAGGCAAGACATTAGTTTTACTTCATGGATATGGGGCCATTGCATCTGTTACCTACCTCTGGACATAGAACTGTAAACTTAGAATATCAAATGATCATTTTTCCTTTCAATTTTTGATCACTTTGGACTATGACGCCTTTTCTGGAAGTTTAGTTTCGCTCTGAAATTCTGTATTATGATTTTTATTTAAGTAAACCCATCTTTTTTTCTTTTTGCAGTTGTTATATTTTTGAATACTACAGGTTGTAAAGGGACAATTTAATCAACTAAAAGGAATCTAGTGAGCCTTTGAGGATTTTGTAGTACTTCAAATAACAGCTTGTTTATTAAACCATGACCACAGAAAGAATAAATGATTGGAAAATGAGCAAAGATGAGTGGGTGTGTTAGCTTTGCAATATAACTATAATGTTTTTTCATGCATACAATTACAAAATTCTTATGGATATACCTAATAGTTCGGGGCTGTTTGAAAGTCTTACTGGTTTTTTTTAATACTGAACATAGTAATATACATTTATTCTAATTTTTTTCGGTCCATAAAAGCATGGAGACGAATGTTGTGAGCATTACAGTTTAGAAATGATATAAGTAGCTTTATGGTACTGTATACAAAGAGCAAAATTTAGTTTAATAGTATCCATAGTATCTATGACTTTGGAGTTCATTGTGCTTGAACAAATCATTGATGATTTATCAGTTAATTGTTCTCATGTACAAGGTAAAGAAATTAACTCTGTTTTCCAATAATTAATATGATAGTATAATTGAAACAATAGAGACATAAAAATCTTTCTTAGAAGGCATATGATAAACATGAGGATTTAAAATTATTTTGATAATCTGAGATTGCAAAGTTTCTCAATAAATGTCTGCATAGCTGTTATTAATTAGAAATGGCAGAGACTATTACAATTTAATCCATATGCTAACTGATTACAGTATTCAGAACTAAGAAGGATGTGGCATTTTCATTCTTTGACAGTTTGTCTTATATGTTTTAAACCTGTAAAATAAAAATGCTGTGGGTAGCATGGAATATAAAAATTGGAACTATCAGAACTAATACAAAATTTTATCTTGAACACATTATTCCTCTGCTTTTCTCTCTCCTCCCTCTTCTCTCCACCTCCCTCCCTCCTTCTTCATTCTCTGCTTAGACAGCTAAGAACTAAAATAAGTCTCTATGTTATTGGGGCTGTCAGACGTGCTCAGATAGAACTGACATTGTGACTCATATGAAAAAATATGCAAATTTGGCAGCATTGATACTTATGATTGATTATACGGACAAAGAAAGATTTATTGATTTCGAGGTCAGCAAGGTCTTGTCTAAAGGTTACAGAGATTTGCAGTCATTTAATGAGTAGAAAAGGTATCCTTAGAACAAAAATTTGAATATTTTGGATTCAGAGAAATTACAGATTATTTTCTCACCTGAAATAAGAGAAACTGGACAGAAAGATTGGAAAGATATTTGTACCTGCAGGTACAAAGAACAGAAAAAGCAGAGATTGAGGAAGTGTCCAACCAATGCCTGGCCCAATCTGAGACCCACCCCATGGGAGTGAGTCTACCTCTAACACTATTAACAATATGCTTCGGTGCTTGCAGAGAGCAGCCTATCAGAGTTGTCCTCTGAGAGGTTTTGCCCAACAATGGTTCAAAACCAGATGCCGAGAATCACAGCCAAATAAGACTCACAGCCAAAACTTGGGCAAAGACGAAGTCTTGTGTCCAAGTGGGTGGAAGTCTGGAAGGACCTAGGGATGACAGGAGTTCCAAAAGAAAATCAACAGAGCCAACTAACCAGGGAACAAAGGATCTTGTGGAGACTGAAGGACCATGCATGAACTGGACCTAGGTCCTCTACATATATGTAGCCAATGGGCAGTTCAGGCTTCATGTGAATCCAGTAGTAAGGTGAGTGAGTCAGTCTCTGACATGGACTCTGTTGACAGCTTTATGATCAATTTGCCCTGACAAGACTGCCTTACCAGGCCACAGGGAAAGAAGACACACTTAGTACTGATGCAACTACAGCTGGGGGTGTGTGGACAGGGGGTCACCTCTTTTCTGAAGAATAGGAGGAGGGGAAGAGAGGGTCTGAATGGAAGAAGGGGGATGACAACTGTAGAATAAAAAATAATTAACTTAAAATGTTTAGAAAGAACTATAAAGGCTTAAAAACAGCTCTTATCTCATCTCCTTTTCTGAGAAAATAAAAACACAGATTAAAAAAGGAGGTAGACAGACTCAACTCCCAATAAAAAGATACAGACTAACAGAATGGTTGCAGAAACACGATGCAACATTCTGTTGCATCCAAGAAACACACCTATGCAACAAAGATAAACACTACCTCAGAGTAAAGGGCTGGAAAAATGTTTTTCAAGAAAATGGTTCCAGAAAACAAGCTGGAGTAGCCATCCTAATATCGAATAAAATAGACTTTCAACCCAAGTTAATCAAAAAAGATAAGGAGGGCCACTATATTCTCATCAAAGGAAAAATTCACCAAGAGGACATCACAATTTTGAATATTTATGCCCCTAATACAAGAGCACCTACATTCGTAAATGAAACAATATTAAAGCTTAAATCACACATTGACCCTAATACCTTAATATTGGGAGATTTCAACACTCCACTCTCACCAAGGGACAGATCAACCAGACAGAAAACAAAGAGGGAAATAAAAACACTTACAGACTCCCTAAATCAAATGGACCTAATAGACGTCTA
This sequence comes from Psammomys obesus, assembly GCF_907164565.1. NCBI lineage: Eukaryota > Metazoa > Chordata > Mammalia > Rodentia > Muridae > Psammomys > Psammomys obesus. The sequence goes on from NW_026589137.1 coordinate 6,637,637, forward strand.
CAGATCTTTTCACCCAAACGCAAAAGAGTATACCTTCTTTTCAGCACCATATGGAACCTTGTCCAAAATAGACCATATAGTTGGTCATAAAGCAAGCCTCAACAGATACAAAAAGATTGAAATAATCACTTGTATTCTATCTGACCACCATGGACTAAAGCTGGACCTCAACAACAACAGAAATAATAAAAAGCCGACACGCACATGGAAACTGAACAACTTGCTACTCAATGACAGCTGGGTTAAGGAAGAAATAAAGAAAGAAATTTAAGACTTCCTACAATTCAATGAAAATGAAGGCACAACATACCCAAATTAATGGGACACATTAAAAGCAGTGCTCAGAGGAAAATTTATAGCACTAATTGCCTTCAAGAAGAAATTCGTAACATCACATACAAGCACCTTAATGGCCCAACTAAAAACCCTAGAAAAAAAAAGAAGCAGATACACCCAAGAGGAGCAGACAGCTGGAACTAATCAAACTCAGGGCTGAAATCAATCAAGTAGACACAAATAAAACTATTCAAAGAATCAATGAAACAAAAAAAAATGGTTCTTTGAGAAAATAAACAAGATAGACAAACCCTTAGCCAAACTAACTAAAAAGCAGAGAAAATCTATCCAAATCAGCAAAATCAGAAATGAAAAGGGGGACATAACTGCAGATACTGAAGAAATTCAAACAATCGTTAGGTCATACTACAAAAGCCTATATGCCACAAAATTTGAAAATCTAAATGAAATGGACAATTTTCTTGATCGATTCCATCTTCCAGCATTAAGTCAAGATCATGTAGAAGGAATGAATACCCCTATATCCCACAAGGAAATTGAAGCAGTCATTAACAGTCTTCCCTCCAAAATAAGCCCTGGGCCAGATGGTTACAGGGCAGAATTCTACCAGACATTCAAAGAAGTGCTAACACCAATTCTCTTCAAAATATTTCACAAAATAGAAACAGAAGAAACACTACCAAACTCATTCTATGAAGCCACAGTCACCTTGATAACTAAACGACACAAAGACCCAACAAAAAAAGAGAACTTCAGAACTATCTTTCTTATGAACATTGACACAAAAATACTCAACAAAATACTTGCAAACCGAATCCAAGAACACATGAAAGACAACATCCACCATGACCAAGTAGGCTTCATCCCAGGCATGCAAGGGTGGTTCAACATACGGAAATCCATCAATGTAATCCACCACATAAACAAACTGAAGGAGAAAAACCACATGATCATCTCCTTAGATGCCGAAAAAGCATTTGACAAAATCCAACACCCATTCATGTTTAATGTCTTGGAGAGATCCGGGATACAAGGCACATACTTAATCATAGTAAAGGCAATATACAGTAAGCCTAAAGCCAACATCAAACTCAATGGAGAGAAACTTAAATCAATCCCACTGAAATCAGGGACAAGACAAGGCTGCCCACTCTCATCATATCTCTTCAACATAGTACTTGAAGTCCTAGCCAGAGCAGTAAGACAACTAAAGGAGATCAAGGGGAAACAAATCGGAAAGGAAGAGGTCAAAGTGTTACTATTCGCAGATGATATGATAGTATACATGAATGACCCCAAAAATTCAACCAGAGAACTCCTTAAGCTGATAAACACTTTCAGCAAAGTGGCAGGATACAAAATCAACTCAAAAAAATCAGAAGTCCTCCTGTATACCAAAGACAAAAGGGCCGAGAAAGAAATTAAGGAGACAACACCCTTCACAATAGCCACTAATAACATAAAGTTTCTTGGGGTGAAACTAACCAAGCAAGTGAAAGACCTCTTTGAGAAAAAATTCAAGTCCCTGAAGAAAGAAATTGAGGAAGATATCAGAAGATGGAAAGATCTCCCATGCTCATGGATTGGTAGGATAAACATTGTGAAAAAGGACATACTGCCAAAAGCAATCTACAGATTTAACGCAATTCCCATCAAAATACCAACTCAATTCTTTACAGACCTTGAAAAAAAGATTTGCAGCTTTATATGGAGAAACAAAAACCCCGAACCTCCAAAACAAACCTGTACAACAGATCATCTGGAGGTATCTCCATCCCTGATCTCAAGCTGTACTATAGAGCAATAGTAATAAAAACTGCATGGTATTGGCATACAAACAGAAAGGAGGATAAATGGAACCTAATAGAAGACCCAGAAGTAAACCCACACATCTATGAATACTCGATTTTTGACAAAATAGTCAAAACCATTCAATGGAAAAAAGACAGCATCTTCAACAAATGGTGCTGGTCCAACTGGATGTCTACATACAGAAAAATGAAAATAGATCCATATTTATCACCCTGCACAAAACTAAAATCCAAGTGGATCAAAGACCTCAACATAAAAACAGATACTCTAAATCTGTTAGAAGAAAAAGTGGGGAACAGCCTAGAACTCATTGGCACAGGAGACAACTTCCTGAACAGAACTCCAACAGCACAGGCTCTAAGAGCAACAATCAATAAATGGGACCTCATGAAACTGAAAAGCTTCTGTAAAGCAAAGGACACCGTCATCAAAACAAAACGACTGCCTACAGATTTGGAAAGAATCTTCACCAACCCTTTATCTGACAGAGGGCTAATATCCAGTATATACAAAGAACTAAAGAAGCTGAAAAACAGCAAACCAAGTAATCCAATTAAAAAATGGTGAACAGAGCTAAACAGAGAATTCTCGACAGAGGAATATCAAATGGCAGAGAAACACTTAAAGAAATGCTCAACATCATTAGCCATTAGGGAAATGAAAATCAAAACGAACCTGAGATTTCACCTTACACCCACCAGAATGGCCAAGATGAAAAATTCAAGTGACAACACATGATGGAGAGGTTGTGGAGAAAGGGGAACCATCCCCCACTGCTGGTGGGAATGTAAACTGTTACAACCACTCTGGAAATCTATCTGGCGCTTTCTCAGAGAATTGGGAATAGTGCTTCCTCAAGACCCAGCTATACCACTCCTAGGTATATACCCAAAATTTGCTCAAGTACACAACAGAGATATTTGCTCAACCATGTTTATAGCAGCTTTATTTGTAATAGCCAGAACCCCGAAACAACCCAGATGTCCATCAACAGAAAAATGGATACAGAAATTGTGGGATTTTTACACAATGGGATACTACTCAGCAATCAAAAAGGAGGAAATCATGCAATTTGCAGGCAAATGGTGGGATCTAGAAAAGATCATTCTCAGTGAAATATCCCAGAAGGAGAAAGACAAACACGGTACATACTCGCTTATGTAGACCTATAAGATATGATTAACATAATGAAATCTATAAACCTAAAAATGATAATCAAGAGAGCGGACACGGGGTAAGATGATCAATCCTCATTTAGAAAGACAGATGGGATGTGCATTGAACGTATGACAGGAGTCTATTGCAGAAAGCATCTGAAAGACTCTACCTATCAGTGTTTCAAAGCAGACACTATGACTCATAACCAAACCTTCAGCAGATTACAGGGAATCATATGAAAGAAGGGGAGTTAGAATGATGGTGAAAGTATAGGAGCTCCACAAGGACCAAATATATCTGGGCACAGGGTCTTTTCTGAGACTGACATTCAACCAAGGACCATGTATGGATATAACCTAGAACCTCTGCTCTGATGTAGCCCGTGGTAGCTCAGTAACCAATTGGTTTCCCATAGTAAGGGGAATAAGGATTATTTGTAACAGGAACTCAGTGGCTGGCTCTTTGACCTCCCCACCCCCCAATGGAGGGGCAGTCCTGTTGGCCACAGAGGAGGACATTGCAGACCTGATAAAACAGGGTCAGATGATTGGAGAGGAGGTCTCCCCCCCATCAGTGGACTTGGAAAGGGGCAGGGTGGAGAGGAGGGAGGAAGGGTGTGATTGGGAGGGAATGAGGGAGTGGAATACAGCTGGGATACAGAGTTAATAAAATGTAACTAAAATTAAAATAAAAGACTAGAATAAAAATTATCAGCATGGTAAAAAAAAAGGAGGTAGTGGAAGAGAAAGAGGAGGAGGAAAAAGAGGAGGAGGAGAAGGAAGAGAAAGAGGATAGATTTGAAGGATCAGTACAGTCCAGGAAAAGTTCTTAAAATAAAAGGATAAGAGTCTGCATAACACAAGTACTTGAAATTAGTACAAAATTTTGTACTGGAGAACTTTAGTAATATGTTAACTTTCCATAGCCAAAAAAAAAAAAAAAAAAGACCTGCAGATTATATATGAAGGAACTCATATACTTTGAAGGACACTCTCAAAGTAATGCCACCAAAAAGATTCTGAAAATAAGAAAAATAGGGCAAGAATCACTTGTGGGATACAAAAAATAAAATAAAATAAAAAAAATGAAGAACAAAATGATTAGTATGTTAAAGATTTAAAATTCAAATACACCTATTGAAATGGACGATAGTATGGTTATAAGTAAAGTGACTGCATGTGTTTCATACTGAGTGAAAATAGCAATGAAGAAACAATAGTGACAAATATTTTATAAAAACTTATAACTTTATTCATTTTACATCCCTAATGTAGCCCTCTCACTTCTTTCCTCCTGGTCACACTCTCTTCTCTATTTCCCCTCTCATTTTCTTTTCTGAAAAGTAAAAAGTCCCACCAATATCAATGTACCCCTGTACATCAAGTCAGATCAGGATTGAGTGCATCCACTGACACCATGTGAAAAAATAGTAAATTTCAAAATATCATAAAAGACAGAGTCTTTAAATAATTTATTTACTAAGAAGATTAAAAAATAAAGGAAATAATACATAACTTTATAATCACCTCTGTTAATTTGATTTAAATAGTCTTTCTATCAATACAAAATGAGTGGTTAAGAAATATTTAAAGAATTGGATCCTGTCTTTGGAAATGTAGTTGTTGATAATAACTGCACATATTAAGAATAATAAATTATTCTAATTGTTCCAAACAATAGTGACTTTATCAATTTTCTTGAATCAATAATCTCTAAATAAAAGTAAATTAAGCAGTAAATACACGCATGACAAGCCACATATTTAAATTTACTTCTCCAAAGACGCTTCATGTGAAAGGAATTAAAAAAGAGCATTAAGTGTGAAATTACGTACAGAACGATAAAAATAGGAATTGAATTTAAGTATATTGTGTACATAGTCAGCTAAAGGTAGAAGATCACAATTAGTTTTACAGCTTAATTTAAAACAAATGAACACCAACTAGTTTTAAAACCTAATGAAAAAATAATAAAATGAACCAAACCAAAATACAAAAAAATAGTAATTATAAAACTCTGAGATAAATATAAACACATATAGTGAACAGTGGTCATATGAACAAATAATGTGAACTATAACTTATGAAAAGGGTATATGATACCATTTAACAAGTATATGTGTAAAGAAATTTTAGTGCAGCAATATAGATGCTCTGAATCACATCCAAAGACATTCTAGATCTGTGTGATCTGGCTGGAGTACAGGCATGCCCTTAGCACAAATCTTTAGTCCCAAAAAATGAAGGTAACATTAGTTTGTAGAAGGAGGCACCAGTGATTGAAAGTGATATTTAATTAAAGGCAGACAAAGTCATGAATCAGGGAAAGATATGACAGATTGACTCAGAGATAGGAGATGCCCAACTCTCACAAGAACAGAGAAGAAAGAGAAGCTATGTGCGAGAGCAGTGCAAAGAGAGAATAGGAGTTTTACTGGAACACTTTTACAGAAACAGGTTGCAGAGAGAGAAAACAAGATAGACACAGGTGAAGACAGAATGAATCTGAGAATGAGAATGAGCCAGCAATTCAGTCAAAAGCTGAGAGATAGCCATTTTGAATCAGTCAGCTTGGAGAGGAGTTTGAGCCAGAATAACCTAGTTGAACCAGCCAGCAAGAGTTCAGAATGTTCAGCAGTATGTCTCAGAAGCTGAAAACATGGTAGGACTAGATTAAATTGAAAGGAGGCTAGAAGCTTCTGGTCTAGGCCTAGCTTAGCAGACAGAGGTAGTAAGCTCTGGAAACAAAGGTTACATCAGGCAAATAAAAGATACATTTACAAATATGCTTTCTTTCCAGGTAATTATGACAAAAATTTGTAATAGAATAATATGAACTTATACATATATATCATTATAACATACTTTTTTTTTTTTAAATTTTGATCACCAGTCAGTTTGGTATCCTCCTTTTTTCTCTTTAGGCATTATTAAAGTAGAACACAATTTTTATTTCAGAAACAAGAATACAATTTCTGATACTGACACACTGTTGCAAATAAATGTCAGCCTTCAAATTACTTTGATAGCTTGGGTTTCATAAACTAAGTTTTGTTTTAGCCTCCTTTAAACTTTGATACATTTCACCCTTCATTTGCACCTTGAATAAGAAAAATAATTAAATCAAGTAAATAACCTGAGATCCCCAAAACCTACTTATTATCATCAAAAGAAGACTTTAGAAAAGAAAAAGACTATTTAAAGACATTATATTTTCCCATTACCATGTAACTCACTTGGAAACTGAAATGCCATGGGCTACATCTGTGCAGGAGTTCTAGGTTATCTCCATGAATAGACCTTGGTTGGAATATGAGTCTCTGGGAAGTTCCCTGTGTTCAAATTTTCTTGATCTGTTGCTCTCCTTGTGGAGTTCTGTCCTCTCCAGCTCTTGTTATTTCCCACTTCTTACATAAAATTCCATTCACTCTGCCTGACAGTTGGCCATCAGGCTCAGCATCTGCTTTGATAATCTGCAGGGCAGAGGCTTTCAGAGGCCCTCTGTGGCAGGTTCCTAGGTTGTTTCCTGTTTTCTTCTTCTTCTGATGTCCATCCTCTTTGCCTTTCAGGATGGGGATTGAGCATTTTAGTTAGTGTCCTCTCTTTTGCTTAGTTTGTTGACATGTACCGATTTCCGTGGGTTTATCCTATGTTGTATGTTTATATGAGTGAGTATATACCGTCTGTGTCTTTTTGCTTCTGGGACAACTCACTCAGGATGATCCTTTCCAGGTCCCACCATGTACCTGCAAATTTCATGATTTCCTTATTTTTCATTGCTGAGTAATACTCCATTGTATAGATGTACCACAGTTTCTGCATCCATTCGTCAGTTGAGGGGCATCTGGGCTGTCTCCAGCTTCTGGCTATTACAAATAAAGCTGCTACAAACATGGTTGAGCAAATGTCCTTTTTGTGTACTTGAGCCTCTTTTGGGTATATGCCTAGGAGTGGTATGGCTGGATCTTGAGGAAGCGCTATTCCTAGTTGTCTGAGAAAGCGCCAGATTGCTTTCCAGAGTGGTTGTACAAGTTTACCTTGCCACCAGCAGTGGAGGAGGGTTCCCCTTTCTCCACAACCTCTCTAGCATGTGTTGTCACTTGAGGTTTTGATCTTGGCCATTCTGATGGGTGTAAGGTGAAACCTCAGGGTTGTTTTGATTTGCATTTCCTTAGTGGCTAATGAGGTTGAGCATTTCTTTAAATGCTTCTCTGCAATTCGATATTCCTCTGCAGAGAGTTCTCTGTTTAGCTCTGTTCCCCATTTTTTAAGTGTATTACTTGGTTTGCTGCTTTTCGGCTTCTTTAGTTCTTTATATATATTGGATATGAGCCCTCTGTCAGATAAAGGGTTGGTGAAGATTCTTTCCCAATCCTATGACATAATCTGATTGGCCTGCTCTTTGATCACCTCCCCCTGAGGGGGGAGCAGCCTTAACAGGCCACAGAAGATGACAAAGCAGCCACTTCTTGAGACCTGATAGTCTAAGATCAGAAAGAAGGAGAGGAAGACCTCCCTTATCAGTGGACTTGGGGAGGGGCATGCATGCAGAAAGGGGAGGAAGGGGAGAACTGGGAGGGGAGAAGAGAGAGGGGCTTATGGGAGGGCACAAAATGAATAAAGTGTAATTAATAATAATAACAAAATATTTTAAAAAAGAGAAAAAAAAGACACATTTTAAATGCCTCATTCTGTCTTATTCAGTTTGTATTTCTTAGTGAAAAGCATGAGATGAATTGTATACAGCTGGCAACTCTCCAGGGGAGGCAAAAACTTTCCCTCTCTTTTATGAGGGTTTGAAAATTAGTTTGAAAGAAACTGCCAGAAGACAGATTAACAGGAAGTAATTTCATTTAATTATGCACAGGACTATGAAAGTATAGGGAAATTATAAGATAAGATGTTACAGCATCCTGAGCCACAGAAATGAGAAAGAGAAAGAGACTAGAAGAAGGAAAACATGGTTAATAGATCTTGATACCTCTGCAGGTGATGTCTTTCAGGTAATAAAAGGGGGATGAGCAACTTACATAACAGGGGGCAGCCTGCGATAGTCTGTCTGGGTAGGAACCTCCTCTCTTGTGCTATAGCATGATTGATGGTATTCCCACAGATGGAATTCAGGGAAGTTTAATTTACTTTGTAGGCACTGTCTTTAGGCAGATTAGCGAAGTACAAAGACAGTCCTTCCCATCGGCTGTGGCTCATGGGCCCTATATTTGCAGCCATCATCATACTGAAAAGGCCTCCTTGAAAGTGATATTCCTTGAATTCATTCAGTAAAGACTTTTACACTACTTATTTTTAATAAATATTAATTCTCTTTTTTCATCTTCAAGATCATAAAAATGCTAAAACTTTTGGGGGTATTTTTTGTTGTGTGTGTTGTTTTGTTTTTGATACAGGATGTCTCTGTGTAGCCTTGGCTGTCCCTGGACTCACCTTGTAGGCTAGACTGGCCTTGAACTCACAGAGATCTGCCTGATTCTGCCTTCCAGAGTGCTGGGATTATAAGCATGTGACACCTTGCCCAGCTGATTAAACTTCTTTATAATCCTAAAACAGCATTTTCTGAAAGTCCTTTTGAATTGTCAATTCTCATTTTAAGATTACTTAATATATCCAAAATTACACTTAAACTTCTAATATTTCCTTTCCCATTTCAAAGCTCCCTAGGAAGAGAAATTATACTCTCTGTACCTGCTTGGAGAAAGAAATGGATATAGGAAGATCAAATGGAACATCTTGCATGTATGGTTTTCTCAAACCTCACTTCAAGGTACTCACCACCTTGAAGTGTTCAGAATTCATTTGGGAGAATAATCTATTCCACAACCCACAAAAGTTTGAAATTGGTGCCTTTTAATGTAAACACGTGAATTCTCAGTGTCAACGTATTTCATGCTTCAAAATTGATAAGCAGAGGTGAACAGATGGTTCAGTCAATAAAGTACTTGTTTTATAATCATGACAACCTGGGTTACAACACCAAGCCTGCTATTTCTGGAAGGCAGAATCTGATGGATTCATGGGTTCACTGGTTAGCCAATATAGGCTACATGAGGAGTTCTAAGACAATGAAAGACTTCTCTCTACAAATAGTAGAAGGAGGAGGAGGAGGAGCAGCAGCAGCAGTAGTAATAATAATATAATAAAATGTCTCCTGATGGATCTCAACTTCTGGCCTACATACACATGAACAGGCAAGTCCCATTTGGCCTGGTTCCCAGAAGCCTGGCTAAAGGATGGGAGGCAATGAAGAAAAGAGAGATACACAAGCAATGTACCTGGGATCAGGTAGGGTTCTATAACACCAGTGCTACCTTGGCAACCTAGAGCCTTAGCATGTTTATTGGGTACAGCACAGGGGAAGGGCTATGAAGTTTGGGTAAGAAGTCCCTATAGGCCAGCAGTCTCAGGCTATAAATACCTAGAAGAAAGAATCTGCCGTTGCTGTTCTTTACACACACTAATCAATCAACTAGAAACAGTACGAGTCTTGAGCAGAACATTGCTATAATCTTGATCCTGGATCATATAGGTAATTGTTTTGTCAACTGCACTAAAGCTCTGAGGTCTTTGGAAGAAACCATTGTCATGGCCATGATCATGTCAAAATAGAACCCCCCCCTATAAATTCACTAACTCAGGGATCCCTCTGCTCCCTGCTGAGGGACATATCTTTGGGGGCATATCTATTTGAACTCTTACTCAAAAGTGCCCTTCGGTCAAAAATAATAGTTTTGTTGGTGTTGGAGTGATAGTTCAGTGGTCAAGAATGGTACAATTCCTCTTCTGGAAGACCTAGGATTTTCTCTGAGCACCTACATTTTGACTCACAACTACCTTTACTTCCATTTCCATGGGATCTGGTATTCTCTCTATCTGTCATGAATATTTTTAAATGGTAATCACAAGTACAGGGGTGTAGAAGAGAGTCCATGTTCAGGCCCTTGTAAATACTTGGATGAGTGATAGATCCTAAGTTGTTGGGACTCTTGGAGATGGAATTATTAAAGAAGTTAGGGTGATTAAATACACATTGCCTGAAAAGTACACCTAAGAATCACATTTCTAGGGAAAAAAGTTCTCAGGAGCCTTTCTCCCTCAGTAATTATGTATTTTATAACTGCTACATATTTAAAAGGAAAATACTGAGTGAAAGAACTAGGTATTGTTGTTTGACCTAAACTTTGGGTCACTAGTCTTATGTAACGTGAACTTTTGTGAATGTAAATTTAGAGAAGGTAGTTATTCAATATATTTTTACATTGCCATCCAAACATTGGTATTCATATTATTCTAACACTGTGCATATTGGTCCATCTCTTTAATGAATACTTGCCTACTGCAAAAAGATGTTTTGAGAATAAATTTGCCCTTTGATGAATTGTACCAATTGCTAGCACTCTTCTCCTTGGCTTGCTGTCATAAGGGTCCTGGAAATATTTATAATTACTGTAACAAACCCAATGCTTTCCATTTTCTGAATTGAAGCTAAGTTTATTGAATTTGCAAAAAAAATATCCCTGAAGCAAAAGAGTAACAGCTGGGTCCTCTTTGGGGATGAGTCTGTAGCCCAGAAAAACAAAATCTAGCATTTAAATTGCAAAAATAGTGACTAATTGAGCTTAATGTTTCAAAGAGTACAGGAGTCATCTATCAAAAATGGTTGTTTTTAATCTGATGAGAGGATGTAAGAAAAAGTAGTGTACTACTTTAAAAAAATGTGCCTTTTACATCCATTCATCTCTCTTTAAGAAGTAAGATAAGAATAAAATAAAATGAGTCAAACATGCAGATCATCTACCAGAAAGCATATCTCTGATTACAGAAAGCATGGTAAATTATGTTTGAGATAGTTTTGTATTATTTTTTGGATATGAGTAAACTTTAGGCAAAAAAAAGAAACAATTTTGTTTTATAAACTTTCTTTTTTTATTTTGCTTACTTTTAATTTCAGAAAAAAATAAACAAAGCATAATAACACAATACACAATACCCAACCCCGCTATTTTGTGGGAAGTGATTTTCCTGTCTTAAGGCAGAAGGCCACAGGGGCAGGATAGAAGAATTTCTGCTAGACATGAGCAGAGAGACAGGTGGGTCAAGGCTGCTGGGGGAGCCACAGGGAAAAGTATACTGAGGGCATGGGTAGCCTAAGGGAGACTTTAATCAACTTCTTCCCTGGGAGAGGCAATCTCATCACCCTCAAGTGGGGGCACCTCATCTGGAACAGCAGTACTGAGCTCCTTTGCTGACACTTCATCTTCATCAATGCCCAGGCCAAGTTTAAATATGCAATAAATACAGCTGGAGTGGGTTTGGGATCCTCAAGTGAGAAACCAGAGGAGAGGAGAGCAGTTTCAAACAAAAGCACCACCAGGTCCTTGGCTGCTGTGTCGTTTTTGTCTACCTCAGCCTTCTGCCACAAGGTCTCCACAATGTGGTGTTCAGGATTCATCTCTAGGTGTTTTGGCCATCATATAGTCCATTGTAGAGTTGTTGTCCAGTGCCTGGGCCTTCATAATTTGCTTCATGTTGCTGTCCAGCCATAGGTGCTTGTCACAATGCAGCAGGGTGAAGAGACAAGACTATTGGAGATTGTCACCCTTTCAACCTTCTTATCCAAGATCTCCTTCATGATCTTGCAGAGATTCTCAAACTTTACTTTGCTCTCCTCCATTTTCTTCTTCTCTTCCTCATCCTTTGGTAGATCCAGGCCATCCTTAGTCTCCAAAACCAGGATCTTCCCATTGAATTTCTCAAGTTTCTTTATGCATTACTCATCAATAGGCTCAGTCATATACAGCACCTCAAAGCCCCACTACTGCATGCGTTCCACAAGGCAGAGTTGACCACTTGCACTTTGCTCTCACTAGTGATATAGTAGATGGAATTCTGTGTCTCCTTTATGCAAGACACATACTCTGACAAGGAAGTCATCTCATGTCCCAGACTGAGAGGTGTGATAGTGGAGGAGCTCAGAGAGGCAGTTCTGATTGGTAGAATCTTCATGGATTTCAAGGTTTAAATTCTTAGAGAATGCCTCATAACACTTCTTGTAGTTTTCTTTGTCTTTAGCCAACTTAGAGAAGAGCTCAAGGAACTTCTTCACAATGTTTTTGTAGATGACTTCACAATGTTTTTGCAAATGTTCTACTAAAGCATTTCTTGGGATATGTTCAGGGCAGGTCTTTTGAGTCAACCCCACCATGGATAAAGTTGAGGTACTCAGGTATTAGCTTATCACAGCTCTCCATGATGAACACATGACTAACATAAGGTTTGATGTTTTTCTTCTTCTTGTTCTCAAAAAGGTCAACGGGAGCTCACCAAGCAATGAAGGTTTATGCTCTGAATTCCAACTGACCTTGTACAGAGAAGTGCTTAACTGCCAAGTGGTCTTCCCAGTCATTAGCGAGGCTCTTATAGAATTCACCATATTCTTCTTGCGGATGTCATCAGGATTTCTTGTCCAAATAGGCTTAGTCTTATTCAACTCTTCCTGATCAATGTATTTTCTTAGTCTTCTTTTTATCTTTGCCACTGTCATCCTCTGCATCTGATCCCATGTCTTCAGTCTTAGGTTTCACCTCATCATCCCTATCCTCCTCTTCTTTCTTCCCTTTCTCTTCCTCTGCCTTATCATCACTGATATCCTTCTCTCTTTCTTTCTCCAAATAGAGAGTGATGGGATAGTCTATGAACTGTGAGTGTCTCTTCACTACTTCTTGATCCTCATTTTGTAGACCATGGTGAGTCCATTGGCCGAGGGATCCAAGGTGATCTTTCACCTCAGAGAAGACCAGACAGAATACTCTTTCTTTCTACATCTTTATTTTCTTTAGTTTCTTTTGTGTGTGTGGGATCTGGTAATATGCATATCAAGGTGTAGGTGTGTGTGTGTGTGTGTGTGTGTGTGTGTGTGTGTGTGTCTAGAACAGAGGACAACTTGTGGGAGTCATTTCACCATGTGGGTTGTCAAAGCAAGAATTATTATCCACTGAGACATTTCACTAGCCCAATTACTAGGTTCTAAAACTTGTAAGTATGTTAGAACTACATTGAGTGTAGCTTTTAAGATATAGATTACTGTAATCAAATCAAAGTTCTGCTTTAACGGATGTGAGGAATGATGCCCAGATATTTTGTGTCTAACAGGTTTCCAAATATTTGTGCCATGGCACTTGCTATTGCTTCTGCATCAAAGATTTTATAAAAGTAAAACCAAGAATGTAAGAGTTTATATTTCTCATGACTCACAGGGCTTTCCATAAAAAATAAGCAACAAAGTGCAGCAAAAACAAAACAGAAACTCATATGCTAACAAAAATATTTTTCTTAAGATGAACTATTGTAATAGAAGCATGAGGATTATAGGAGTAAGAACTTATCATTCAAAGAAAAAGCTGAAGAAAGCAATATAGAGGGACTATTTAGTGGACACCTATGACCTAAAAAGAAATATGAGAGGACAATCTAAGAGGGGACCTTAGATTTAAGAAGCTATAACAAATATTACAGGCTAACTAGCACACACGCTCTGAGCCTAAAATAGAGTGAAGAAGTCATAGCGTAAACAATTCACATTAGTTAAGGGTCTAGATGTCAATGTAAAAACATCTAAAGTGATATCAAGCATGAAGTTCTAGCAACTTTGTCACTGTCTAATTTACTGGGTAATGCATAAAAAAATTGCATTCTTCTTCATAAAAACACTCCTATTTTCTTGGGTATAAGGAGTTTTCCTCTCAAAGCTTAAGAAAACAATACCATCCACATAATTCTTTGTGTTTCTTCTCCTGTTGAATAAACGCAGAAGGAGAAGAGAAAAATCTATCAACAGGCTTTGACTAAAGACTAGGTTTTTAAGAATTTTAAAAGATTTGGGAGAGTTTAAAAGACAATCTTAATACACTGTATCAAAAAAATCTAATTTCAATAAAAAGAACATTTCTAAGTTGGACATGGGAGTGCATGCTTATATTTCCTCCCCTTGAGGAACAAAGGCAATAAGATCATGACTTTGACTATCCTAAGTTACATAGTGAAACTTGGAGGAGATATGAGGAGAAGGAAGGATGTAGAAAGGGAAAGAGAAGAAGGGAAAATGGGAAAGAGAAAAGAAATTTGAGAAGAGTTATGTCCAGGTTAAGCCATGTATTTAATATAGCTTTGCTACAAAAAGCTATCAGGATAATAATGTTCACATATCTAACTATATGCATTTATAATAACTTATATGAGCATATGTATGGGTTTTGTGGCATAGAAAAAGCTGAAGCTAGAAAATTTAATGTAGTAAGCCAGGAAAAAAAAAAAAAGAGTAAATTCTCCAAAACTGCTGAAATGCCAAAAAAAAAAAACATCCATGACCTCTAATTGGCCCAGGTCCTAGTAACTACTTCAACTTTGGAACTTTACCAAGGGTCTGGCTGTAGTCATCAGCATCTATCATGTCAGCTGTGTAAATGAACAAACAAGGAATACTGCTCTAAGGTTCATGTTATTGATAGATAATTAGATAGATAGATAGATAGATAGATAGATAGATAGATAGATAGATACATAGATACATAGATAGATACATAGATACATAGATACATAGATACATAGATACATAGAGACATAGATAAGTAGATAGTTAGATAGGTGAATAAGTAGATAGGTAGATAGATATAGATAGATAGACAGATACAGATATGATAGAGATAGATAGAGACAGAGATAGAGATAGATAGCTATAGGATATAGATATAGATGCAATTTGAATACAAACAGAAGGCATCTGCCACATTTAGTCCTTAGTCCCATAGTGATATTGTCAGAAAGCATGATAAAGTTGATGCAGGAGAAAAGAATCAGGCAAAGGCCTTAATATCCTTAAGCAATGAAACAATTCTCTAAAGCTCTGAAATACTTAGAGGTATTTTCTTTGTCCCAATTTAACTTGTTTTGGCATTCTTCTCCCTTTCTCATGTTTAATTAAACTATGTACAGTACTCATGGTTTATCATTTAATAGAACTGTATTAACAACAAGTGAATAATGGAACAAAAAAATAGGTACTTTTTGCAAATTAACAAAGACCAAACCTACAGTAATTATACCCATAAACCTAACATCCCCACAGTTGAATTAAATATTTTAATTATAATCATCATGAACAGATACACTGAGTATTCACTTCTACACATCATAGGACTAGACATAGGGAAGAAAAATACAAGCCATGTACCTAGAATACAATAGAGTATAAATTATAAATATAAAATGGTATAGGTAATCATAATCATATATCTACTTGTATGTGCAATGAATGCCACGCTAGCACTACAGACAATCATAAATACTACCAGAATTGTGAGATCAAATACTTATTGTGTTAACAAAATGTTTCTGGGAGAAGGTAGGGGCACAATTAAAGAACACATGTTATTTACGTCAGTGTTTTATTGTTTTGTTTTGTTTTTGTTTTTGTTTTTCCCCAGGATTAGGTGAAACATATCAGGACAGAAAAAAAAGAGTAGTGTGTCCAGAACAGCAATGATATAAGATGATATAAGAGGGACATTAACATGATGAAAAAAATATCAAGAGAAGAAATGGAAATTATCAGAGAAGGGACTGGTGGGTGATTAATGAGCACACTCTTTAGGTCAGAATTGAAAATAATAATTTATTGAGTATATTGCAATAGGGGAGCTGGCTTGGTATTGATTAGAATGAGACTTACATCATAGGGCAGTGGGACACTGGTATGGGCTTGGAGGTGGGAGTAAGTGTTATGCCTTCTTTTGAGAGGAGTATCTTTACAGTTATAGGCAGTTTCTTTGTATGAAGTTTTCTGACATACAGTTTGTATCATGTGAAGAAATACAGTCAAGCTGGACTTAAGTGGTTAAAGTAAGCTATTATACTCATAATTTCCATTGTCCAGTATCTGACATACAATTGGGAATCATGAAAATAATAGTCACATAGGTAAGGGCATCCTAGGCAAAAAGTTGAATCAGAATGCCTGGTGTTTGTCTCATACCTAGCAGTTTTGTACTCTTATACTGTGCTTGTAAGAATTCTCTACTAGGGTGCTTGTTGCATTTTCTGGTCCCCTGCTTGCATATAAATTTTAGTTTGCATTCTGCCAGACCATTTTCTGCTTCAAATCATTGTCTAATTTTCTTTCTAATTAGATTATAATAGTATAATATTCCAGTGTTACAACTCATTACAGTTACTACAAAATATGATTGCAGAAAACAAGAATATATCAACTCAACCCATAATCTTTTGGTAAAGATATAGCTTATTGTGTTAAAGACATAGTAGCATCTCCTGAAAGCTGCCAATTTGTGAAGAATCTTTATATCTTTAAATTAATCTGTTTGTAAAAGTATCTTTTTCAGAAAAATTACTATCTTCAGTCAAGTTTTATTAATATGTCAGGCTTTTAATTGAACACTAAGGTGATTTTATTTGACATACATTCCCTCCTTCTCTTCATTTTTTTTATATTTCCCTTTTACCATTCACTCCCCTGAGAAAACTTAACATCTTACCTTCTAAACAATCCCTATGTATCACAGTTTGCGGTGTTCTGGTTCACATGTACATAAATAAAAGTGATTTTATCCTGCTAGCCTGCTATATGTCAGTTTAATTCATAGCCCAGCCAAAGATATTAAAAAACTGAAAAAAGAATGATATTTCCCTCCCATTCACGAGGTAAAGGCACATGCCTTACAGCTAAATTCTGGTTTTTCAATAGTTAATTGAGGGATTTGACTTTCTTTGTCAATGTTCCCTAAAATAGCACAACACACACACAGAAACACACAAACAACACACATAGAGAGAGACAGAGAGAGAAAATAATATATGATGTCTAGAGCTGTTTTAAGGATTGCATGAAAAATTGGCGAAAGAATAAATAGCCCAAGTCGTACAGCTGCTTGACCAAACTCTGCCTTTACACATTACAAACGTGGCCTGAAGATTCCTTCATAACATGTGACTTAAATTGATATGTAAAGAGATTACAACCTACTCTTGCTATAATTATGAAAATCAAAGTCAATCACAAGTTATCAAACAGGGACAATCAACAACTGTCTAATTGAGCTGAAGGCCCAGTAGAAGGGAATTTGTATTCAGGAGCACTGCAAACCTAGAATGGGGTAATTAGATCCTGGATCTTAAAGAAGAGCCTACCAGTGTCATTATCCTAAACCAATATAATTCTTAATTGGATTTTAATATTTATCATTATTCCACAGACAACTAACTATAGGAATGTTTACCTGGCCTCATAAACCTTCTTTTGCAGTAGATGGAGACTATTGCAAAAAGACACTGCTGTTTAAAATGCAGAAAACACTGACCATGGGGTGTCCAATTCTAATTGATGAATCTATTAGATAACTCCTACACCTAAGATTCGGTGAACATCAGTAAAGAGGGGCTGTAAGGTTTTAAAAGACAGTGAACCAGGAAGTTTGCTGTCATGCTATGTTTTCTAGATATGACAAGAAAGCTGAATTCATAAAATCTCAACAGTGTAGCTACTTAATCAATACCTGAACATACAAAGCAGGTTTAAAAATCCCACAAGGCTCTATATCCTAATTGAAGAACTACCAGTTACTAAGGGATACTTGGAGAAGTAGAATATGTCTCCTCCAGGAAAACTACTGAATACCAAGTGATGAGCCCCATTCAAAACATATAGGAGCAATATTAAATGAGCTAAGCTGCTTGCAGTTATCTAAACATATAGATGGATGTATATGTTTGTGCAACAATTAAAAAAATAGGTCATATATTGGAGAGGGAAGAAGGGTAGCATGAGAGACATTAGAGGGGTAACTAAAATATAATACTATATCCATGTGCATAATTTTCTAAATTCTCTTAGAAATAATTGAATAATTTGAAAATAATCACATAATTGAAAAATGAATGGTCATTTCTGAGTACCTCACTTCTGTTTTATTGATGCCACATCTTTTTTTTCCTATTATAGTTATGATGGTGTGGGGCATTCTGAATAATTTTTCTGTTGTTGGGACTATGGCCTGATTCTAGGGTCACAAAGAAAACCAATTAAATCTTTAAAATTTGACTGTGGTTAAAATAATTTTGTCTTCTAAAAAACTATGATATCCAATGAAGAGGCTTTATCTACTGCTGACAAATGCCTTAGAAAACCTTCAGGAAAATAAAAAGATGTTGTTGACTCCTCTGAAGTCCCCTGTTTTTCTTAGTTAAAATAGGGCATTGTGATTAAGTTTTAGCCTAGCTAGAGATTGATCTTTCACATTAATCTACTATTTTTGGGGGGTTTTGAGTACAAAGTTATTTTACAATTAAGTTGTGTATGATAATTTAAATGAGAATGACCCCTATATGGAGTCCATGTATGAATGCTTGGTCCCTGGTTGAAAACTGGAAGGTGCAGCTTTGATGGAAGAGGTATGACACTGGCCATGGGCCTTGAAGTTTTAGAAGTCCATGCTGTTGCAGTTTACACCCTCTTTCTAGCTTTCTCTGTCTCTGCAGATAGTTGTCTCAATATGTAAGCTTTCAGCTACTGCTTCATGCCTGCCTGCCTACTGCATGCTCCTTGCTATTATGGTCAGAAACTTTAATCACTCTGAAATGACAAGAAGCCTCTAAATTAACCACCTTCTTTAATAATTTCCCCTGGTCATGGCGCCTCTTCACAGAAATAGAAAAGTAAAGAAGACAGGATATATAAATTACAGAATTTGTGACAGGAACAATACTGTGTCAAGGCTTCAGTTTGTCTGGGATAAATAAAGCAGAAATCAGATACTTACTTAAAGAGACGATTACAGTTTGTTTATATTCTAAGGATTTTATGAATGAGAGTTGGATTGAACTCTGAATTGTGGCCAGTTTTAACAGCGACTCATTTGAAAATATCACTTCTTTCCCTTCCTTCTTTTGGCTTTCTGAAGCTCTAATCCTTGTTTTTCATTGAATCTCTTATACAGATACTAGTTAACTAGATACAGGAAAACAAAGTCTATTTTGATATTGCTTTAGAAGAAGATGACAAATTATAGGATGACAAAGATTTTCATATCGCATGGATTCTCAACTCAATGTTTCTCCCACTGTTCCTTGATCCTACTCAGAGCCACTGCTATAATGTATTGAGATAGAACTCTCTCCCTTGTCTTTTTCAAGGGATGCTCTGAATAAGTCTGTTCTTATCTGTTTCACAGGTAAGTAACCAGTTTTGTTACTTTTCTTATTACTTTGATGAAATATTCCAACTAAAGCAACTTGTGGAAGAGAGATTTCATTTGGGATTGCGGTTAGGGGATAAAGTCCATCAGAGAGGGAAAATACTGGAGGCAAGAGCTGTAAGTACTTGATCATATTCCATGCACAACCAGGATCCCAACCAGCTCGGGATCCCAACCTCCCGAATGATATGCCCTAAGATAGGTGGATATTCCCTTTTCAACTAAATATATCAATATAACATATCACAGATATGTCCAGAGACCAATTTTCTATGAGATTCTAGTTTTTATGAAATTGACTATTGATATTAATCATCATAAAAGCAGAATCAGTTTTCTTTCTTTTCATCTTAATTTTTTGAAAATGTAGACACTCTTTTTAAAGGTATTAAAAAACCTTTTACATTCACTTCTTATTATTATTTCTTTCTGCGACAATATTTAGATAAAAATATTGGAAGGACTTTTATGCCATCTTTGAGCACAAAGACATTTTGGTTGCCTACACTATATCATCCATGGTTTAGGCTCAGTTAATTATGAAAGTAAAGCTACCAGTTAAATTAGGATGTAGCCAATTAACAGGTAAGTTGTTCATTAGATGGGCAAAATAACAACATAAGCTAGTATGATAAAAGCAAATTATATAATTTGTCAGTTACTGCTTACCTGTAATAATGTTGAGAAAAGAGCATATGCTTCTCTACAGTAATCCTTATTGTGTAAAACAGTGAATATTCAGACTGTGCCTTCCCATGAGAGACCCCATTTTACAAGCAGCTTTGACTCTGTTTTAAAGATGCACAGTTGAGACTGATGCTAGGAATAGAAAGAATACCACTCTATAAGCTTATTTGGGTGAACTGAGACTGTATTAGGTATATTAAAATCTTATCAAAACACAAGGCCCAAAAACTTTCTGGACATTCTTGAACCGCATAAAGTGGTGAAAATCTTAGACGGCAATGGCGACAGTTTCAACACTACTGGAGACTTGGTGTGTGGGGCAAGGACTAAAAGACAGAGAACTTAGACTATCCTAAGGGCTTCATCTTCACTTCCATGCTCTCATTGATGTAACCTTTTTAAGTGCCATTCGCTTTGCTTCCTCTGCTTCTAATGTAGTATATTAATTACAAGTAATGAATATAACATTAAAAAAGAAGAACTGACTTATGCTAAACTAAGTTCAGAATTCAATCTTTCAGATAATTCATATCAGTCTTCAAGCTGCTTAGGGAGCAATTATGAAGGGATAACAGAAAGCACCTGTAAGGTCTGTGGTTACTAAAAAACATTCAATTTGTTTGAAGGCCAAAACTAAGAAGCAGTTCAAACATTAGAATCCAAAGAGAAGAAATTGTTACATGATAAAGGCTGGTATCATTGGTTTCCTCAGGAACGAAGTCTTTGTTAAAGTAACTAATTTAGGAACAGTCTCTTCAGTTTTAAATGTAGCAGAGGAGATCATCTGGGGTGATGTCAAATCTCACTATGGAACAATCACAGATGGCTGTGAGTGCTCCAGACAGATAGAAGGTTATTCCTGAGAAAACAGCCAGTCTGGTGGGTTAGATTATAATTACATAATGTAAAGCTGTTTTTTTTTTTTTTTCAAGAGAGAGTGTCTGATTCAGCCTATAAATGCACATAGGAGGAAGAGTTGGTGTTGTCTATGTGAACCACATGGACTGGTTTATGATGATCAGAATGTTCACTTAATAAGTGTGAGAAATACTGAGGTCATTCATTCTTGCTGTGGTTAAGAAATCTCTGAATTTTTATCTTAAGTTTCCTACTACAGGACTGAAATACAATCAGAGAAATATTGAGGAATTTGCTCTTCCAGTTTTAGTTCAAGGGATGTTAATAAAACCACTAAATAATAAAAATTTCAGAAAATAAAAAGGATTCTTTCCCAAACAGTAATTTTTTTGTACAGGATATTTTATTCATCCTCTGACAATTTCATACACAAACATATATATGTATGTATATATATATATATATATATATATATATATATATATATATATATATATATACATATATACATATATACTATATAGGTACATACTATAGCTTGAGAGTATCCAGATCCCAACTCCAATTTCTCCTGGACCTTCTAATTTCATTTTCTGTTTTAAATTCACCCACTGATTTGGTGTTCCCTGAACCCTAATAGCAGCCACTGCAGAAGATAAATTATTTACTATTCCTCAGCCATATTCAACTGATAATACCTCAGGATTGGAGTCTCATGAGTCATCCCATATTGATACTAAAAATTTGTCTAGCTTGATCCAAGTAGATATTGTACAGGTAAACTGGGATTGTAAATGGTTTTTAAGTTTAGAGGGGGAAAAAAAGGTGATCAAAAATGTACCTTCGAAATTAAAACAATAGTATTTTATTTATTATTTATTATAATTTATTGTATTTTGATTCTCTGCTGTAGCTCTCTCCCTCTTCTTTTCCCAGTCCTACCCTTCCTCCATCTTCTTCCCTAGTCTTCTGATAGTGGAGGACTTCCTCCCCTTCTATCTGACCCTAGTTTATCAGGTCTCCTCAAGACTGGCTAAATTTTCTTCCTCTGTGGACTGCCAAGGCTGCACCCCCCAGGCAGAGATGAACAAAGAGCCAGCCACTGAGTTCATGTCAGAGACAGCACTTGCTCCCCTTACTAGGGAACCCACATGGAGACTGAGATGACTATGGACTATATTGAGCAGGGGTATTATGTCCTCTCCAATCATAGTCCTTGGTTAGATCATTGGTCTCTGCAGGGCCCCCTGGAGATGTTTTGGCTCTGTTGGTCTTCTTGTGGAGTTCCTGTACCCATCCAGGTATTTTTATCTCCCTCTTCTTTCAAAAGATTCCTTGTACTCTTCCCACAGTTTGGTTATGAGTCTCAGCATCTGCTTTTATACCATGATCAATAGAGTCTTTCAGAGGTCCTCTGTGGTAGGCTTCTGCCCTGTTCCCTATCTTCTCAAACTTCTGATGAGAATCAACTTTGCCCTTCTGAATGAGGCAATTTCCATCAAAATACCAACACAGACCTTGAAAGAACAATTTGCAATTTCATATGTAAAAACAAAACAAAACAATTGCTAAAGCAATCCTGTACGATAACAGATCTTTTGTAGTTATCTCCATCCCTGATCTCAAGCTGTACTATAGAGCAACAGTAATAAAAATTATATGGTATTGGCATAGAAACATACTGGTGAATCAGTGGAATTGAATAGAAGACCCAGTAATAAACTGCTACACACACTTTATTTTTTACAAAGAAGCCAAAACCATATAATGGAGATAATAGTAGCATCTTCAACAAATGCTGCTGGTCTAACTGGATGTCTACATGTAGAAAATGCAAAGAAATTCATATTTATCACCCTGCACAAAACTAAAGTCCAAGTAGATCAAAGACCTCAACATAAAACCAGACACACTAAACCTGTCAGAAGAGAAAGTGAGGAAGAGCCTGGAACTCATTGGCACAACTTTCTGAACAGAACACCACCAGCAGACTTTAAGAGCAACAATCAATAACTGGGACCTCATGAAACTGAAAAGTTTCTATAAAGCAAAGACACTGTCATCAGAACAAAATGACAGCCTACAGACTGGGAAAATATCTTCACCAAGCCTACAATTGACAGAGGACTAATATCCAGAATACATAAAGAACTCGAAAGTTAATCACCAACAAACCAAGCGATTCAATTTAAAAAATAGGGTACGAAACTGAACAGAGAATTCTCAACAGAGGAATATGGAATTTTGGAGAAAAACTAAAAGAAATGTTCAATGTTCTTTGTCATCAAGAAAATGCAAATTAAAACAACTTTGACATTCTATCTGACACCCATCAGAATAGCTAATATCAAAATCTCAAGTGACAACAAATATTGGAGAGAATGTGGAGAAAGGGGAAACCTCCATTTCTGGTGGGAATGTAAAGCTGTACAACCACTTGGGAAGTCCACTTGATGCTTTCTCAGAAAACCGGTAATAAACACTACCTCAAGTCCGAGCTCTACCACCCCTGCACATATATATCTGAAATATGCTAAACCATACAACAAGGATTTTATGTTGAGGTCTTTGATACACTTGGACTTCTGTTTTGTGCAGGGTGATAAGTATGGATCTATTTTCATTTTTCTACATGTAGACATCCAGTTGGACCAGAACCACTTGTTGAAGATGCTATCTTTTTTCCACTGTATGGTTTTGGCATCTTTGTCAAAAATCAGGTGTCCATAAGTGTGGGTTTATTTCTGGGTCTTCTGTTCTAGTCCATTGATCCACCATTCTGTTTCTATACCAGTACCATGCAGTTTTTATAACTGTTGCTCTATACTACAGCTTACGATTAGGGATGGAGATACCTCCAGAAGATCTTTTATTGTAAAACCAGATACTCTAAGTCGGATAGAAGAAACAGTGGGGAAGAGCCTGGAACTCATTGGCACAAGAGACAATTTCCTGTTTTCTTCTGGCTTTCAGAGGCCCTCTCCTGCCACAGAGGGCCTCTGAAAGCTTCTGCAGTATAGACTGTCAAAGCAGATGCTGAGCCTGATGGCCAACTGATGGGCAGAGTGAATGGAATTTTATGTAAGAAGTGGGAAATAGTAAGAGCTGGAGGGAACGGGAACTCCACAAGCAGAGCAACAGAACAAGATAATTTGAACACAGGGAACTTCCCAGAGACTCATACTCCAACCAAGGACTATTTGTGGAGATGACCTGGAACCCCTGCACAGGTGTAGCCCATGGCAGTTCAGTGTCCAAGTGGGTTCCATAGTAATGGGAAGAGGGACTGCCTCTGACATAATCTGATTGGCCTGCTCGTTGATCACTTCCCCCTGAGGGGGGGGAGCAGCCTTACCAGGCCACAGTAGAGGACAATGCAGCCACTTTTGATGAGAACTGATAGACTAAGATCAGAAAGAAGGAGAGGAGGACCTCCCCTATCAGTGGACTTGGGGAGTGGCATGCATGCAGAAAGGGGAGGGAGGGTGGGATCGGCAGGGGAGGAGGGAGGGGCTCATGGGGGGATACAAAATGAATAAAGTGTAATTAATAAAATAATAAAAGATTTAAAAAAAAAGAAATGAAAAAAAAAAGAGACAATTTCCTAAGGAGAACACCAACAGCATAGGCTCTAAGAGCAACAATCACTAAATGGGACCTCATGAAACTTAAAAGCTTCTGTAAAGCAAAGGACACCATCATCAAAACAAAACGAATGCCTACATATTGGGAAAGAATCTTCACCAATCCTTTATCTGACAGAGGGCTAATATCCAATATATATAAAGAACTAAAGAAGCTGAAAAGCAGCAAACCAAGTAACCCAATTAAAAAATGGGGAACAAAGCTAAACAGAGAATTCTCTGTAGAGGAATATCGAATGGCAGAGAAACACTTGAAGAAATGCTCAACCTCATTAGCCATTAGGGAAATGTAAATGAAAACAACCCTGAGATTTCACCTTACACCCATCAGAATGGCCAAGATGAAAAATTCAAGTGACAATACATGTTGCAGAGGTTGTGGAGAAAGGGGAACCCTCCTCCACTGCTGGTGGCAAGGTAAACTTGTACAACCACTCTGGAAAGCAATCTGGTGCTTTCTCAGACAACTAGGAATAGCGCTTCCTCAAGATCCAGCCATACCACTCCTAGGCATATATCCAAAAGAGGCTCGAGTACACAATAAGGAATTTGCTCCACCATGTTTGTAGCAGATTTATTTGTAATAGCCAGAAGCTGGAAACAGCCCAGATGCCCCTCAACTGAAGAATGGATGCAGAAGTTGTGGTACATCTATACAATGGAGTATTACTCAGCAATGAAAAATAAGGAAATCATGAAATTTGCAGGTAAATGGTGGGACCTGGAAAGGATCATCCTGAGTGAGCTGTCCTAGAAGCAGAAAGACACATGGTATATACTCACTCATATAGACTTATAGGATAAACCTAAAATCTGTCCATCTAAATAAACTAATCAAGAGAGAGGACTCTGATTAAAACGCTCAATCCGCATCCCGAAAGGCAAAGAGGATGGACATCAGAAGAAGAAGAAAGCAGGAAATAACCTAGAAACCTTCCACAAAGGGCCTCTGAAAGGCTCTGCCCTGTAGACTATCAAAGCAGACGCTGAGACTTTATGGCCAACTGTTGGGCAGAGTGCATGGAATCTTATGTAAGAAGTGGGAAATAGTAGGTCATGGAGAGGACAGGAACCCCACAAGGAGAGCAACAGAACAAGGAGATTTGAACACAGAGGTCTTCCCAGAGACCCATACTCCAACCAAGTACCAGGCATGGAGATAACCTAGAACCCCTGCGCACATGTAATCCATGGGAGTTTAGTGTCTAAGTGGGTTACATAGTAATGAGAAGAGGGATTGCCTCCGACACAATCTGATAGGCCTGCTCTTTGATCACCTCCCGCTGAGGGGAGAGCAGTTTTACCAGGCCACAGAAGATGACAATGCAGCCACTCTGGATTTGATCTAATAGACTAAGATCAGAAAGAAGGAGAGGAGGACCTCCCCTATCAGTGGACTTGGGGAGGGGCATGCATGAAGAAGGGGGAGGGAGGGTGGGATCGGGAGGGGCTTATGGGGGGATACAAAGTGAATAAAGTGTAAAAAAATAATAATAACAAATAAAAAAACTCAAAAAAATATGGTTTTGGCTTCTTAGTGAAAAATCAGGTGTCCATAGGTGTGTTGGTTTGATTCTTGGTCTCTGATTTGATCCCATTGATCTACCAGGCAGTTTCTATGCCAGTAACATGTTGTTTTTAGTACTGTTATTCTATCGTATAGTTTGAGATCAGGGATGAAGATATCTCCAGAAGTTCTTTCATTGTACAAGATTGTTTTAGCTAATCTCGTATTTTATTTTTCCATAAGAAGAATGTACCAGAAATCCTGGTACATTTACACAATGGAATACTACCCAGCTATTAAAAACAAAGAAATCCTCCTCTGTGGCCTAGCAGAACTGCTCCTCCCTTAGGGGGTGGGGAGTCAAAGATCCTGCCATTGAGTTCCTGTCAGAGAAAGTTCCTGTTCCCCCTACTATGGGAAACTAATTGGTTATTGAGCTACTACGAACTTCATCCGAGTAAAGGTTCTAGGTTATATCCATACATGGTCCTTGGTTGGAGAAATAGTTTCAGAAAAATCCTCTGTGCCCAGATACATTTGGCCTTTGTGGGATTCCTATCTTTTCTCTGTCATACTAACTCTCCTTCTGCCGAAGGTTTGGTTATGAGTCTTAGTATCTGTTTTGAAATGCTGCTTGGTAGGATCTTTCAGATGTTTTCTGCAGTAGACTTCTGCCATATGTCCAATGCACATCTCATTTGTCTTTCTAAGTGAGAATTGATCATCTTACCTCATGTCTGCTTTCTTGTTTATCTCCTTTAGGTGTGTAGATTTCATTATGTTTATTCTATCTTGTAGGTCTATATGAGCGAGTATAAACCATGTTTGTCTTTCTCCTTCTGGGATACTTCATTCAGAATTATCTTTTCTAGATCCTACCATTTGCCTGCAAATTTCATGATTTCCTCATTTTTGATTGCTGAGTAGTATTCCATTGTGTAAAAATAGCACAATTTCTGTATCCATTCCTCCAATGATGGACCCAGCCCTGAAGATACCTGATAAAACAGGGCCAGATGAAAGGGGAGGAGGTCGTCCGCAGTCCGTGGACTTGGAAAGGGGCAGGGAGAACCTGAGGGAGAGAGGGTGGGATTGGGAGGGAATGGGGGAGCGCGATGCAGCTGGGATGCAGAGTTGATAAAATGTAAATAATAATAACAAACAATAAAAAATGGAAAAAAAAGAAAAAAATAAAAATAAAAACAAGGAAATCACGAAATTTGGAGACAAATGGATGGAACTAGAAAAGATCATCCTGAGTAAGTTAACCCAGAAGCAGAAAGACATGCAGGTTATGAACTTATTTATAGGTAGGTATTAGCCATATATTATATGATAAACATACTAAAAATCTACAGACTTAAAGAAGCTAAACAACAAGGAGGACTCTAGGGAAATCCTTAATTTTCATTCAGTAGGAAAAATAAGATAGACCCTAAAAGTGGTAGAACAGAGAACATAGGACTGGAGTCTACCACAAATGTCCTGTAAAAGATTCCACCCAGCAGAGAATTGACACAGATGCAAAGACTCACAGCCAAACTTTACACAGAGTTCAGAGAATCTTATGGGAGAAAGGGGGGAGTGTATAGAAGGACCAAGAGGTGACAGGATCCCCATAGGAGACCAACAAAGTAAAAAATGCTGATCCCGGGGGGGGGGGCTACAGAGACCAACGCATCAATCAGAGACTACGAATAGAGAGAACATTGATCCTATGCTCAGATGTTGCCCATAGCCAGCTTAGTCTCTATATGGGTTCCCTAGTAAGGGGAGAAGAGACAGTCTGACATGAGCTTGGTTCCCTGCTCCATGATCATTTCTCCCTGGTGGGGTAACATAGCAACCCACAAGAGGAAGAGGATCCAGACAGTCCTGATATGACTTAATATGCTAGAGTCAGACAGTAATAGTCTTACCCCTATCAGTGGACTAGGGGTGAAGGATAGGGGAGTAAGAGGGAAAAAGGGTGGGAGTGGTAGGTGACGAGGTAGGGGGATACAGTTGGGTTACACAGTGAATAAATTGTAAAATGATGATAATGATGATGATGATAAAATATAAATAAGGAAAGCATTAATAAATAAAAGAATAATAAAGTTATGCTTTCTCAGTAATCCTTGTTTATGGCAAAAACTAGAGAAAATATTTTTTAAAAAAGGACCCACTGCCCCTGTAATTCTTCAAATCTGCAGAAACCTATGAGAAAATGGTCAATAGATATATAAGTTTAGTAGTTAAACAACCTTACTGGTTCTTTGTGGAAGAAAGTCAAATGAGCCCCTGGTTGTTCCACTATCTCTGTTACAAAGAGAGTTTTCAACGGAAATTTGGCCTGAAGAAAATTTAAGGTGAATATTATTTAGTAAAGACCCCTAGTTTTGAAAATGAAAGTTTCTCAGCATTATTGTGAGATGGAGGAATAAGAATTTCTCAATCTGATCTTGGTCTGGCCAGAGTCTTTTGTTATTACATATACTCCAATAACAGTGGAGTATACCTAAGTGGTTGAGTGTCTTTCCGGAATATGCCAGAAGTGGTATAGCTAGATTTTGAGGTAACACTATTCCTAATATACTGAGAAAATGTCAGGTTGATTATCAAACTGGTTATACAAGTTTACATTCCCACCAGAGTTGGTGGATGGTTCTCCTTTCTCCACATCCTTTACAGTACGTGTTATTTTTTGGTCTCAGCCATTCTGATGAGCATAGGCTGAAATCTCAGGGTCTTTTGGATTTGTATTTCCCTGAGTAGCATTTTTCTTTAAGTGTTTCTCAGCCATTTAGTATTCCTTTGTTGAAAATTATCTGTTTAGCTCTGTACCTCTTTTGGTTTGTTGCTGTTTAACTTCTTGAGTTCCTTATATATTCTAGATTTTAGACTTCTGTTGGATATAGAGTTGGTGAAGATCCATTCTCAGTGTAGGCTGTCTATTTGTTGATCTTAGAGCCTGTGCTTTTGGTGTTCTGTTCAGGAAGTTGTCTCCTGTGCCATTGATTTCAAAGCTCTTATCCAAGGACATTTGCTCAACTAAGTTCATAGCAGATTCATTCTTAATAGCCAGAATCTGGAAATAAACTAGACATCCTTCAACAGAGGGACTGGCACAGAAATTGTGGTACATTTACACAACGGAATGCTACTTAGCTATTAAAAACAAGGAAATCATGAAATTTGCAGGCAAATGGTGGGAACTAGAAAAGATCATACTGAGTGAGGTATCCCAGAAACAGAAAGACACATATGGTATATACTCACTTATATGTGGATATTAGCCCATTATAGGATAAACATACTAAAATCTATACTCCTAAAGAAGCTAAACAACAAGGAGAACCCTAGGGAAAAGGCCACATCCTCATTCAGAAGGTCAAAGAGGATAGACATCTGAAGTGGGAGAAGACAAGGAACAGGACAGGAGCCTTCCACAAAGGACCTCTGAAAGACTCTACCCACCAGGGTATCAAAGGAGATATGGAGACTCATAGCCAAACTTTGGACAGAATACTGGAATCCTAATCGACGAAGAGTGAGATAGAAATATGTGGAGGGGACAGGGACTCAACCAGGGGAACAACAGAGCCAAAATACATAGGAACAGGTGGGCCTGCAGATACTGATACTCCAACCCAGAACCATGCATGGAGAGGATCTAAAACCCCTGTTCAAAGGAAGCCCATAGGCTGCTCAGTTTCTAAGTGGGTGCCCTAGAAAAGGGAGCAGGTGATGTCCCTGACATTAACTTAGTGGCCACATATGTGATCACCTCCTCCTGTCGGGTACTGCTTTGCAAGGCCACAGGGGAAGATAATGCATCCAGCCTTGATGATCCCTGCTAGTCTAGGGTAAAATAGAAGGGAAGGAAGTCCTCCCATATCAAGGTAATAGGGAAAGGGTATAGGGGGAGAATAGGGAGCATCGGTGGGATTGGAAGGAAATGAGGGAGGGGGCTGCAGTAGTGATACAAAGTAAATAAATTATAATAAATAAACGAATTAAATTAAAAATTACATTCACAAAAAGAAAAAAATAATATCAGAATGGGTATCCAGTTACCTTTGTTTTTAACAATTATTTCTTGGTGTGGCACTTATTACATGATTAATATAAACTTAATGAGTATGTGAAACAATAAATTAAACAATACAATCAAAGTTACTTTCTATCTTGTGGTTGTCACTCTATTCTTTTCTAATCTCCATTGGTTCCTTCACCTCTAATTCTTGATTCTAAAAATTTGATTAAATTATATAATGAGGTTGCAGACAGAACAGTAGTATAGCTCAACACAACTTATGGTACTATCTGAAGAGATGCCTCATGATACAAACCTTGCTTTTGCTAAGTGATGAAAAATATCTCTATGTGTACACCTCATGTTTAAATTGGAAAAAAAATACATCTTCATACTTTCTGTGGCAAAAGTCTTTCAAAATTGCTGATTGTTGAGTGGAGAATTATTCATTATTAGTTTATCAGACTGAGAACCAAACATTATGTGTTCTTTCTGTAACCCCGTAACAATTTCTGCAGGAGAAATGAAGAGTAAAGAGAGAGCAATAGGTTTCCTCCTTGTCAAACATATATTTTTTCATTGTTATTTTATTTAGCCCAAATAAAAAACTTGCTCTGTTTAAAGAGGAGCATAATATTGAATTTCTGCACAGTTGAGGAAGGGTTTATTACTATTACTGCACTGACTGCCTCAGTAACAAGGCACAGTTCCTGACAGTGCATGCCACTGAAATAGTAAATACATCAGCACAATGTAAGAAACATTGATGTATGTTTTTCTGCGTCAGGGCAACTAACCAAAAAAAAAAAAAAAAAAAAAAGCAAAACAAAACAAAAAACAACTGGGTGAAGGGGTCTTTTCTGAGACTGTGAGACTGTTATTCTAACCAAGGGCCATTCATGGACATAACCTAGAAGCCCTGCACAAATGTGGCCTATGGCAGCTCACTCTCCAATTGGGCTTCCTAGTAAGGGGCAGGGTCTGTCTCTGACATGAACTCAGTGGCTGGCTCATCTCCTCCTGAGGTGGGGAAACCCTACCAGGCCACATAGGAAGAAAATGCAGCCAGTCCTGATGAGACCTGATAGGCTAGGGTCAGATGGAAGGAGAGCAAGACCTCCCCTATCAGTGGACTGTGGAAAGGGCATGGGAGGAGATGAGGGAGGGAAGGCAGGATTGGACAGAATGAGAGGAGAGGCTGCAGCTGGTTTACAAAGCAAATAACTTGTAATAATTTGTTAAATAATAATAATAATATCACAAAAATTTAAATCAACAAAAATAACCCCATCTCAGTTACAGATCTTTTTTGCTGCAATGACACACCATGATAAAGCAACACTTATGAAGGAAAACATTAATTTCAGGCTTGTTTATTGTTTTAAAGTGTTAGTCCATGACCATTGTCCTGAGAAGTAGACAGGCATTTTGATGGAGCAGTAGCTGTGAGTTTTACATCCTGATCAAAAGGCAGGAAGGAGAGAAGGAAAGAGAAAAAAGGGAGAGACAGAGACAGTGAGACAGAGATACAGACACAGAGACAAAGAGACACAGATAAAGACAGAGACTGGGCCTGGCATGGGACTATAAATCCTTAAAGCCCACCCCCAGTGAGATCTCCCCCAACAATCCTCTTAATTTTCCTAACTCTTGCCAAGGAGCTCTAACAGCTAGTGACCAAACACTCAAGCATAGGAACCTCTTTAAGCCATTTTCATTCAAAACATCAAAAGCTCCAATACCAAAACACTGTAAGATTTGGCCAAATCACGAATAAGTAATAGTACATATTTACCACTATAATGTTTCATTTAATAGATGGCTTACAACTGGGAGCAGAAAACAAGGAGAAAGTGTCACTTGAGTAGCCTGCATTAGGTGCCATGGTTTGTGATATATACTTTGCATGCCTTTGTAAGTCCCCATATCCTCATACCAGATAGATAAGACGACAGAAACAAAGTGATAAAAACATCTTATTAAAGCTTGCACAGCTATTCTGAATGAGATTTAAGCATCCTCACTAGGGTCCTACTTGATGTTTAGGTCTGTAGATTTTAATATGGCTATCCTATATTATACAACTAATATCATCTAACTATTACTATTATTATATGTCTGTCTTTCTGTTTATGGGTTACCTCACTCAGTATGATCTTTTCTAGTTCCATCCATTTGCCTTCAATTTCATCATTTCCTTGTTTTTTAGTAGCTGAGTAGTATTCCATTGTGTAAATATGCCACACTTTCTGTATCCATTCTTCAGCTGAGGAACATCTAGGTTGTTTCCAGATTCTGGCTATTACAAATAAAGCTGCTATAAACATATTTGAGCAAATGCCCTTATTGAATGGCAGAGCATCTTTTGGTCCCAGGAGTGGTATAGCTGGATCTTGAGGTAGTGCTATTCCAAATTTCTTGAGAAAGTCCCATATTGATGTTCAAATGTTTTTTTACTCCCACCAGCAATGAAGGAGTATTCACCTTTCTCTACATGCTCTCCAGCATGAGTTGTCACTTGAGTTTTTGATCTTTGGCATTTTGATGGGTGTGAGATGGAATCTCAGTGTCCTTTTAGTTCGCATTTCCTTGATGAATAAGGGCATCGAGTATTTCTTATAATGTTTCTCTGCCATTCCTTTGTTGAGAATTCTCTGCTTGGCTTGTACCCCATTTTTTAAATTAAATTATTTGGTTTGTTTGTGTCTAATTTCTTGAGTTATTTATATATTCTGGATATTAGCCCTCTATTTGATGTAAGCTTGGTGAAGATCTTTTCCCAATCTATAGGCTTTCATTTTGTTCTGTTGAGAGTGTCCTTTGCTTTACAGAATGTTTTCAGTTTCACAATGTCCCATTTATTAATTGTAGAACCTTGAACCTGATGGCAAACCTGGTAGACCCCAGAAGCAGTGGAAGAGAGGAAACAAGATGGGAGCCTAATATAGAGGATCATCTGAAAGGTTCCTGCTGAGACCTAGGGCTAAACTTTTGGCAGAGCGCAGGGAGTCTTATGAAAGAGGAGAGAATGGGGATAGAAGGACATCGAGGGGACAGGAGCCCCACAAGGAGACCAACAAAGCTAAGAATCTGAGCCCAGGGGGTCCTGCAGAGATTGATGTACCACCCAAGGACTCTTCTTGTATAGGACCTAGCTGTCCCTGTTCAGACGTAGCCTATTGGCAGCTCAGTCTACATATAGATACCAGAGTGAGGGGAGCAGAGTAAGAGCTGTCTCTGTCATCAACTCGGTTGCCTGCTCTTTGATCACTTGTCCCTGTGCCACAATGGAAGAAGATCCAGGCAGTCCTGATGAGACTTGACAAGCTATGGGCAGATGGCAAAGAAAGCTAATTTCCCCTTTCAGAGAACTAGGGGAAGGGAGTAGAGGGGAAGACGAAGGTGGGACTAGGAGGAGTTGAGTAAGGAGGCTTCAATCAGGCTATGTAATGAATAAGTTGTGAAAAATAAAAATGAAAATGAAAGAAGCTTGTACTCTTAATACACATATTTTTCAGGATTTAAGTTCTCCAATAAATTTAGACAGCTTTGTTATAAACCACCAAGAACCTTCAAAGCTCCAGTAAGGTGGAGACACATGTTGAACAATGGTACACCTTTTGCAGAATGTATTGTTATATTTCTAAATATAAGATTATTGAGTAGTATATGTTTAGAAAAAAAATTTAGACCACTATATATTTTAGATTCATTTTTTTAAATTTATATTTAAATTTTGTTACTAATTGGTATGATTCAGTTATTTAAACAATAACCCATTCTTAGATTATCTTTAACTAATATAAAAATAACCCATGCATAGTTTATTTTTTTCTCAATGGATTTATTTTGTCTATGCATACATATCTGAAACATAATACAACCTTATTTGTGACTGGTATTTCACTCTTGACCTTGTTACTATTGCTGGGATCAAATACATCCCAGAAACAGGCTAAGATGGATTTAATTTGGCTCATGTTTTCAGAAGAAAGAGTTGATCATGGTAGATAAGATATTTTCAATCAGTTCAGTTTCCTCCCCTTTCTTGACAGATCAGAAAACAGAAGCAGACTATAGATTTCAGATGCTGTACCTTCCAGCCCTATTTCCACAAGACATACTTCCAATCTCAGAGGTCCAACAACCTCAGATAACAGTATCACCAGTTGGGACCAAGTATTCAAATCATGATGTTATTGGGGGCATTAAACTGAAAATTGTAATACCTCTAAAACTAATGGTTTTGGAGTTTATTCCTATGATTTTTTTCTATTATCACTCATATTTTAACAAGAATTTTAAAAAATAACAATAGCTCACAGATCACAAGCTCTGTTTGCTGTTTTTTGATTAATTTTGCCTAAGTCTTCAGATCAGACAATTTTAATTGACAAACTTCACTTTGATTAACATAAGTATTTGGGTGATTTTATTAATCAAATCATTTAAATAGGAAAGTTTGGGTATGAAATTACTGTATTAATTTCATGCTGTAATAGAAGTTTGCATGCTGTAGGAGGCTGTAGTTTTGATATCCATAATTTACTTAAAATAGGAATTACTCAGTTGAAGAAAAAAAAAAGAGAACTTTTTTTCAGGTAGCAGTAATAGTATATACAAAAGTCTATAAGATAGGAAAGCAATTTTTAAAATACCACCCTAAACTAAGCAAATTTGGGTTCTGGTGACTTCAAACTGCATGCATAAGGAAGTGTACATGCATGATGTGCTTCTAGTGAAAATTCTCTTACTCTCCTAAGTCTTCCAAAAAGAATAAAAATCACCATGATTCTCCTTCAAGAAAATAATACTGACTAGAAATTAATTGTATCATGGGTATTAGGATATGTTCTGGTGCTTTGTATTTGTTAATTGCTTGTCCACACCCTACCCAAGATTATTATTGTTTATGAGCAAACTGCCATGTACTTCAAGAATTGCTCTTTAACCTTGCCTAAGAAATTATTCCTGATTGACTGAATAAAAGGCTTAAACCTGGGCAGGGCAGAATGAGGTAGGCATGGCCAACATGCTCAGGCTTTGGGAGAGGAGAAACATGGGAAAAGGCAGAGGGGAAAAGAAAGAGAGGAAGAAGCCACTGTAGATTATTATGGAAAAAGGAACCACATGGGCCTGTTGGAAGGACTCTGAGAGTGGCAGGAAAGGAGAGATTCAGATGAAGGATAAGTAAATATTTATGGAATTATGGATGGGAGGCAGCAAATTAGAAATGATTAAAGCAGATGGAATGGGCTGTAGCTACAGAGATAGGAGACAGCACAGCTGGAATTTCTTGCCCAGCCCAACGTGAAATAAGGCAATTATAAAATCTAATAGGTGCCTATTGTAGATGTTTTGGGTTGTGATATATAAACACATTTGGTTTTAATTCCAGGTATGGGATATGAAACTGATTGAAATTGTCCACAGCAGCAAATTATTTGCCATGTGCATGCTCAAAGAGGTGTTCTTTGTCAGCTGCAGATAGTTTAACTCTGATGACTCTGGAGAGAGAATAAAAGCTAGAGCACAGAAAATGTAGAGTGCTCAGATGAAGAAGTTTGTTATTCCCTCTGCTGATCATAGTTGCTTTTGATGCACTTGGATGAAAAGTTTGAGATATCCTGATTGAACCTGCCCAGGAACCCAAGTATCCTAACCAGCAGGTGTGTGTGTCTTATTGATTGTGATAGCAGGTTAAATAATAATGCCATAAAATTATAGCACTAGTAATAAGCATTATTATCCTGATACCATTTATTTTCCAGAATAGGAGAAAACTGAAGATCAATATCATGATCAGACACACTTTGTCATAGGCTATCATCTGTTGTTTTGTGAGCCTATTCATTTTTTTGCCAAAACAATGTGATTTTCTATTAAAAAGAAATTATATATTTCTCTAAGGTTTGCACTCCCTTTATCTTTATGCAATATTGCCTAGTGTAAGTAACAAATTTATACACTTTCCTTAAATAAATGGTCCTATTGTCAGTTTATTTCATAAATTGAAATTTCTGTTTCTTTTTATGTTTTATGAGACAGGATTACTCTATGTAGCCACGGCTGTCCTGCAACTCACTTTGTAGGCAAGGTTAGCCTGGAATGCAAAGACCCACCTGAACCTGCCTCCCATGTGCTGGGATTTAAAGGCATGCACTGCCACCTCCATGAAATTTCAAACTCCCAAAGGATATAAGAAAAGTCTTCTTCTAAAAGAGAATTGTAAACTAGTGGCATTTCAAGTAATAATACCAACACTTTAAAAAAATAGCGACTCAAAAACATTTCCTTTGTCTTATAAAGTTTCTTATGATTAGTGATGATATCTAAATTGTAATTCAAAGACAAATATCTGAGAACTAATTCTCTGGGAATCCTCAATGTATATATGAAATTCCATGATAATAAACTATTTTTTTCTCATTAACCTGTTTTTCATTGCCTAGATATATTATTAACCTACAGTGGAATAACTAAAGAAATTTGAAAGGAAGGGATGGGTGTACCATTATTTTAAAATAAGTTACAATAAGTTTGTAATAACACAAAAAGTTTGTTGTTGCTAAACTGAAAAACACATAGGTCCCTAGTATAAAACAGAAAGTCCAGGCACACACAAACAAACACACAGACAGAGAGAAAGAGAAAAACGAGAGAATCAAGCAATTCTCAGGAAAGTGCTAAAGTAATACAATGGTGAAATGAAAATTTTCTGTAACTACTTCTAATTTACGTAAAGCTCATACAGAAATATGGAGCATGGAAGTTCACTTTATAATATATACAACAATGAATAACATTTAAAATTCCAAACTGACTAGAGGAAAATAGGAATGCCTGTGATAGTAATATATACATTTCTTTACATAGATCAGAGAAGTACATACAAATCCTTAGAATAAAAATAAAGGTAAAATGCATTCGCACACACACATTTACTTTTGTATATGTAATGTATAACAAACACCAACATTTAATAACCAAGCATGAATAACCAGATTAAAATAGAACAATGAGATTGTCCTAGAGATGGTGTATAAGTTAATAAGCTTATTATTAAAATATGCAATGTCATTAGTTACCAGAAAACTTCAAGTTAATAACCACAATATAAAACCAATCATTCCAGAAGAAAACTAGAAAAACTGATTTAAATTACTAATTTAAAAACATAGATATTGGGAGTTAGTAAGACCTGGAGGGGACAGGAGCTCCACAAGGAGAGCAACAGATTTCAAAAATCTGAGACTGACAGTCCAACCAAGTAGCATGCATGGAGATAACCCAGAATCCCTTCACAGATGGATGTAGCCCATGACAGTTCAGTCTCCTAGTAGGCTCCATAGTAATGGGAACAGAAACTCTCTCTGATATGAAGTGATTGGCCTGCTCTTTGATCACCTCCCCCTGAGGGGGGAGTAGCTTTACCAGGCCACAGAGGAAGCCACTCCTGATGAGACCTAACAGACTGGGATCAGAAGGAAGGACTTGGGGAGGGGCATGTGTGGAGAAGGAGGAGGAGGGAAGGGGTTGGAAAGGAAAGAGGGAGGGAACTACAGGGGGGATACAAAGTAAATAAAGTGTAATTAATTTAAAAAATAAAATTAAAAAAACATAGATATTGAAAACAGTATTGTTCTGGTGGGAAACAAATGAAAAATTAATACAGCTTTGGTGGAAATATAAAATTTCATAGTTTCTAAGTTAGTTACTTTTGTATCAATCATTCTTCAAGATCTTTGGACCACAGGTACATAAAATTTTAAATATCCATAGTTCTTTTTTCCATATTTAGAATATCATGGGAAATATGGTTTGTATGGAGCACTTTGCTGATGCTTTTAATTAATTTTTGGACCTTCACGATCAATTAATGGTAACCATTTAATAGGTAAAGATATAGTTTATCACAGTAACAATATTCCTGAGATGGACAAATATAAATGTTGTCCATAGAACAATTTTGATAGCAAGGTCAACGGTGCACAGAAAATGCTTGTTATAGAAGCTACACCAATCAATTCATGTATAAAAAGCTCTGGGTAAACTATAAAAGTTTTCATCAATTCTCTGTTTACAAATTCACAGGTGAAAAGTAAAATGCAAAATGCAAAGCCATTTTATGGAAGACACATTTTGAACTCATTTGAATGAAATAAAGAAATTTTGAGTACTTTATAACACCTGGTTTCTAGCTTATTCTTTCATCAGGGACACATATAGAATCTGTCCTATTTAAAAGGTCCACAGCAAAATACTTGACATATTGTTCAAATAAGTAACCAGTGTTGAAATATGAAAATTAGATTCATTTCAACATACTATGGATTGTTAAATGTATGTTAGTATAAAGTGCCTGAAATATCCATTCCTGCATTTATTCTCCATACTCACAGCAATGAATAAAACTTATGTTTTCCTATTGCTTTTCCCCAACAAATTACATTATATTACACACATTTTTTACACACACACATTTTTCTGACACATATATTCTTTGTAATAAGAGGAAAATAAAAAGGCCGGATTATAAGGAACAAAGAATTGAAATAAAATTAATATGTTTATTTGTGTTTGAGTAAATAACCATATCCACCAGTTATGTTCCAAGAAGGCATTTAAATTGAAGCTCTGGGATGCCAAACTCCTACTCATATATCTAGAACACAACTCTTATAATACTGAATTGCTCAGGCAATATTGCAGAAGGCAGAGAAGGGACAGAATGTACTGTTAGAGAGGGTGTAAGAGCCAGAAGACCAGGGAGACCATTGCAAGAGTGTTTCTTCTTGAGATGGCAGGGTAACTACATTCATAGTATCTCAATAAATGGCTGTTTAAACAAGAGCTGAAAAATAACAACACCAACTCAAATTCTTATGTTGATAGGAAAAATGTCATGGGTCACGACACCTAGGTTAAGAATTACAGGAAATCACTGACTTTACAGAGAAGAAAAGTTAGTCTTTCCTAAGGAAGAACTCTCTAATTGGTTAGCCATTACTAAATGGGTAGCTGTAAAAGCATATACATACATGAAACATTAAATAGATTCAGCAGGATATGTGTATATATATTTATTCATATGTGGGAATTTAGTAGTATTTGAAAGGGAGCAGGGTAGGTTATGGGAGGCAT
This sequence comes from Psammomys obesus, assembly GCF_907164565.1. Taxonomy (NCBI): domain Eukaryota; kingdom Metazoa; phylum Chordata; class Mammalia; order Rodentia; family Muridae; genus Psammomys; species Psammomys obesus. The sequence goes on from NW_026589137.1 coordinate 6,677,038, forward strand.
TGAAGGAAAGAGAAAGAGGAATTGACAAAATTATGTTTTAATTTTAAAAAAACTAATTGTTATAAGTTCATCAAAGCTATACATGTCTGCATTATTTAGTTCCATGAACAGTGCTTTATACACAGTAGATAAAAATAACCTTTGAGAGGAAGATGCACCTATATTAAGCTTAGTCCTTCCCCAATTAGTGTTTGTATAAATTTTAAAACATATTGAACCTAGGTCTTATACAGCTGTAACTATTTGGCTAATTTCAATAAGAAATACTATGCAGAATCTTTTTCTCATAATACTTTGTCAGGGCTCTTTCCCCTTCATAGGCCCTTCGCATATGTTTTTTTTTTTTTTTTTCAGTTTTGTTTTCTTATAGGATTCCTTTTTTTTAAATTTATTTATTTTTTATATTAATCACAGGTTATTTACTTTGTATCCCAGCCATAGACCCCTCCCTCATTCCCTCCCAAGCCCACCTTCCCTCCCTCATCTTCTCCCTGCCCCTTTCTAAGTCCACTAATAGAGGAGGACCTCTTCCCCTTCCATCTGACCATAGCTTATCAAGTCTCTTCAGGACTGGCTGCAAAGTCCTCCTCTGTGGCCTAGCAAGGCTGCTCCTCCCTTGGGGGAGGGAGGGAGTCGAAGAGCTCACCATTGAGTTCATGTCAGAAATAGTCCCTGTTCCCCTTATTGGAAAACCCATTTGGACAATGAGCTACCACGGGCTATATCCGAGCAGGGGTTCTAGCTGGTCCAACTGAATGTCTATATGCAGAAAAATGAAAATAGATCCATATTTATCACCCTGCATAAAACTAAAGTCTAAGTGGATCAAAGACCTCAACATAAAACTAGACACATTAAGTTGGTTAGAAGAAAAAGTAGGGAAGACCCTAGAACTCATCAGCCCAGGAGACTACTTCCTGAACAGAACACCAACCGCACAGGCTCTAAGATCAATAATAAATAAATGGGACCTCATGAAACTTAAACGCTTCTGTAAAGCAAAAGACACTGTCATCAAAACAAAACGACTGTGAACAGTGAACACCATTTTTGTAGCAATTTTATTATCTGTACATATTATTTCCTTAAGAAAATACTTGATATGTTTAAAGAAGGAACATCATAAAGCAAAGACATTTACACATTCTGTCCTATTTTTTTTTTATTTTTCTCTAATTCTTTTCCATCCCCTAAAATTTTGATCTACTACAAGATGTCAGATAAAAGGGAGAAAACATGCAATACTCGGATTGCTGACTTGTAATTCTGGGTATTATGGCTAGCAGAACTGCAATTTATGTGCCAGTGGAGGCTTTGCCACAGTTTTGGATCCCCAAATCACTTCCTAGAGAGAATAATATTTAAGGTTAAATATGAGGAATAGTAAATATCTATGAGAACAATGACTGGCAGAGAGATTAGGGCATCACTGAACATGTGAAATATGTAAAGGTAACTTTAATTGCCAGATCATAATTGTCTTGGAGGCACTGCAGAATAAGCTCACTCTTTCTAGTTCTTTCTGAACTCTTGCTAGCTACTGGTTCAACACAGGTCTTTTGGATCAAAACTCTACACACTGATTCAGATTGGCTTCTCCTTGGCTTCTCTTGGCTTTTCCTGAATTGTTTTGTTTCTGATCACCAAACTGCATGAACTCAACTGAACCTGTATTCAACTGTACTTCACCGAAATGCCTGTGCTGTGTTATGCTGAACTCAACTCTATTGTACTCTCTTCTCTACTGAACTCTCTACAGCACTCAACCCCACTGTTTTCTAATGTACTGTTTCCTCTAGCAAACTCTACTGTACACTACTCCACTGAACTCAGCTGAACTCCCTGACTGACTCCCAGCTGAATGCTCAACTCAGCTCCACTGCATTGAATTGATTGAACTGCATGGAAATGCTGGAACTGACTGCTACTGCCCAGCCTATCAATTTAATCCCCACTGACTACCAACTGACTGACCTCAAGTTAACTCAGCTCTACTGCCTCTCAACTAACTTGGAACTGTTTAAACTCTTGCCCTGCACTCCTCTTAAATATTTTCTCTTTCCTGTGCTGTTATCATGAGAGTTGAGCCTATCCTATCCTGTCAAATCTTTCTCTGATTTATCACTTTGTCTGTCTTGTAATTAGATGTCATTGTTTGGGAATAAAAGTGTGTACTATGGGCGTGCCTGTACTCCAACCAGAGAGATTAAAAGTTTGTGGTGTGTCTGCTTTCCAGCTGGATAACAAAAACTAGAATGGTCTTTTGATGTGATCAGAGAAGCAATGTGGCTGGATTAAAATTCCTCTAGAGTAATAGTTTATGGTTTCAGGAGAGTAAAATTATATCAACATTTAACTTTCTATTTCAACTTGTTACTAAAAGTTCTGTAAGGTACAGAGGTAAAATAAGAGACTTTGAGCTGGTATCAGAGTATGATTTTTTTTTTATTATTTCATTATGTCCTGAATCACATTCCACATTCCACTGTCCTTTTATTTCTTATATTTCTAGTTAATACAACCTTTATTGGAAATATTAGAGAGAAACATTTTACAGAAAATTAAAAAATTCAAATATTTTAAGAGGAAATACTGAGCAGGTGTGATCTAGAACATCAGGTAAATATTACTAGAACTGTCACCTGAGCAGGTTATTTAATGGCAAGTCTGTTATTAATGTTTCAAAGAGAAAACAATAGTACTTACCTAATGGAATTACATTTTCATTAACAATGAATGTTGCTATAAATAAGGACATCATAAACTGAAAATATGGTAAGTTGGAAATGTATTTAATATAGATAAGGTAGCAAATGTATTTAATAAAGATAAGGTAGCAAATATCACTATAGTCACTATTTTACCAGAAATGTGTTCAGAACTCATATACTATACTATAATTATGCAAAGTTGTCTGATACAGAGGTTGTAGTAAAATGTTGCATATCTTCTGTAATTTATGGAATAATTATTTCAAGAAAAAATACTGGCAATTCAGTACATGAAATCAAATATTTATGCCTGTGAGTTTTTGTGGCTGTCTTGGACATATCGCTTGATTTTGCTATTCAGCATATTGAAACATACCACATATTACTATCTTAGGAATAGATACAAAATCAAAATTTCAAGTGTAGTTTGAATTTAATGTTTCTTGGTATCACACATTAAATTGAATCCTTATACATGAGAGACAATTTCTATTAACATGAGGCTCATGTTTAAACCTATTGGAATATTTTGTGAAAAAGCAACCTGTTATTAATATCATGTCTGTTATTGTATAAAATAGTTAAATTTTCCAAATGACACCAAATATGGAAGCTAATTCTTTTCTAAATAAAAGTTGTTAGTTTAGATTTTATAACACTTTTCTGTTAATTTATTATGTGCAACAGAAATTGGGACACTGCTCTACACAGAAAGAGAAACACTCTTGCTGAAAATAATAAGCAATATATTATTAAAATAAATTATAGTATTAGCAGATATACATTGAAAAATATTTGCTCCAAAGTTTCCATATAGACATTTTTAAATTTTGCTTTTGATCATACTCTTTACTCTGAATTTCCCACTTATAAAAGCAAAAAGCAGCCTGGTGCAGTGGCCCATGCCTATGATCTCAGCACTCTGTGAGGCAGAGACAGGCAGATCTCTGTAAGATTGAGTCCACCATGGTTTTACAAAGTAGTATAGCTGGATCTTGAGGAAGCACTATTCGTAGTTGTCTGAGAAAGCACCAGATTGATTTGCAGAGTGGTTGTACAAGTTTACATTCCCACCAGCAGTGGAGGAGGGTTCCCCTTTCTTCACAACCTCTCCAGCATGTGTTGTCACTTGAGTTTTTAATCTTGGCCATTCTGATGGGTGTAAGGTGAAAACTCAGGTTCGTTTTGATTTTCATTTCCCTAATGGCTAATGATGTTGAGCATTTCTTTAAGTGTTTCTCTGCCATTTGATATTCCTCTGTCGAGAATTCTCTCTTTAGCTCTGTTCCCCATCTTTTAATTGGATTACTTGGTTTGTTGCTTTTCAACTTCTTTAGTTCTTTATATATACTGGATATTAGCCCTCTGTCAGATAAAGGATTGGTGAAGATTCTTTCCCAATATGTAGGCATTCGTTTTGTTTTGATGATGGTGTCCTTTGCTTTACAGAAGCTTTTAAGTTTCATGAGGTCCCATTTAGTGATTGTTGCTCTTAGAGCCTATGCTGTTGGTGTTCTCCTTAGGAAATTGTCTCTTGTGCCAATGAGTTTGAGGCTCTTCCCCACTGTTTCTTCTATCCGACTTAGAGTATCTGGTTTTATGTTGAGGTCTTTGATCCACTTGGACTTTAGTTTTGTGCAGGGTGATAAATATGGATCTATTTTCATTTTTCTGCATGTAGACATCCAGTTGGACCAGCACCATTTGTTGAAAATGCTGTCTTTTTTCCATTGAGTGGTTTTGGCTTCTTTGTAAAAATCAAGTATTCATATTGTGTGGGTTTATTTCTGGGTCTTCTATTCGGTTCCATAGATCCTCCTTTCTGTTTCTATGCCAATACCATGCAGTTTTTATTACTATTGCTCTGTAGTACAGCTTGAGATCAGGGATGGAGATACCTCCAGATGATCTGTTGTTGTACAGGATCGTTTTGGAGATTCTGGGTTTTTAGTTTCTCCATATGAAGCTGAGAATATTTTTTTCAAGATATGTAGAGAATTGAGTTGGTATTTTGATGGGAATTGCGTTGAATCTGTAGATTGCTTTTGGCAGGATGGCCATTTTCACAATATTAATTCTACCAATCCATGAGCACGGGAGATCTTTCAGTAACCAAGCAAGTGAAAGACCTGTTTGCGAAAAACTTCAAGTCTCTGAAGAAACTAAAAGTTTAAGCTAATTCTTGAAAAAGAAATATGGACAGGTCATTTGCAAATGAGTAAAGGCTGTGGGTACTCTGGCTCGGTGAGATTTTAAAATACCCATTAAAAATTATTAAAAATGTTCTTTATAGAATCGAGTGCAAGAGATTTTAGAATTACCATATGTATTGTTATAATCATTTATTTGAATTGGTAATAAAATGAATCATAGTAGTCAACAGAAAGAAACCATACAAAAAGCTTATTTTATAAGGACCTTTTTTGTTGACCAAACAGTTCTAGGTGAATGATTCCACAAGTATTGGCACTTAATAAGTTATTTTATGAAAACTGAAAAATACAAATGCTGTTTAAGTTATATAAGAAGAACTTATCTGCAATGATTTCTGTCTAGTCTCTTGAGTTTGAAAAATGTAGTTCTGGATGAAGAAGCTTGAGAGCTTCAGAGGGATTATTTCGCTATAATTTGGACAAATGTTTGTTGAAATGCTGAAAATTCTTGTTTCTATATACACAATATAATTTTGTTGCAATTTCAGAATTTCTGTACCCATGGTCCAATCATTAACTCAGAAAAAAATTAAAAACACTGCCTAGAAAAATACAACATTATTATTTTGTTTTCCTCAGTAAACTATGGTGTCATATTACTGGAACATAAATTATTAAGCATAATATATCATTTATCCTGCCAGATTTGTGAACAGTCCAATGATATAAGAAACAATGCACTGGGCAAGAGTATCCAAGATGGTGGCACTGAGAGCACACTGTATCCCATGAGCAACAGAGAAGTGACTGCACAATGAACAAGAGAGAGAATTGTGCGCCCTAAAACACCACTAATTGTGTTTATTAAGTAACAGCAAACCCCACAGTGTAGGAAGCAATCAAGTCCAATCTCATGTCACTCAGCTAACCCCCAGAACAGTTCCCAGGTACTGGTAGGCACTTGGTCTTCAGACCAGAGTCACAGGTCTGTGTGCTCAGATCACCATCCTAAATGAAACAATGGGCCCCCAAACACCAGAGACTGCATTTTTTGTCAAAAGAAAACCCCATTATAAAGGAAACAATCCACTCCAACCCACCTTATGTCAGCCAGGCACAACTCCCACCAAAGAAAAAGTCTCTGGATCTAGGAGGTGCTCAGTCATAACCCCAAAGCCATATGCCTGTATGCTATTCACCATCGTAGACAGAACTCTGGACCCCCAAATACCAGAGGCTGTAAACACCTCAGTGAGGGAAACATCAGGTCTGACTTCAGGGCACCAAGCTGATCACTGGAAAAGTTCCTGGGTTCCCAGCCATATGCTTATGTGCTGCACTCCCCAGCAAATTATTACTATTAGGGTTCTGGAGCACAGAGCTCCAACCTCAGACTTACAGATGCCTGGGAACCACAAGATCAGTCCACAGATGCTGCCCCAAAGGTCATCCTGTCTTTCTAGCTAAACTGACCAAACCTTGGGGCTCCCTGGTTCTTCAAGAGGACTGCACCCAGCAAACACAGTCTATGACCAGCAGCGGCTCACCAAATTCAGAGCAAGAAAGCCAGAATCAGGGCAGCTGTCTCTAGGACTTCTCCTGGTAAGAGAAGAGCCCCTGGACTCCCAAAAATCCAGTTAGCCCACAGGACCATACACCTGAGGAGAGCTGTGGCAATTCCCTTACAAGCACCTACCATTCCATGACCATACCATACCCAGAAAGCTAACGAGGGCTCCTTCAAAAACAACCATCTTCTTACCAAGGGTATTTCACCCTCCCTACCCAAAACTCCAGCAGGCACCAGAAACTAATCACCAACATCTGAGACAGCCAGATGGCAATAGGCCAGCATAAAAGCACATTAAAAAAAGCCAAAGCAATATGGCATCTATAGAACCCAGTTATCCAGGGGCAAGTAGCCCTGGATACCCTAAAATAATTGAAATTCAAGAAGATGACCTTAAAGCTATGCATAGCAAGATGATAAAAGAGGAAATGAATAAAATCCATTAAAAATATAGGAAGATAAAGTCAAAAATATTATGGCCATCCATAAAGAAATAAGGGAAGATAAAGTCAAATAGATTATGGCAATCAGTAAAGAAAGGTAAAGCCAAACAGTTTGTGGCCATTAAAGGGGAAATAATTAAATCTCTGAAAGAAATAAAAGAAAAACAGGAAAGTTCAAAAAAAAAAAAAAGGAAAAGGAATTGAAGGAAAATACAGTCAGACAACAAAAGGAAATCAACAAAATGGTTAAAGATCTGAAGATAGAAATGGGAAAATTAAAGAAAACACAACAGAAGAAATCATGGAAAGGTTAAATTTAAGGAAGAAATCAGGAACTACATCAGTAAGCATATCCAAAAGACTATAAGAAGTAGAAGAAAGAATCTCAGGAGTTGAAGATACAATGGAAAAAATCAATATATGCATCAAAGAAAATGTTAAATGGAAAATATTCCTGACAGAACCACAGAAGACATCAAGGACAACATGAAAAGACAAAATCTCAGATTGAAAGGAATAGAGTAAAAAAGAAAATTCTCATCCCCAAGACTCCCAAAAAACATTTTCAACATAATCATAGAAGAAAATTTCCCCAGTTTAAAGGAGAGGCCTATACACATGTAAGAAGCCAATGAAAAGAAACCCTAGTAGATTAGGCCAGAAAAGAAAATCATCCTCCTACATAATAAGCAAAACAGAAACTATACAGAACAAAAAGTAAATAAAAGTTGCAAGGGAAAATGGCCAAGAAACATTTAATGAAAAACAGATCAGAATCACCCCTGACTTCTCAACAAAGTCAATAAAAGCCAGAAAGGCCTGGACAGATATCATGCAGACCCTAAGAGAACACAATGCCAGTCCAGGCTACTATACACAGCAAAACTCTCAGTCATCATAGATGGAGAAACAAGATATTCAATGATAAAAACAAATTTCAACAGTACCTCCTCACAAATCCAGACTTGAAGAAGATATTAGAAGGAACCCAAGAAAAATAACTACATCCAGGAAAACACAGGAAATAAATAACCTCACTCCAGCAAAACTAAAAGTAGCCAAGACAAAAACACACTACCATAATGAACATCAAAATAAAGGGATCTAACTGCCACTGGTCATTTAATTCTCTAAATAAACGGACTCAATTCTCCAATAAAAAGACACAGACTAAGAGAATGGATGTATAAACAAGTTGCAATTTTCTATTGCATACAAGAAACACACCTCTGTTACAAAGATAGACAGGACCTGAGAGTAAAGAACTGGAAGATGGTTTTCCAAGCAAATGGAACCAAGAAGCAAGCAGAAGTAGCAATTCTAATATATAATAAAATAGACTTTCAATCAAAATTAATCTAAAGAGAAGGGGAAGGTCACTTCATACTCATCAAAGGAAAATTTCACCAAGAAGACATCTCAATTCTGAGCATCTATTCCCAAATTAAAGGGTACCCAGATTTTTAAAAGAAATATTAATAAAATTTAAACCATACATAGGTGTCCCACACATTAATAATGGGAGACTTCAATACCCCATTCTCATCAAAGGACAGGTAAACAAAACAGAAACTAAACAAAGAAACATGGACACTAACAAATATCACGAATCAAATGGACCTAACAGACATCTACAGAAGTTTTCGAGACACAAAAGAATTTACCATCATCTCAGCACGTCATGGAGCTTCCTCCAAAATAGACCAGAAGTTTGGCTACAAAGCAAGCATCAACAAATACAAGAAAACTGAATTAATTCATTGTATTATATCAGGCCACCATGGTCTGAAATTAGACCCGAGAAATAACTGATATAACAAAAACACAACACATATATGAAATCTAAACAACTTTCTACTCAATGACACCTGGGCCAGTGAGAAAATAAAGAAATTAAAGACTTCCTAGAATTCAATGAAAATTAAGGTAAAACTTACCCTAACTTATAGTACACATGAAAGGAGTGCTAAGAGTAAATCCTTCATAAAAGAATTCGAGACATCTTATACAAGCAATTTCACTGCATGCCAGAAAGCACTAGAGAAGAAGAGGAGGAGGAGGAGGAGGAGGAGGAGGAGGAGGAGGAGGAGGAGGAGGAG
>NW_026589137.1:6686023-6695407 GCF_907164565.1 Psammomys obesus
AGAAGAAGAAGAAGAAGAAGAAGAAGAAGAAGAAGAAGAAGAAGAAGAAGAAGAAGAAGAAGACCTAAGAGGAGTAGACTCCTGGAAATGATCAAACTCAGGGCTGAAATCAAAAAACAAGGAACAAAGAGAACCATTCAAGAATCAATGAAACCAAGAGTTGGTTCTTTGAGAAAGTCGCAAGAGACAAACCCTTAGCCAAACTAATTAAAAGGCAGAGAGACGCTATCCATTTCAAAAACCTATATGTCACAAAATTTGGTCATCTAAATGAAATGGACAATTTTCTTGATAGATTCTATTACCAAAACTAAATCAAGACTAGGTAAATAAATTAAATAGTCCTATACCCTGAGGGAAATAGAACAGGTCATCAAAATTCTCCCATCCTAATAAAAGCCCAGGGTCAGATGGTTTCATAGTAGAATTCTACCAAACTTTAAAAGAAGAGCTAACAACAATACTCTTCAAACTATTCCACAATATAGAAACAAAAAGAACATTGCCAAACTCATTCTATGAAGCCACAGTAACCTTGATAGCTAAACAGCACAAAGACCCAACAAGAGAGAGAATTTCAGATCAATATCATTTATGAAAATGGAATCAGAAATACTCAATAAAATACTCACAAACCATCCAAGAATACATTAAAGATATCATCCACTATGACTAAGTAGGCTTTATCCCAGTTATGCAAGGGTGGTAAATATAGAGAAATCCATCAATATAATCAAACATATAAACAAACTGAAAGAACAAAAAAACAAAACACAAGATCATCTCCCTACATGCGAAAAAGCATTTCATAAAATCCTTCACCCATTAATGTTTAAAGTACTGGAGTGATCAGAGATACATGGCAAACATCTAAACGTAGAAAGAAGCAATATAAAGCAGTGTATAGTTAATATCAAACTAAATGGAGAGAAATTTAAATCAATCCCACTGAAATCAGGGAAAACACAAGGCTGCCACTCTCTCCATATTTCTTAAACATAGTACTAAAATCTTTGATTCAGCAATAAGACAAATAAAGGAGATCAATGGAATTCAAATAGAAAACGAAGCCAAAGTATCACTATTTGCAGAAGATATAATAGTATGCATGACTGACCTCCAAAATTCTACCTGGGAACTCCTCCAGCTGATAAACACCTTCAGAAAAATGGCTGGATACAAAAAAAACCTTCAAGTCTCTGAATAATGAAATTGAAGAAGATATCAGTAGATGGAAAGATCTCCCATATTCATAGCTCGGTTGAATTAACAATAAAAATGGCCTTCTTAACAAAAGCAATGTATAGATTCAATGCAATTCCCATCAAATTACCAACACATTTTTTTTACAGATCTGAAAATAACAATTCTCAACTTCATATGGAATAACAAAAATCTCAGAATAGCTAAAAACAATCATGTAAAATAAAAGATATTTTGAAGCTATCTCCATCACAGATCTCAGACTGCAGTATATAGAGCAATAGTAATAAAAACTGAATGGTAGTGGCATAGTAACAGACTGGTGGATCAGTGGAATCAAATAGAAGCGTCAGAAATAAACCCACTAAACTCACACACCTAAGGACACCTGATCTTTGATAAAGATGCCAAAATCATACAATGGAAGAAAGATAGCATCTTCAACAAATGGTGCTAGTTTAACTGGATGTGCACATGTAGAAAACTCCATATAAACCCATATCTATTACCCTGCACAAAACTAAAGTCCAACTGGATCAAAGACCTCAGCATAAAAACAGACACACTAAATCTGTTGGAAGAAAAATTGGGGAAGAGACTAGAACTCATTGGCAGAGGAGACAACTACCTGATAAGAACACCAACAGCATAGGCTCTAAGATCTACAATTAATAAATGGGACCTCTTGAAACTGAAAGGCTTCAGTAAAGCAAAGGACACTCTCAACAGAACAAAACGACAATCTACAAACTGGGAAAAGATCTTGACCAACATTTCATCTCATAGATGGCTAATATCCAGAATATATAAAGAAATAAAGAAATTAGACACCAGCAAACCAAATAATCCAATTTAAAATGGGGTATAGATTTAATATAGAATTCTCAACAGAAGAATATCAAATGAAAAAAAAAAAGAAACACTTAAAGAAATGCTCGGGGTGGGGCAAGATGGCGGCACCAGGAGGACTCTCATTCTGAGCAGCAGCACAGCAGGATTGGCACAGTGACCAGCAATCAGAATTCGCGGCCATAAAACACAAGTGATTGTGTTTTACAGGTGAGAGGATACCCCACGGTGGGGGATTCAATTGGCTTTAACTCACCCGGCTAAACCACAGAAGAGATCCTGGTAACACCAGGTGCTTGGTCGCCAGCCCAGAGCTACACACCAGTGTGATCTGGTCACTGTCTCGGACTGAACTGTGGGCCCAGAACATCACAGACTGGATTTTCCAGTTGAGAGATAACCCTACAGAGCAGAAAACGATTGGGACCGACCTTAGGTCACTCATACATCCTCTGGAAAAGATTTGGGTTCCGCGAGCGCCCCAGGAGCCAGCCCTGAGCCAGAGCAGGGGAACCAGGTGCCTGCACAGAGCCCTCCCTGCTCGCCTGATTCGCCGCCTCAGATAGAACCGTGGGCTCAGGGTACCAGAGCACCAGAGACTGAGTTTCACTGTCAGGTGCAAACCCACAGGGAGGAAAACAGTTGGTCTGATCTCAGAGCACTCAGCCAACACCCTCACCCCGAAAAGGTCTTGGGAAAATTATCCAGTTTAGGCAGATGCCCAGGCTCCCAAAGGCAAGAAAGGCAAAGCCATGGGCGGGCATCTGTGCCTATGGGTCTACTTGCCACCCCAGACAGAACAGCAGTCCCCAAAGCAAAGACTGGATGTCTCTGACAGGAGGAAACCCCCAGAGAGGGGATCATCAGGTCTAATGCTCAGGACACCCAGCACCAAAAGACTTTCTGGATTCACATAGACTCTAGGCTCTAGCTTTCTAATGCAGGCAGAAGCACTGTGCTCAGCCGCCATTACTGAGTACCCATAGGGCACTGGGGCACACAGCTGTTTCCTCAGACCTACAAAAGCCATAGAGCCATTACAGCAGCCCTCAGATACTGTGCCAAGGATCAACCAGTTATCTCTAGCTGGACTGACAAAACTGTGGGAATCCATGGTACTTCAAGAGGGCTGCACCCACAGCTTCTGGACAAGAGCAGTGCCTGCAGCCTCTATCCCAGACAGAGACACACAGCTTCCGGTCCAGAGTGAGGCACCCAGCCTCCAGACCAGAGCAGAACCCCCAGGTGCCAACTCAACCTAGGTGCACATTCCCCAGGCCCAGAGCAGAGCACTCAGCCTCTAGCCCAGAGACTTGCTGGGCGCTCCTCTCACTTTCCCAGACAAAACTGTGTGCCCCAGGATAACAGACTGAGTTTCCCTGTTGGGAGAAAACCCACAGCTAGGGAATCAGCAGGTTCTTCAAGAGGACTGTACCTGGAAAACTGTAACAACAGCAACAGCTCACTAAATTTATAACGAGAAACCCAGCAGTGGGGCAGCTGTCTTGAGAACTTCTATGGGCAAGAGGAGATCTCCCCCCACCTAACAAAGACCACAGCTACTACTCAGATCTATACACCTGAGGTAAGCAGTGGAAATTCCTGAGAAACACTGGCCATACAGAGACCATAACAAAAAAGCAGAAAAAGACTCCTTCAGAAAAATCATCTCTTGGCCAAGGAGATTCTCCCTACCTCAGGACTCCAGAAAACACAGAAACTAACAGCCAACACCTAAAACAGCCCAATGGGTAGAAGCCAGCATAAAAGCTCAAACAACAAAAGACAGAGCAATATGGCACATCCAGAACCCAGCCATCCAGGGGCGAACAGCCCTGAACAATGCAGCATAATAGAAAATCAAGAGGATGACCTTACATCTATGCTGATGAAGAGGTTAATAGAGGAAACAAATAAAATACGTAAAGAATTATAGGAAGATAAAATCAAACAGATCATGGCTATCCATAAAGAAATGGAGGAAGTGAAAGACAAGCAGTTTATGGCTATCCGTGAAGAAATACGGGAAGATGCAGCCAAACAGCTTGTGGCCTTCTGAGAAGAAATAATTAAATCACTGAAAGAAATAAAAGAGACACAGTTGAAGGAACTAAAAGAAAAAGAGGAAAATACAAGCAGACAGGTGAAGGAAGTAAACAAAACAACTCAAGACCTGAAGATAGAACTGGAAAAATTAAAAAAAAAACACAAATGGAAGAAATAATGGAAAGGAAGAATTTAGGGAAGAAAACAGGAACTACAGAGGTAAGCATAACCAACAGACTACAAGAGATAGAAGAAAGAATATCAGGTGTAGAAGATACAATGGAAGAAATCGATGTATCTGTCAAAAAAAATGTTAAATCTAAAAAATTCCTGACACAGACCATCCAAGAAATCAAAGACAATATGAAAAGACAAAACCTAAGAATAATAGGTATAGAGGAAAAAGAAGACTCCCTTCTCCAAGGCCCAGAAAATATTTTCAACAAAATCATTGAAGAAAATTTCCCCAAGTTAAAGGAGAAGCCAATAAGAATACATGAGGCCTACAGAACACCCAACAAATTTGACAAGAAAAGAAAATATTCCTGCCACATAATAATCAAAAGAGTAAGTATACAGATCAAAGAAAAAATACTAAAAGCTGCAAGGGAAAAATGCCAAGTAACATATAATGGCAAACCCATTAGAATCACACCTGACTTTTCAACAGAGACTATGAAAGCCAGAAGGGCCTAGACAGATATCATGCAGACCCTAAGAGAACACAGATGTCAGCCCAGGCTACTATACTCAGCAAAAATCTCAGTCCTCATAGACGGAGAAAAAAAGATATTCAATGACAAAAACAAATTTCAACAATTTCAACAAAAAATTTCAACCTACACACAAATCCAGCATTACAGAAGACACTGGAAGGGAAAATACAACCGAAGACAATTAGCTTCTGTCAAGAAAACACAGAAAATAATTAACCTTACTACAGTAAGTCAAAATGGAACCAACACACAACCTTATGACTACAGCCAACATAAAAATCAAAAGATCTAACAGCCACTGGTCATTAATCTCTCTCAACATCAATGGACTCAACTGTCCAGTAAAAAGACACAGATTAACAGAATGGATACATAAACAAAACCCAGCAATCTGTTGCATACAAGAAACACACCTAAGGCACAAAGTAGACATTACCTCAGGGTAAAAGGTTGGAAGACGACTTTCCAAACAAATGGACCCAAGACACAAGCAGGAGTAGCCATTCTAATATCTGATAAAATAGACTTTCAACCAAACTTAATAAAAAGAGATGGGGAAGGACACTTCATACTCATCAAGGGAAAATTCCACAAAGAAGACATCGCAATCTTGAACATCTATGCCCCAAATACAAGAGCACCCACATTTGTAAAAGAAACATTGATAAAATTTAAACCACATATAGATCCCCACACATTAATAGTGAAAGACTTCAACACCCCACTCTCAACAAAGGACAGGTCAACAAAACAGAAATTAAACAAAGAAACAATATCTCTGACAGAGGTCATGAATCAAATGGACCTCACAGACATTTACAGAACTTTACACCCAAACACAAAAGAATTTACCTTCTTCTCAGCACATCATGGAACCTTCTCCAAAATAGACCATATAGTTGGTCACAAAGCAAGCCTCAACAGATACAAGAAGATTGAAATAAACCCTTGTATACTGTCTGATCACCATGCAATAAAACTGGACTTCAACAACAACAAAAATAGCAAAAAGCCTACACACATATGGAAACTGAACAACTTGTTACTAAATGACAGCTTGGTCAGGGAAGAAATAAAGAAAGAAATTAAAATCTTCCTAGAAATCAATGAAAATGGAGACACAACATATCCAAACTTGTGGGACACAATGAAAGCAGTTCTAAGAGGAAATTTCATAGCACTAAGTGCCTTCAAGAAGAAATTTGAGACAGCTCATTGAAATAACTTAATGGCCCACTTAAAAACCCTAGAAAAAGAAGAAGTAGATACACCCCAAAAGGAGTAGACGGCTGGAAATAATCAAACCCAGACCTGAAATCAATTAATTAGAAACAAATAAAATAATTCAAAGAATCAATGAAACCAAGAGCTGGTTCTTTGAGAAAATCATCAAGATCGACAAACCCTTAGCAAAGCTAAATAAAAGGCAGAGAGACACCACTCAAATCAACAAAATCAGAAATGAAAAGGGGGTCATAAGTACAGACACTGAGGAAATCAAAACAATCATTAGGACTTACTTCAAAAGTCTATAGGCCACAATATTTGAAAATCTAAATGAAATGGACAATTTTCTTGTTCAATTTGACTTACCAAAGCAGAATAAGACCAGGTAAATAAATTAAATTGTCCTATATCCCCCAAAGAAATAGAAGCAGTCATCAAAAGTCTCCCATCTAAAAAAAGCCCAGGACCAGATGGCTTCAGCACAGAATTCTACCAGACCTTCAAAGAAGAGCTAACTCCAGTTCTCTTCAAATTATTCCACAAAAGAGAAACAGAAGGAACATTACCAAACTCATTCTATGAAGCCACAGTCACCTTGGTACCTAAACCTCATAAGGACTCAACAAAGAGAGAGAATTTCAGGCCAATCTCCCTTAAGAACATTGATGCAAAAATACTTAACAAAATACTTGCAAACTGAATACAAAAACACATCAAAGATATTATCGACTATGACCAAGTAGGCTTCATCCCAGTTATGCAGGGGTGGTTCAATATACAGAAATCCATCAATGTGATCTACCATATTAACAAACTGAAAGAAAAAAACCCACATGATAATCTCCCTATATGCTGAAAAAGCATTTGACAAAATCCAACATCCATTCATGTTTAAAGTACTGGAACGATCAGGAACACAAGGCACATATCTAAACATAGTAAAGGTGATGTACAGCAAGCCTATAGCCAACATCAAACTGAACGGAGAGAAACTTAAAGCAATCCCACTGAAATCAGGGACAGGACAAGGCTTCCACTCTCTCCATATCTCTTCAACATAGTGCTGGAATTCCTTGCTAGAGCAATAAGACATTTGAAGGAGATCAAGGAGATACAGATGGGAAAGGAAGAATTCAAATTATCACTATTTGCAGATATGATTGTATACATGAGTGACTCCAAAAACTCTACCAGTGAACTCCTACAGCTGATAAACACCTTCAGCAAAGTGGACGGATACAAAATTAACTCAAAAAAAATCAGTAGCACTCCTGTATACAAAAGACAAAAGGGCTGATAAAAAAATTAGCTAAACAACACCCTTTACAATAGCCACAAATGACATAAAGTACCTTGGTGTAACCCTAACAATGGAAGTAAAAGAATTGTATGAAAAAAATTTCAAGTCTCTGAAGAAAGAATTAGAGGAAGATATGAGAAGATGAAAAGATCTCCCATGCTCATGGATTTGCAGGATTAACATAGTAAAAATGGCCATCTTACCAAAAGCAATCTCCAGATTTAATGCAATTCCCATCAAATTGCCAACACAATTCTTTACAGACCTGGAAAGAAAAATTCTCAACTTCATATGGAATAACAAGAAACGGAGAATTGCTAAAACAATCTTCTACAATAAAAGATCTTGGTGAGGTATCTCCATCCCTGATCTCAAGCTGTACTATAGAGCAACAGTTGTAAAAACTGCATGATACTGGCATAGAAACAGAATGGTGGATCAATGGATCTGAACAGAAGACTCAGAAATAAACCCACACACTTATGGACACCTGATTTTTGACAAAGAAGCCAAAACCATACAATGGAAAAAAAGATAGCATCTTCAACAAATGGTGCTGGTCCAACTGGATGTCTACATGAAGAAAAGTGAAAATAGATCCATACTTATCACCCTGCACAAAACTGAAGTCCAAGTGAATCAAAGACCTCAACATAAAACCAGACACATTAAATTGGCTAGAAAAAATAAAAGTGGGGAATACCCTAGATCTCTTTGGTACAGGAGAAAACTTCCTGAACAGAACACCAACAGCACAGGCTCTAAGAGCAACAATCAATAAATGGGACCTCATGATATTGAAAAGCTCTGTAAAGCAAAAGACACCATCATCAAAACAAAGCAACTGCCTACAGATTGGGAAAGAATCCTCACCAACACTTTATCTGACAGAGGTCTATCATCGAGTATATACAAAGAACTAAAGAAGCTGAAAAGCCGCAAACCAAGTAATCCAATTAAAAAAAATGTGGAACAGAGCTAAACAGAGAATTCTCAATAGAGGAATATGGAATGGCAGAGAAGCACTTAAAGAAATGCTCAACCTCATTAGCCATTAGGAAATGCAAATCAAAACAACCCTGAGGTTTCACCTTACACCCATCAGAATGGCCAAGATCAAAACCTCAAGTGACAACACATGCTGGAGAGTTTGTGGAGAAAGGGGAACCCTTCTCCACTGCTGGTGGGAATGTAAACTTGTAAAACCATTCTGGAAATCAATCTGGTGCTTTCTCAGACAACTAGGAATAGCGCTTCCTCAAGATCCAGCCATACCACTCCTAGGCATATACCGAAAGGAGGCTCAAGTACACAAAAAGGACGTTTGCTCAACCATGTTTGTAGCTGCTTTATTTGTAATAGCCAGAAGCTGGAAACAGCCCAGATGCCCCTCAACTGAAGAATGGATGCAGAAACTGTGGTACATCTATACAATGGAGTATTACTCAGCAATGAAAAATAAGGAAATCATGAAATTTGCAGGTAAATGGTGGGACCTGGAAAGTATCACCCTGAGTGAGTTGTCCTCTTAAGCAAAAAGACACACATGGTATATACTCACTCATATAAACTTACAACATAGGATAAACCCACTAAAATTAGTACATCTAAAGAAACTAAGCAAAAGAAATGACCCTAACTAAAATGTTCAATCCCCATCCTGAAAGGCAAAGAGTATGGAAATCAGAAGATAAAGAAATCAGGAAACAACCTCGGTAGAGTGAATGGAATTTTATGTAAGAAGTGGGAAATAGTAAGAGCTGGAGAGGACAGGAACTCCACAAGGAGAGCAACAGAACAAGAAAATTTGAACACAGGGAACTTCCCAGAGACTCATACTCCAACCAAGGACTATCTGTGGAGATAACCTAGATCCCTGACAATACAGCCACTTCTGATTTGAACTGATAGACTAAGATCAGAAAGAAGGAGAGGAGGACCTCCCCTATCAGTGGACTTGGGGAGGAGCATGCATGCAGAAATCGGGGGGGGGGGGGTGTTGAATCGGGAGGTGAGGAGGGGCTTATGGGGGGATACAAAATG
>NW_026589137.1:6695507-6738743 GCF_907164565.1 Psammomys obesus
GAGGAGGGGCTTATGGGGGGATACAAAATGAATAAAGTGTAATTAATAAAAGTTAAATAAAAAAATTAAAAAAAGAAATGCTCAACATCCTTAGTTATCTTTGAAATACAAATCAAAACAACTCTGAGATTCCATCTTACTCCTATCGAACAGCTAAGATCAAAAACTCAAGTGGCAACACATGCTGAAGAGGATGTGGGGAAAGGGGAACCCTCCTCTGTTTTTGGTGGGAGAGCAAACTTGTACAACCACTTTAGAAATCACTCTGGTATTATCTCACAAAACTGGGAAGAGCACTATCTGAAGATCCTGCTGTACCACACCTGGGCCTATACTCAGAAGATGCCCCACCATTCAACAAGGATGTTTGTTTATATATGTTCATAGCAGTTTTATTTGTAATAGACAGAATCTGGAAACAACCTAGATGTCCCTAAATGTAGGAATGCATACAGAAAGTGTGGTATATTTACACAATGGAATACTACTCAGCACTTAAAAACAAATCATGAAATTTGCAGGCAAATGGCTGGAAATAGAAAAGATCATCCTGAGTGAGGTAACCCAGAAACAGAAAGACAGGCATGGTATATACTCACTTATAAGCATCTATTAGCTTTATATTATATGATATTATAAGGCCATACTAAAAGTTACAAACTTAAAGAAGTTAAACCCAAAGAGGATCCTAGGAAGGATGCTTATATTTCATTCAGAATGGCAAACAGGATAGAGAGCAGAAGCAATAGAAGAGAGGAAACAGGATGGGAGCTTACAATAAAGACTCCTCTGAAAGGTTCCACCCTACAGGGGATTGAAGCAGATGCTGAGACTCACAGCCAAACTTTGGCCAGAGCAGGGAGTCCTATGGAAGAAGAGTGGGGGATATAATGACATGGATGGAACAGCAGCCGCACAAGGATACCAACAATGCTACAATATCTGATCTCAGGTGGTGCTTCAGAGACTGATACATGGAGAGGACCTGATGCCTGCCCAGATGTAGCTGATTGACAGCTTAGTCTCCATGTGGGTTCCTCAGTAAGGGGAGCAGGGGCAATCACTCCCATGAAATTGGTTGTATCCTCTTTGATCACTTGCCTCTGGCATTGTGGCATTGACCAGCCTCAGAAGAAGAGGAGGCAGAAAGTCCTGCTCAGACTTGAGAATGTATGGGCAGATCCAAAGGAAGAGAATTCCCCTTTCAGTGGAATTGGGTAAGGAGATAGGGGAGAGATGGAGAGATGGTGGTACTGTGAAGAGCTGATTGAGGCTTCAGTCAGTATATATAATGATTAAATTGTGAAAAAAATTAAAATTAATATATTCCTATTTATCTATATATACCCCCCCCTCTCTCTCTCTCTCTCTCTCTCTCTCTCTCTCTCTCTCTCTGTGTGTGTGTGTGTGTGTGTAAGAGTGTGTTTGAAGAAGGATGAATATCTTGGTATATGTATTATGTGCATCTAAGATTATGCTGATGTTGTTCAATATTAAACTGAGTCTACTGTTATGTTTTGTCTTCAGTAGAGAATATGGAGGTGTAAATTTTAGAAGGAAAGAACATCCTTTGGGAAAATAACAGATTCATCTCATGAAAAATATTCTAAACTGAAAAGATTTGAGAACAGCAAAGAAGCAGAACTGTTGATTTTCTATAAACGGGAAGGCAGCTGAAATTCTGGAGAAGGATACAAAGCCAGGAATAATAAGCAACAAAGAAAGAATTTGCCAACTGAATAACATTGCCAAGTACTGGCTGTCCCAGTGGATGGTCAAAGAATATATAGCTGAATGTTAAAAAGCATCATTTGGACAAACCCACACAAGAGTCTTTGCCATCTGTCTTCCTGGCATTTTCTATTCTGCAGCTTACCCAAGTTTGGATGAAATATACAAATATGGACCTTGCAAAATTCCATTCATTTGGTTAAAAAATCAAAGTCAAAAGGTTTCTTTTCACTTCTTTAAGTTAAATTTTATCAAAGCATACACTTCATTCTTAATTTAGTTCCATTAATTTTTGTAACAGCATAAAGTATTTTTTAAGTGTGCTGTTATTTTTCAAAAATTTTATTATAGCAAAAATATTGAGTTAGGAACAATGTGGTTTATTTTGTACACACAAACATATTTAGCCAACAGAAATGATTAGAAAAAAAACAATTCAGTTAGATTACATCCAATTCTAAATTTTTAATAAAACATTAAAAGATTTGTCACCAAGGCACCTGACACAGGGTCTGACACATTGAGTTCATTGTGACTCAAACTTTGAATATCTCTCATCACACTTAATTTCTGTTATATCATGTGTCTTAAATTTTCCTAGTTTATTTTTCAGCACCCCAATCTCTTTCAACCATTTTGGATGTTATATAGTAGCTAATCAACACATTTTTATTAATTATTTATCAAGAAAACCTTTTAATTTACTTCTTAAAAAAGTGTTTACTGATGGTCCAAGATGGCAGCGACCATTGAGCACCATATCTGAGGGTCACAGTATACGAAACTCCAAAATTGGTGAGTGGAGGGGTAGCTGAAGCCAGAACATCCACATTGAGGCTTCCTGGGCAAGAAGGGATAACCCGGATCCAGGTCACCCATGCGTGTCTCCAGGGACTGAGAGTAGCAAATATTCAAACCCCCTTCACTTCCCCTTGCCCCAAACAAGGTTCTTCCTGCTGATGGAGGCAGATGTCAGTGGCCTCTGCCCTAAGTATAGGCTTCCTTGCTTGACTGAGGCCTCAGTTGTTGCCCCAAGCACAAGCTTCTCCACTCAGTGACAGAAACAGAAAAGGTGGACCTCCTATAGCTGTGGCTACATGGGGACAGCAGCTAGCCAAACCCGGAACCTACAGGCTCTGAGACTGAGATAACAGGGGCAGCTACCCAAAGTACAGGCCTCCCTTCAAGCGGCCAAACAGTGGACACCATTGAGCTGATAGATCTCCTACACTCATATTTGCCCCTGCGGACCCAAATCTGAAAGTAGAGAACAAGGGGAACAGCTATCCTTTCTGATTTGGCCTGCAAAGGAGTGAATGCACGTTTAAACGATTGCTTGCAGAGCCCCACATCCAGGGTCCCTCTATGCTAACACCTAGACATAGTATCCCTCCCCCCAACACCCACTGTGAGCAACATAGGAATCCCTGGGACACCATTCTTAACATTGAGGCCCCTGTTCTGTGGGTCTACCAGTTGAATCCAATCAAACAGTTCCTGGATTCCATACATATCTGATTGCCAGGAGGACAATACAACAGCACTGAGGCCACTAATATATTCAGGGCACCTGTGCATGCACATAGCGCCTGTGAACAGCGCCAGCACCCACACCCTTCCCACACTTAAACTTTACCCTTCCAGGTATCAAACTCACTAACACCCTCTCCCTTAAGGCACACTGCCACGCACATGCCCGCTCTTGAAATTATGTGCAGGCAACCTTTCTCCCTTAGTTACAGCTGAAACACCAACATCCACTCTCAAACTAGTGGACTTCAGATGGACCAAGCCTGAAGTACAAACTCCAGGAACAATCAGCAAAGGTTATATATAAGCAGATGGCTAGAGATCAGCATAAGAACACACACAACAAAAATCAGGACATCATAGCTTCGTCAGCAACCGCCAAAATCAATGTATATTTTAATTCAGTGGAAACACAGGAAAATTATTTTAAAGCTACGCTTATTAGAGGCACATAAAGAGGAAACAAACAAAGCTCTCAAAGAAATACAGACAAATACAGCCAAACAAATAGAGGCACAGGTAGAGGAATAAGTTGTGGCATATAGAGAGGAAGTGAACAAAAAAATAGAGGACATCATCAAAAAACAGAAATCCACATTCAAACAGATGAAAGAAATGGTGTAAGACATGAAAACAGAATTAAAATCAATAAAGAAAACACAAACAGAGAAAACTCTGGACCTGGAAACTTAAAGAAAAGATGAGGAACCACAAAGGTAAGCATCACTAACAGAATGCAAGAGTTGAAGGAGAGAATCTCAGGCTCTGAATATACAATTGCAGAAACTGATAAACTTCTCAAAGAAAAAAATAATATCAGAAAAGTATCAAATGCAAAACAGCTAAGAAATTAAGGAAACCATGAAAAGACAAAAATCTAAGAAAAAAAAAAGGAATACACAAAAAAGATTTCAGGCTCCAAAGTCAAGAAAATCATAGAAGAAAACTTTCCCAACTTAAAGAAAGAGATGTCCATACATTTTGTCTACAGAACACAAAAAAATCTAGAACAGAAAAAAAAAAAAAAACTTCTCACGTCACATAATAGTTAAAACACTAAATCTACAGAACAAAGAAAAATATTAAAATCAGCAAGGGAAAAAGTCCAAGTACCATATAAAGGTAGACCTATCAAAATCACACCATATATCTTAACAGAAACTATGAAAGACAGAAGGGCCTGGGCAGATGTCATGCAGACTCTAAGAGATCACAGATGCCAACCCAGACTACTATAATCAGAAAAGATTTCAGTCAACATAGATGGAGAAAAGAAAATATTCCATGACAAAACAAACTTAAAAAATGTCTACACAGCAACACAGCCCTACAGAAGATACTAGAAAGAAAACTCCAAGCCAACAAAATCAACTACACCCAAAAAAACACAGGATATAGATAACTTCAAAACAAAGAATTAAAAGAAAACAAGCATTGAAACACAGTAAGACCACAGACTCCACAATAAAAGGAACAAATATTAATTGGTCACTATTATCTTTCAACATCAAGGGACTCAACTCTCCAATAAAAAGATAAAGAGTAACAGAATGGTTGGAGAACCAGGATCCAACATTCTGCTGCATCCAAGAAACACACGTTTGCAACAAGGGTAAATACTACCTCAGAGTAAAGGGCTAGAAATTTTTTTTCAAGCAAACAGACCAAGAAAACAAGCAGAGTAGCCATCCTAATATCTAATAAAGTAGATTTTCAACCAAAAATTAATCAAAAAAGATAGGGAGGGGCACTTCATTTTCTTCAAAGGAAATATTTCCCAGGAGGACATGACAATCCTGAATATCTATGCCCCAAATACAAGAGCACCTGCATTTGTAAATGAAACATTATTAAAGCTTTAATCACATATCGATCCCAACACCTTAATAATGGGAGACTTCAACACTCCACTCTCAAGATAAACATCATCTAGAAAGAAGCTAAATAGAAAAATAATGACAGTTATGGAGGTCCTAAATTAAATGGATTTAATCGATATCTACATACCTTTTCACTGAAACTCAAAAGAGTATGCCTTCTTTTCAGCATCTCTTTTAGCCCTTTCAAAAATTGACCATATTGTGAGGCACAAAGCAAGCTTCAACAGATACAAGAAGATCAGAATAAAACCTTATTTTTTGTCATAACACCATGGCCTAAAACTAGACCTCAACAACAACAGAAATAATAAAAAGGTTATATACACATGGACACTAAACAACTTTCTACTCAATAACATCTGGGTCAGGGAAGAAATGAAGAAGAAACTAGAGACTTCCTAAAATTTAATGAAAATGAAGGCACAACATATCCAAACTTATGGGAACAATAAAAGCAGTGCTAAGAGGAAAGTTTGTAGCATTGAGTACCTCCAGAAAGAAGTCGGAGACACCCCATACAAGTAACTTAATGGCACACCTAAAATCCCTAGGGGAAAAAAAAGAAGCAGACAAACCCAAGAGGATGGAAATAATGAAACTCAGAGCTGATATCAATGAATTAGAAACAAAGGAAACAATTCACAGAATCAATAAGACCAAAAAGTTGGTTCTTTGAGAACATCAACAAGATAGACAAACCCTTAGCCAAACTAGCTAAAATGCAGAGAGAAACAATCGAAATTAGCAAAATCAGTAACGATAAATATTGATGTAAAAAATACTGAATAAAATACTTGCAAACCGAATCCAAGAACACATAAAAAATATCATCCACCATGGCCAGGTAGGCTTCATTCCAGGTATGCAGGGATGGTACAATATATTGAAATCCATCAATGTAATCCACCACATAAAAAAAATGAAGAAGAAAAAACACATAATCACCTCCTTACATGCCGAAAAAAATATTTGAAAAAATCCAACACCCATTCATGTTTAAAGTGTTTGAAAAATCAGGGATACAAGACACATACCTAAACATAGTAAAGGCAATATACAGCCAGCCTATAGCCAACATCAAACTCAATGGAGAGAAACTTAAATCAATCCCACTGAAATCAGGGACAAGGCAAGGCTTCACACTCTCTCTGTATCTCTTCAACATAATACTTGAAGTCCTAAATAGGGCAATAAGACAACTAAAGTAGATCAAGAAGATCCAATGAGAAAGTAAAAGGTCAAAGTAACACTCTTCGCAGATGATATGATAATATACATGAGCTACCCCAAAATTCAACCAGAGAACTCCATCAGCTGATAAAGACCTTCAACAAAGTGGCTGGATACAAAATTAACTAATTATATATAGTGGCTGAGAAAAAAATTTAGAAAAACAAGACTCTTCATATTAGCCACTAATAAACAAAGCACCTTGTTGTGACTATAAGCAAGCAAGTGAAAGACCTTTTTGAGAAAAACTTCAAGTCTCTGAAAAAAGAAATTGAAGAAGATATCAGAAGATGGAAAGAACTCCTATTCTCCTGAATCAGTAGGATTAACATAGTGGAAATGGCCATCCTAGCAAAAGAAATCTTCAGAATTAATGCATTTCTCATCAAAATGTCAACAAAATTCTTTACAGACCTTGAAATAAAAATTCTCAATTTTCATATAGAAAATTAAAAAGCCAAGAAATGCTAAAACAATCTTCAACAACAACAGAACATCTGGAGGTATCTACATCCTTGATATCAAGCTGTTCTACAGGGCAATAGTAATAAAAATTGCATGGTACTGGCACAGAAACGGAATGGTGGATCAATGGAATTGAATAGAAACTCAGAAAAAAAAAACACACACACACACCTATGGATAGTTGATTTTTAACAGACAAACCAAAAGTATACAATGGAAAAAAGACAGCATCTTCAACAAATAGTGCTAGTCTCACTGGATGTCTACATGTAGAAAAATGAAAATAGATCCATATTTATCAACCTGCACAAAATTAAAGTCCAAATGCATAAAAAAAACCTCAATATAAAACCAGACACACTTAAACTGTTAGAAAAAAAAAGTGGGGAAGACCCTTGAACTCTTTGGCACAGGAGACAACTTCCTTAACAGAACACCAGCAGCACAAGCTCTAAGATCAATAATCAATAAATGAAACTGAAAAACTTCTATAACGCAAAGGACAACACTGTTGTAATCATAAAACATCAGCCTACTGATAGGGACAGGATCTTGACCAGCCCTATATCTAACAGAGGGCTAATATCCAGAATAGATAAAGAACACAAAAGGTTAAACAACAGCAAATCAAGTAATGCAATTAAAAATGGAGTACAGAGCCAAACAGAGTTCTCAATAGAGGAATATAAAATGGCAAAGAAACACATTTCTGGGGGAATGTAAACTTGTACAACCACTTTGGAAAACAATCTGGTGCTTTCTCACACAATTAGGAATAGTGCTTTGTTAAGATTTAGCTATACCACTCCCATGCATATATTGTCAATTATACAACAAGGACATTTGCTCAACCATGTTTGTAACAGTTTTTTCATAATAGCCAGAATCTGGCAACCAGAAGTCCTTCAAATTTAGAAATGAATACAGAAATTGTGGTAGCTTTAGACAATGAAATATTAGTCAGCAATTAAAAAGAAGGAAATCATGAAATTTGCAGGCAAATGGTGGGAACTAGAAAAGGTCATGCTGATTGACTTATCCCAGAAGCAGAAAAACACACATATACTCATTTATAAGTGGATATTAGACAGATAATGAAGGATAAACATACTAAAATTAGTACACCTAAAAAAGCTAAGCAAGAAGAAATACCCTGCATAAGATTATCAATCCTCACTCAGAAAGGCAAACAGGACAGACATTGGAAGTAAAAAAGAGGGAACAAGACAGGAGCCTACTACTGAGAGACTTGGAAAGACTCGATCCAGCAAGGTATCAATGAAGATTATCAGACTTATAGCCAAAATTTGGGCACAGTGCAGCCAATCTTGTGAAAGTAGTGAGAGACAGAAAGACCTGGAGTGTACAGGGTTCTACAAGTGGAGCAACAGAACCAAAAAATCTAGATACAGGGGTCTTTTCTGAGAAGGATCCTCCAACTAAGAACCACGCATGTAGATAACCTAGAACCTCTGTACAGATGTATCCCGTGGTAGCTCAGTCTCTAAGTGGGTTTCCTGGTAATGGGAACAGGAACTGTCCCTGACATGAACACAGTTGCTGGCTTTTTGATCACCTCCCACTGATGGGCAAGCAGCCTTGCCAGTCCATAGAGGAAGACAATGCAGCCAGTCCTGATAAGACCTGATAGTCTAGTGTTAGAAGGAAGGGGAGGAGGACCTCCCCTAACACTGGACTTGGGGAGATTATTGGCGGAGATGAGAGAGGGAGTGTGGGATACGGAGGGGATGAGGGAGTTGGTTAAAGCTGGGATACAAAGTGAATAAAGTGTAATTCATTAAAAAATAAGAAAAAAATGTGTTTGCTTCTTGATTATCATCAATTTTCAAAAAAAAAAAAACCTTAAGTTTTTATTTGGAGTTTTAAAAGAAATGTTTTTCTAAATGTTTGAATCCTCTTTTCCATCTCACAGAGAATAAGATCATGCTATTTCATTCCCTGAAAAGATAATAAAAAGATGTAAGAGGCCCAAGAAAAAAAATATAATGATTTGTATGTATTTTAAAGAACATTTATGATATTATTTCCACAGTAGCTAACATTTATCACATCCTTACCATATGTTAAACGGTATGCTAAGTTTATTTCCCTTAAGCAGATAACTGAATGATGACTATGACTGTGCTATTCAAATGTCTTCATTATATATTATATGATTAAGATAACACTAAATATCTAAGAACTATTTTAAAGACTGTATTGATAGAAATTCAAGTCTCTAAAGAAAGAAACTGAAGAAGATATCTGAAGATGGTAAGATCTTCCAGGTGTGTTGCTCCGTAAGATTAACGTAATGAAAATGGTCATCTTACTAAAGGCAATTACAGATTCAATGCAGTCCCCATTAAAACATCAACACATGTTCTTTACAGACCTTGAAAGAACAATTCTAAATTTCATATGGAAAAAAAGTCCAGAATTGCTAAAACAATACAATGCAATAAAAGGACTTCTAGAGATATCTTCATCCCTTACTGCAGAGGAATAGGAATAAAAACTTCATGGTACTGGCATAGAAATAGACTGTTTGATCAATGTAATCAAATAAAAGACCCAGAAATTAACCCACATACCTACAGTCACTAGACTTTTCACAAAGGAGCCAAACCCATACATTGGAAACAAAGAAAGCATCTCAACAAACAGTGCTGGTCTAACTGGATGTCTACAGCAGAAAAATGCAAATAGATCCACATTTTTCTCAATGCACAAAACTCATATCCTAGTTGATTAAAGACCTCAGTATAACACCATATACACTAAATCTATTAGAAAAAGTGAGGAAGAGCCTTGAACTCATTGGCACAGGAGACAACTTTCTGAACAGGACACCACCAGCTCAGGGACTAATATCAACAATTAATAAATGGGAAGTCTAATGGGAGTTTTTAACTTTCCATATGCATGTATAGTATATCTGAAAACCTACATTTATTAATTCAGTTCCAGGAAGTGCCAACAATTGCTTATTACTTCAGAAAATTTTATCTGATTATATTGTTTGAAAATAAACAAGCTGTATTTCATGCAAACATTAGGTTTTGGACATTTCTCTACATCAAATTCTCACATTTTTAAAAATTACTCTTTATATTAGCTTTCCCTCAATCACTGATTGTTGATATCTCATCAGTAATTCTGTCTTAAAACTATTCTATTTTTGCAAACTAAGAATGTAGTTAATAATGTTAAAATGGTTTTTATGCATTCTGTATTCCGTTTTTCTTCGTTTCAACATAGTTCATATCGTCCCATGGATAGAAAATGAAAAAGAAGTTGATAAAAATATTTTTTTAGAAAAGTTCCTTTAAAAAATTTTTATATATGGACAAAAATTTATACTTATTACCTGTTTTTTTAATTTCTTTTTCTTTTTTATTCTTTATTAATTACACTTTATTCACTTTGTATCCTCCCTGTGGTTCCCTCTCTCCTCCCCTCCCAATCCCTTCCTTCCTCCTCCCTCTGCAGGCATGCCCCTCCCCAAGTCCACTGATAGGGGAGGTCTTCTTTTCCTTCCTTCTGATCCTAGTCTATTAGGTCTCATCAGGAGTGACTGCATTGTCTTCTTCTGTGGCCTGATAAGGCTGTTTCCCCCTCAGGGTAAGGTGATTAAAGAGCAGGCCAATCAGTTCATGTCAGAGACAGTCCCTGTTCCTATTACTATGGAACCCACTTGGATACTGAACTGCCATGGGCTACATCTGTGCAGGGGTCCTAGGTTATCTCTATTCATGGTCCTTGATTGGAGTATCAGTCTCAGGAAAGACCCCTGTGCTCAGATTTTTGGTTCTGTTGCTCTCCTTGTGGAGTTCCTGTCCTCTCCAGCTCTTACGGTTTCCCACTTCTTTCCTAAGATTCCCTGCACTCTGCCCAAAGGTTGGCCATAAGTCTCAGCATTTTCTTTGGTTGTGTGCAGGGCAGAGCCTTCCAGAGGTCCTCTGTGGAAGACTACTGACTTGTTCCCTCTTTTCTCCTTCTTCTGATATCCATCCTCTTTGCCTTTCTGGATAGGGATTGAGCATGCTTTTATAGTATAAATTTTTAAAAATTAGTCATACTCCAAAGTTCATTCTTTCTTGTACAATTCACAATGTCAAAATACATTAATTATTGTAGAAAAAACAAGTTTATAAAAATGGAAAACATATACTTATTAAAATATTATTTTCTTCCATTCTTCCTTCCTTTCTTCCTTCCTTCATTCATTCTTTCCTTCCATCTTTCTTTTCTTTATTTTCTTTCTTCTATTCAACATCTGTGCTAATCATTTTATTTATTCATCAATATTTCAGTATTTTCTGGAACTTGCATGTAATATTCAACCCATACCTGTTTTTCATTATTTGACATGGAATATATGCCTTTTTTTTCTTGAAATTGTTTCCTTGTTCAGACATGTATTAATTGCTATTAAAGGATCATCTGGATGATTATTCCTTTACATACACATTACTTCATGTATTCTAAGACTTGCTATTACTTTGCTATATTTAAAACATATATGTATATAAATTACAATTTACTCACTTTGTATCCCAGGTGTAGTCCCCTTCCAATCCTACCTTTCCTCTCTCTTCTCCTCCTATGCCCATCCTCAAGTCCACTGTTTGGGACAGGACTCCTCCCCTCCCATGTGACTCTAGTCTATCATGTCTCATCAGTACTGGCTGCATTTTCTTCCTCTGTGGCCTGGTAAGGCTGCTCTCCCTCAGGGGGCGAGGTGATCAAAGAGACAGCCACTGAGTCCATGTTAGAGACAGTCTCTGTTCCCATTACTAGGGAACCCACTTGGATACTGAGCTGCCATGGGCTACAGCTGTGCAAGGGTTCTAGGTTATATCCATGCACAGGAATCTTTTCTGAGACTTTTGCTATATTTTAATGTCTCTAAAAGAGAGGTACATTCTAAGAGGTGATGGTAACTTATCAATTGCCAGGTATCATTTGATGGTCATGTTGTATGTGGTGAAATTTGATCATAGCTTTCCCTGTGGTCATCACAGTCACATGTTTTATGCTTATTAAGTATTACATAAAGTGAGTATAAAATTTCTACAAGAAGAATATAAAACATTCATTATTGAGTAAAATGTTTCTATAGGAAGGGATAGAAAAAAAGCAAGAAAAACAAGTATATGAATTTAATATTAGTACTTTGAACAATCTCAATAATGAAACCAACATACTTCTCACCCCAAAGTATACATCTTATTCTTTACAACATGTGGATATGGTCCTTAACTCAGTAAAAGAAACTAAAAATTTCAAATTAGGTAAATTTTATTTATTGGATTGTCGTGGATTATTTTGGCAAATTCTATATAAATGCAAAAAGTGTTAAAAATAGAGAAGGGACAAGAGAAGAGTCAGTGTCAAATTTATAAAAGCATGGGTCTAAAATATCCAGCTTTGAATGCTGGATATTTAAGCAATAAGTCACACAATGCGGTACGCCTCTAGAAGAGAAAACAGGATAGACACCTGAAGTGGTAGAAGAAGGGAAACAACATAGTACAGGAGCCTACCACAGAAGTCCTCTAAAAGACTCCACTCAGCATTCTCACAGTCAATCTTTGGACAGAGCACAGGGAGTCTTATGGAAGAAGGGGGTTATAGAAGTACCCAAAAGTGAAGGAGCCCCACAAAGAGACCAACAAAGCCAAAAAAGCTGTGCATAGAAGGGACTGAAGAGTGTGATGCATCAACCAAAGACCTTGCATAGAGGGGACCTAGAACTCCTGCTCAGATATAGCCCATAGGAAGTTCAGTATCCATGTTCATCTTCTAGTAAGAAGAAAAAAGACAATTTCTGATATGAACTCTGTTGGCTGCTCCTTGATCACTTTTCCCTAGTGCGGCAAGCTAGGCAGCCCACAGAGGAAAAGGAACCAGGCAGTCCTGATGGGAACTGATAGTATAGTGTCATAGAGTCAGACAGTAGGGAAGGAGGACTTTCCTTATTAGTGGACTAAGGGAGAGGGAGAGAGGAGGAAGAAAGAGAGAGAGTGGGACCACAAAGAACCAGGGGCTACAACTAGGATACAAAGAGAATAAATTCTATGATGATGATGATAATAATAGTAATAATGACTTATTTATATAATCTGGATATTAGCCCTCTGTCAGATGAACGGATAATGAAGATCCTTTCTCAGTCTGGAAGCTGTTGTTTTATTGTGTTGACAGTGTTGTTTGCTTTACAGAAGCTTTTCAGTTTCATGAGGTACCATTTATTGAGCCTGTGCTGTTGGTGTTCTGGAAGTTGTATCCTGTGCCAATGAGTTCAAGGCTCTTCCCCAATTTTTCTTCTAACAAGATTAGTGTGTCTGGTTTTAGGTTGAGGAATTTTATCCACTTGGACTTCCGTTTTGTGCAGGATGATAAATATGGATCTATTTGCATTCATACATGTATACATCAAGTTAGACTATCACCATTTTTTGAAGATGCCGTCTTCTTTCATTATAAAGTTTTGACTTTAAAAAAAAATCAAGTATCCCACTTGTTGGCTTGTTTCTGAGCCTTCAGTTTAATTCCATTGACCCACCACTGTTTCTATGCCAATACCATGCAGTTTTTCTTACTATTGCTCTGTAGTAAAACTTGAGATCAGGGATGTAGGTACCACCAGAAGATCTTTTATTGTAGAGGATTGTTTTAGCTATCTGGTTTTTGTTTTGTTTTAATTTTTCCAAATGAAATTGGGAATTATTCTTTCAAGGTCTGTTAAAAACTGTATTGGTATTTTGAGGGGAATTGTATTGAATCTGTAGATTGCTTTTGAATCTCTTGATTGCCATTTTCACAATATTAATTCTACCATTCCATCAGAATGGGTGATCTTTCCATCATCTGATATCTTCTTCAATTTCTTTCTTCAGAGACTTGGAGTGTTTTTCATACAGGTCTTTCACTTGGTTGGTTAGAGTCATATCATGGTACTTTATGTTCTTTGTGGCTATGGTGTTTCCCTAATTTCTTTTTCAGCAAATATGTCTTTTATATGTAAAAGGGCTTCAAAGTTTTTTTAGTTAAGTTTGTATCTAGCCACATTTCTAAAGGTATTTGTCAGCTGAAGGAGTTCTCTGGTAGAATGTATGGGATCAGTCATGTATATTATCATATCATCTGTGAATAGTGATACTTTAAATTCTTCTTTTCTGATTTGTATCCCCTAGATCTCCTTTAGCTCTCTTATTGCTCTAATTAGGACTTCAAGTACTCTGTTGAAATCTGAAATATGTGATTTTTATGATGGAAATATATTTTATCAACTCGGTGTTTATTATCAGTGGCCTCATGACCCTTTAAGCCATTTTCTCAATATCTTTAAAGAATAGCTTTAAAGCCTTCTGAATTAATGTCACATGGGATGAGAAAATGCAAATTTTGCTCTAATTATATACTGTATGCTATTTTTACAATTATCTGGAAAGTGTATAAAATGTATGGTATTTACTTTATAGACGTGATATTACATAGCTCTTTTGGTTCAGCAAGATCAAAGGCAATGGTGAGTCTGACCAAGAATAACTACATATCTGCAGCTTTTTTTAAAAAAAAAATTGATTTTATCTCTGTTAACTGTTTTTTTTTTCAGATTAACACTGATCATGGTTATCCCACACTATTATTTGAAAACAAATAATTTAAAGTCCATACATTCTATGAGCGATCATAGAACAATCCAATTTATATGATGATCATTGAATTTTTCAGTAGTGAAAAGGCTTGTATTTTGAGATAAATTATAATGAAACGCTGTTGTCTAAATTCTGAAAACGTGCTTTTCAAGCTATATAATTAAATGGAAACATGGCAACTGTTAAAAAATTAAAAAGACAAGTAAAGATAGGGAAAGAGTGGGTAGCTTTGACTTGTCCCTGATTTCAGTTGGATTGATTTAAGTTTCTCTCCATTTAATTTGATGTTCCCTATAGCCTTGCTGTGTATTGTGTTTACTATGTTTAGCTATGTGCCTTGTATCAATGAACTCTCCAAATCTTTAAACATGAAAGGGTGTTGGATTTTGTCAAATGCTTTTTTGGCATTTCAGGGGATGACCATGAGTATTTTTTTTCCTTTTGATTCCAGTTTGTTTATATGGTGGATTATATTAGTGAATTTCCCTATATTGAACTACCACTGAAGGCCTGGGATGAAGACTACTTGGATGTGGTAGATTTTCATCTTTACTATGTTCTTGGATTCAGGACTCAAGAAGTTAAACAACAAAACAAGTAATCCAATTAAAAGATGGGGTACAGGTCTAAACAGGGTATTCTAAACAGGGGAATATCAGATGGCATAGGAACTCTTAAAGGAATGCTCTAAGTCCTTAGTCATCTAGGAAAGGCAAATTAAAATTGCCCTGAGATTCCACATTACACCCATCAGAATGGCTAAGATCAAAAACTCAATGGATGACATATGCTGTAAAGGTTGCGGAGAAAGAGGAACCATCCTCCATTGCTGATGGGAAGCCAACTTGTACAACCACTTTGGAAATCAATCTGACTCTTTCTGCCTTATTGTCAAACTCAGGTCTGCAGCTCCAGTTAGGAAGCAAGTACAGGTTGATTCGTGCACTCACACACAAATACACACACACACACACACACACACAACACAAACATTCACAAGCATATCCACACATAGACATACAATGACATGTTCAGAGACATACATTTACACGTAAACATAACACACACACAAATATACACACAGAGAAACACCACACTGTTTGTACTTCTGGTAACTTGTGAATACTTGGATGCAGTTGGTTCATCCTTGTCATAATAAAATATTTCCCCACTTAAAAAAAATTAGGAAGAGGGTTATCTCAAGATCAAGCCATACCAATCTTGGGCATATATCCAAAAATGTTCAACCATACAACAAGAGAATTTACACAACTATGTTCATAGCAGATTTATTCACAATAGTTAGAATCTGGAAACAATCTAGACGTCCTTAAAATGAATAATGGCTACAGAGATTTTGGTTCATTTACACAATGAAATACTACTAAGCAATTAAAAACATGAAAATAATGAAATTTGCAGGGAAGTGGTTGATACTAGAAAAGATCATCCTGAGTGAGGTAACCCAGGAGCAGAAAGACACATACGGTATACACTCACTTATAAGTGGATATTAGCCATATAATATAGAATACACATACTGAAATGTATAGTCCAAAAGAAGCTAAACAACAAGGAGGATTCTAGGAAATAGGTAGAAACCTCTTTAAGAAGTGCAAACAGGAAAAACATCAGAAGTATGAGAAGGCAGGGAACAAGACAGGAACCTTCCACAGCGGACCCCTTAGACACTCTACTCAACAAGTTATTGAAGCAGATGCTGAGACTCAGAGCCAAATTTCGGGCAGAGTTCAGGGAATCTTATGGGAGTAGGGAGAGATAGAAGGACATGGAGGAGACCAACACAGCCAATAAATCAGGGCCCAGGGAGTCCTGCAGAGACTGATGAATCAACCAAGGGCCATGCATGGAGAGGACCTAGAACCCCTGCTCAGAGGTAGCCCATGTAAGGGGAGCATGGGCAACATCTGGCATGAACTCAGTTGCATGCTCTTTGATCAGCTCCCCCTGGTGAAGTTAAATTAGTAGACCACAGAGAAAGAGGATCTCGACAGTTCTCATGAAACCAGATTTGCTAGGGTCAGATAATATGGAAGGATGACCTCCCTTATCAGTGGGACTAGGGGAGGAAAATAAGGGGGAGGCAGTAGGCAATGAGGGAAATGAAGGAGAGTTCTACATCCAGGAAAAATTGTGAATAAACTGTAATAAATAATAATAATAATGAAAAAATTTAAATACAATATTTTTTCCTTATCACGAATCTCACTAATGTAATAATATACATAGACCTAAATCAAATATCATTCAGAAAAAATATGTTTTTGGGAAAGAAGTGTATTCCAGCTAAAAATTTTATAGAGTTGTGTTAATTATCTCAATTAACTTTTAAAATTATATAACTAATTTTTTTATTTTTTAATATTAATAACAGTTTATTTACTTTGTATCCCAGCTGTAGCCCTGTCCCTCATAACCTCCCAATCCCACTTTCCCTCCCTCATCTCCTCCCATGCCCTTCTCCAAGTCCACTGATAGGGGGGCCCTCCTCCCCTTCCATCTGACCCTAGCTTATCAGATCTCAGCAGGACTGGCTGAATTGTCCTCTTTTGTGTTCTGACAAGGCTGCTACCCTCTCAGTGGCAGAGGAGGAGGAATGGTCAAAGAGCCCAACACTGAGTTCCTGTCAGAGACAGTCCCTGTTCACATTACTAATGAAGCCACTTGGATATTGAACTGCCATGGGCTGCATCTGAGCAGGGGCTCTAGGTTATATCCATGAATAGTCATTGGTTAGAGAATGAGTCTCAGAAAAAAACCCTGTGCCCAGATATTTGGGTTCTGTTGCTCTCCTTGTGGAGCTTCTGTCACTCAAGGTCTTTTTATCTGCCCTTTCTTTTATGAGATTCCCTGCACTCTGACCAAAGTTTGGCTATGAGTCTCAGCATCCACTTTGATACCTTGAAGGGTAGAGTCTTTTGAAGGTCCTCTGTGGTAAGCTCCTGCCCTGTTCCCTGTTTTCTCACTCTTCTTATGTCCATCACATTTGCCTTTCTGAGTGAGGTTTGATTATCTTACACAAGGTTCTTATTCTTGTTTAGCTTTTTTGGGTATACAAATTTTAGTTTATCATTTATTTTCTGTCTAATATACACTTATTTGTGAGTATATGCCATGTGTGTCTTTAAGCTTCTGGGATACCTCAATCAGGATGATCTTTTCCAGTTCCCACCAATTGCCTGCAAATTTCATGATTTTCTTGGGTTTTTAAACTTTTTTATTTTTTATTAATTACACTTTATTCATTTTGTATCCCCCCCATAAGCCCCTCCCTCCTCCCCTCCCTATCCCACCCTTCCTCTACTTTCTGCATGCATGCCCCTCCCCACGTCCACTGATTGGGGAGGTTCTCCTCTCCTTTCTGATCTTAGTCTATCAGTTCTCATCAAAAGTGGTTGCATTGTCCTCTTCTGTGGCCTGGTAAGGCTGCTCCTCCCTCAGGGGGAGGTGATCAAAGAGCAGGACAATCAGATTATGTCAGAGGCAGTCCCTCTTCCCATTAATAGGTAACCCACTTGGACACTGAACTGCCATGGGCTACATCTGTGAAGGGGTTCTAAGGTACCTCCATAAATAATCCTTGGTTGGAGTATGAGTCTCTGGGAAGTTCCCTGTGTTCAAATTTTCTTGTTCTGTTGCTCTCCTTGTGGAATTCCTGTCCTCTCCAGCTCCTACTATTTCCCACTTCTTACATAAAATTTCATTCACTCTGTCCGACAGTTGGCCATCAGGCTCAGATTCTGCTTTGATAATTTGCCGGGGCGAGGCTTTCAGAGGCCCTCTGTGGTAGGTTCCTAGTGTGATTCCTGTTTACATCTTCTGGCTTTCAGAGGCTCTCTGTAGCAGGGTCTGAGGTTGTTTCCTGATTTCTTCTTCTTCTAATGTCCATCTACTTTGCCTTTCAGGATGGGGATTGAACATTTTGGTTAGGGTCCTCTCTCTTGCTTACTTTCCTTAGATGCACAGATTTTAGTGGGTTTGTCCTATGTTATATGTCTATATGAGTGAGTATATACCGTGTGTGTCTTTTTGCTTCTGGGACAACTCACTCAGGATGATCCTTTCCAGGTCCCACCATTTACCTGCAAATTTTATGATTTCCTTATTTTTCATTGCTGAGTAATATTCCATTGCATAGATATAACACAATTTC
This sequence comes from Psammomys obesus, assembly GCF_907164565.1. NCBI lineage: Eukaryota > Metazoa > Chordata > Mammalia > Rodentia > Muridae > Psammomys > Psammomys obesus. The sequence continues at coordinate 6,714,185 of NW_026589137.1, forward strand.
TGCATCCATTCTTCAGTTGAGGGGCATGTGGGTTGTTTCCAGCTTCTGCCTATTACAAATAAAGCTGCTACAAACATGGTTGAGCAAATGTCCTTTTTGTGTACTTGAGCCTCTTTTGGGTATATGCCTAGGAGTGATATGGCTGGATCTTGAGGAAGCGCTATTCCTAGTTGTCTGAGAAAGCACCAGATTGATTTCCAGAGTGGTTGTACAAGTTTACATTCCCACCAGCAATGGAGAAGGGTTCCCCTTTCTCCACAAACTCTCCAGCATGTGTTGTTACTTGAGTTTTTGTTCGTAGCCATTCTCATGGGTGCAAGGAGAAATCTCCGGGTTGTTTTGGTTTGCATTTCCCTAATGGCTAATGAGGTTGAGCATTTCATTAAGTGCTTCTCTGCCATTCCATATTCCTCTATTGAGAATTCTCTCTTTAGCTCTGTTCCCCATTTTTTAAGTGGATTACTTGGTTTGCTGCTTTTCAGCTTCTTTAGTTCTTTATATATACTGGATATGAGTCCTCTGTCAGATAAAGGATGGGTGATGATTCTTTCCCAATCTGTAGGCAGTCGCTTTGTTTTGATGACAGTGTCCTTTGCTTTACAGAAGCTTTTCAGTTTCATGAGGTCCTATTTATTGATTGTTGCTCTTAGAGCCTGTGCTGTTGGTGTTCTGTTCAGGAAGTTTTCTCCTGTACCAATGAGTTCTAGGGTATTCCCCACTTTTTTTTCTAGCCAATTTAATATGTCTGGTTTTATGTTAAGGTCTTTGATTCACTTGGACTTCAGTTTTGTGCAGGGTGATGAGTATGGATTTATTTTCATTTTTCTCCATGTACACATCCAGTTGGACCAGCACCATTTGTTGAAGATGCTATCTTTTTTCCATTGTATGGTTTTGGCGTCTTTGTCAAAGATCAGGTGTCCATAAATGTGTGGGTTTATTTCTGGGTCCTCTGTTCGGTTCCATTGATCCACCATTCTGTTTCTATGCCACTACCATGCAGTTTTTTAAAACTGATGCTCTATAGTACAAATTAAGTTCAGGGATGGAGATACCTCCAGAAGATCTTTTATTGTAGAGGATTGTTTTAGCAATTCTCGGTTTCTTATTATTCCATATGAAGTTGAGAATTTTTCTTTCCAGGTCTGTAAAGAATTGTGTTGGTAATTTGATGAGAATTACATTTAATCTGTAGATTGCTTTTGGTAAGATGGCCATTTTTACTGTGTTTATCCTGCCAAGCCATGAGCATGGGAGATCTTTCCATCTTCTCATATCTTCCTCTAATTCTTTCTTCAGAGACTTGAAATTTTTTTCATACAAGTCTTTGACTTCCTTGGTTAGGGTTACTCCGAGGTACCTTATGTCATTTGTGGCTATTGTGATGGGTGTTGTTTCCCTAATTTCTTTTTCAGCCCTTTTGTCTTTTGTATACAGGAGTGCTACTGATTTTTTTTTTTTTTTTGAGTTAATTTTGTATCCGGCCACTTTGCTGAAAGTGTTTATCAGCTGTAGGAGATCCCTGGTAGTGTTTTTGGAGTCACTCATGTATACAATCATATCATCTGCAAATAGTGATAATTTGACTTCTTTCTTTAAAATTTGTATCCCCTTAATCTCTTTCAACTGTCTTATTGCTCTAGCAAGGATTTCCAGAACAATGTTGAAGAGATATGGAGAGAGTGGGAAGCCTTATCTTGTCTCTGATTTCAGTGGGATTGCTTTAAGTTTCTGTCTGTTCAGTTTGACATTGGCTATAGGCTTGCTCTATATCGCCTTTACTATGTTTAGATATGTGCCTTGTATCCCTGAACTCTCCAGTACTTTAAACATGAATGGATGTTGGATTTTGTCAAATGCTTTTTCAGCATCTAGGGAGATTATCATGTGTTTTTTTTTTTCTTTAAGTTTGTTAATATGGTGGATCACATTGATGGATTTCTGTATATTGAACCACCCCTGCATACCTGGGATGAAGCCTACTTGATCATAGTGGATGATATCTTTGATGTGTTCTTGTATTTGGTTTGCGAGTATTTTGTTGAGTATTTTTGCGTCAATGTTCATGAGGGAGATTGGCCTGAAGTTTTCTTTTTTTGTTGGGTGTTTGTGAGGTTTAGGTACCGAGGTGACTGTGGCTTCATAGAATGAGTTTGGTAATGTTCTTTTTGTTTCTATTTTGTGGAATAGTTTGAAGAGAACTTTATTTGGCTCTTTTTTGAATGTCTGGTAGAATTCTTCACTGAAACCATCAAGTCCTGGGCTTTTTTGGATGGGAGACTTTCGATGACGGCCTCTATTTCCTTGGGGGATATAGGATTATTTATTTGATTTACCTGGTCCTGATTTAGCTTTGATAAGTGGAATCGATCAAGAAAATTGTCCATTTCATTTAGATTTTCAGGTTTTGTTTCATATAGACTTTTGAAGTAAGTCCTAATTATTGTTTGGATTTCCTCAGTGTCTGTAGTTATGTTTCCCTTTTCATTTCTGATTTTGTTTATTTGGATGGTGTCTCTCTGCCTTTTAGTTAGCTTGGCTAAGTGTTTGTCGATCTTGTTGATCTTCTCAAAGAACCAGCTCTTGGTTTCATTGATTCTTTGAATTTTTTTTTTGTTTGTTTGTTTCTAATTGATTGATTTCAGCCCTGAGTTTGATCATTTCCAGCCATCTGCTCCTTTTTGGTGTGTCTGCTTCTTCTTTCTCTAGGGTTTTTAAGTGAGCCATTAAGTTGCTTGAATGAGCTGTCTTGAATTTGTTCTTGAAGGCACTTAGTGCTATGAACTTTCCTCTTAGCACTGCTTTCATTGTGTCCCACAAGTTTGGGTATGTTGTGTCTTCATTTTCATTGAGTTCTAGGAAGACTTTAATTTCTTTCTTTATTTCTTCCCTTACCCAGCTGTCATTTATTAGCAAGTTGTTCACTTTCCATGTGTGTGTAGGCTTTTTGCTATTTCTGTTGGTATTGAGGTTCAGCTTTATTCCATGTTTATCAGACAGGATACAAGGGATTATTTCAATCTTCTTGTATCAGTTAAGGCTTGCTTTGTGACCAACTATGTGGTCTAATTTGGAGAAGGTTCCATGATGTGCTGAGAAGAAGGTAAAATCTTTTTTGTTTGGGTGTAAGTTTCTGTACATGTCATTAGGTCCATTTGATTCATGACCTCTCTCAGAGATATTGTTTCTTTGTTTAATTTCTGTTTAGTTGACCTGTCCTTTGTTGAGAGTAGGGTGTTGAAATCTCCCACTATTAATGTGTGGGGATCTATGTGTGGTTTAAGTTTTATCAATGTTTCTTTCACAAATGTGTTTGCCCTTGTATTTGGGGCATAGATGTTCAGGATTGTGATGTCTTCTTGGTGGAATTTTCCCTTGATGAGTATGAAGTATCCTTCCTCATCTCTTTTGATTAATTTTGGTTGAAAGTCTATTTTATCAGATATTAAAATGGCTACTCCTGCTTTCTTCTTGCATCCATTTGCTTGGAAAGCCGTCTTCCATCCCTTTACCCTCAGGTAATGTCTATCTTTGTGACTTGGGTGTATTTCTTGTATACAACAGATTCCTGGGTTTTGTTTCCGCATCCGTTCTGTTAGTCCGTGTCTTTTTATTGGAGAATTAACTACATTGATGTTGATAGAGATTAATGACCAGTGGCTATTAGATCCTTTGATTTTGATGTTGGCTTTGGTCATAGGGTTGTGTGCTTTGTTGCTTTTTGTTTTACTGTAGTGAGGTTATTTATTTCCTGTGTTTTCTTGAATGTAGCTAGTTTTCTTGGGTTGTATTTTCCCTTCCAGTGTCTTCTGTAAATCTGGATTTGTTTGTAGGTATTGTTGAAATTTGTTTTTGTCATTGAATATCTTGTTTTCTCCATCTATGAGAACTGAGATTTTTGCTGAGTATAGTAGCCTGGGCTGACATCTGTGTTCTCTTAGGGTCTGCATGATATCTGTCCAGGCCCTTCTGGTTTTCATAGTCTCTATTGAGAAGTCAGGTGTGATTCTAATGGGTTTGCCATTATATGTTACTTGGCCTTTTTCTCTTGCAGCTTTTAGTATTTTTTTCTTTTTTCTGTACAATTACCGTTTTGATTATTATATGGCGGGAGGATTTTCTTTTCTGGTCTGATGTATTGGGTGTTCTGTAAGCCTCTTGTATTCTTATTGGTCTCTCGTTTAAGTTGGGGAAATTTTCTTCAATGATTTTGTTGAAAATATTTTCTGGGCCTTGGTGCAGGGAATCTTCTTTTTCCTCTATTCCTATTATTCTTAGGTTTTGTCTTTTTATGTTGTCTTGAATTTCTTGGACAGTCTGTGTCAGGAATTTTTTAGATTGAACACTTTCTTTGACAGATACATCTATTTCTTCCATTGTATCTTCCACACCTGAGATTCTTTCTTCCATTTCTTGTAGCCTATTGGTTATGCTAACCTCTGTAGTTACTGCTTTCTTCCCATTAGTTCTTTCTCTCCACAATTTCTTCCATTTGTGCTTTTTTTAATTTTTCCAATTATATTTTCAGGTCTTGAGCCATTTTGTTGGTTTCCTTCATCTGTCTGACTATATTTTCGTGTTTTTCCGTCAATTCCTTCAGCTGTTTGTTTGAACAATCCTCTGTTTCTTTTATTTCATTCAGTGATTTAAGCATTTCCTCTCTAAAGGACACAAACTGTTTGGCTGCAGCTTCCTCTATTTCTTTTCGTATTTTATTTGTTTCCTGTTATCTTCTTCATGACCATAGATGTTAGGTCATCTTCTTGAATTTCAATTATGCTGGGGTGTCTAGGGCTATTTACCCCTGGATAACTCTGTTCTGGAGATGCCATATTGCTCTGGCTTTTGTTGGTTGAACGTTTACGCTGTCCTCTACCCATTGGGCTATCTTATGTGTTTGAAGTTAGTTTCTGGTTGTTCCTGGAATCCTGTGGTGGAGAGAATCCCTTTGGCAGGAAGATGGTTTTTCCTGAAGGAAGCCTTCTCAGCTTTTTGGGTATAGTCACTGGATGACTGGTGTTTTTCAGGAGTTGCTACCTCACCTCAGGTATGGAGACCTGGGTTGTAACTCTGGTCCTGTTTAGTCGAGAGGGCTCTCCTTTCACCGGGAAAAGTCCTGGAGACAGCTGCCCATCTTCTGGGTTTCTTGCTGTAAATTTAGTGATCAGCTGCTGTAACCTGTGTTTCCCGTGATTTGGTCAGTTTTGTTAGGGATTACTGGTTGCCCCTTGGAGCAGTATCTGGGGGTTGATCTCAGGGTTCCCAGTCTTTTGTAGGTCTGAGGTTGTGGCTCTGTGCCCCAGGACAAAGAGTTAATCTGTGGCGGGTGAGTACTGCTCTCCTGGTAACAGCAAGCTATCTGGGCACAGCAGTTCCCTGGGTTGGGCCAGTGTGTGGGACCTTTCCTGGGGATATACTGGGTTGCCTAAGTCCATCCCCTTTGCTTCGTTCCTTGTTCCTTGTGAGGGTTTCTCCAGACAGTGACTCTAAGACTCTGGTGTCTTGGGGCCCACAGTTCTGTCTGTAAGGAGTAGTTGGTACAAAGCAGGTCTCTTGGCTGGCGGCGCGTGCGCCTGCCTCTTAGTCTGCAGGAGCTGGGTTCCCAATAACTCTGTGCTCCCTGCTTGGGCTTGGATCCATGATGGCTGGGTGTACTCACCTGTTTGCGATTTGCAGTCTGCGAGATTTTCCCCAGGCAAAGCCTAGGTGACCTAAGCAGCATGGTTTCTTCCTTCCCTGTGGGGCCCTCTCCAGACAGGGATTCCTAGTCTCTGTTGCACTGGGGCACGCAGCTCGTCTGTATAGGTGTGCTGGGCAAGCAGCCGCTCAGGTGACCCAAGCAGCCCAGTTTCTTCCTTCCCTGTGGGGCTCTCTCCGGACAGGGATTCGCAGTCTCTGTTGCACTGGGGCGTGCAGCTCGTCTGTACTGTTGAGCTGGGTGTGCAGCTGCTCTCTGTGCGGTGGGAGCTCAGTTGTGATGGCGGCGGGTACCCGCAGTCTGTGAGACCTTCCAGGGAAAGACTGGGTGACTCGTGATCAGACTCACAACTTTCCTTCCCCGTCGGGTTTTCTTGTGACTGGGACTCTCAGTCTCTGGCACCCTTGTGCCCACCAATCAGCCCGGGAAAGTGATCGGGACATGCAGGCCTATGGCTCTGGCCTGAGACCCAGTGCCCGCATTAACTGGGCTCTCTTCCGGGCTCTGGCTGTGAGGCCCATGAGTGGACCTGACAGATTCCCACCCTGTGCGAGCCTCCCCTCACCTAGGAAACATGATCGCTTTAGTTTTAAGTCCCAGAGTTCAGTCTCCTGGTCGCTGCACAGAGAGTGCTGTCCTGCTTCTCAGACACAGTGCTCTCCTGGCGCCGCCATCTTGGCTCTCCCCGATTTCCTTGTTTTTAATTGCTGAGTAATATTCCTTTGTATAAATATACCACAATTTCTGTATCCATTTCTCTGTTGAGGGACATCTGTGTTATTTCCAGATTTTGGCTATTACAAATAGAGATGTTGCAAACATGGTTGAGCAAATGCACTTGTTTTATACTTGAGCATATTTTGGATATATGCTTAGGAGTGTTTTAGCTGGTCTTGACGAAGCACTATTCCTAATTGAGAAAGCATCAGATTGATTTCCAAAGTGGCTGTACAAGTTTACACCCTCAGCAATAGAGGAGGGTTCCCCTTTTTCTACATATTCTCCAGCATGAGTTGTCATTCAAGTTTTTGATCTTAGCTCTCCTGATGGGTGTAATGTGAAACTCAGGGTTGTTTTGATTTGCATTTCCATGTTGACTAAGGATGCTGAGGATTTCTTTAAGGGTTTTTCTGCAATTCAATATTCCTCTATTGAGAGTTCTGTGCTTAGCTCTGTACACCAATTTCTAATTTAATTACTTGATTTGTTCCTGTTTAACTTCTTGAGTTCTTTAAATATTCTGGATATTAGCCCTCTGTCAGATAAACGACATTTTCCGTTGCTTTATAGAAGCTTTTCAGTTTCATTGGGTCTCATTTATTGATTGTTGACCTTGGAGTATATGCTGTTGGTGTACTGTTCAGGAAGTTGTCTACTGTGCCAATTAGGTCAAGACTCCTCCACACTTTTCCTTCCACTTGGTTTACTATGTCTGTTTTTATTTTGAGGTTGTTGTTCCCATTAGAGTTTACTTTTGTGAAGGGTGATAAATATAGATCTATTTTCATTTTTCTACATATAGACACCCAGATAGACAAGCACCATTTGTTGAAGATGCTGTCTTTTTTTTTTTTCCATTGTAGGATTTTGACTTCCTTTTCAGAAATCAAGTATCCATAGGAATGTGGGTTTGTTTCTGTTTATTTTATTCGAATCGGTTGAAACACATTCTGTTTCTATGCCAGTACCATGCAGTTTTTGTTAGTGCAGTTTGAGATCAGGGATGGACATACCTCCAGACAATCTGTTGTTGTATGGCAAATTTTTTTTTAACTATTCCTTTCATATGAAATTGAGAATTGTTCTTTCAAGGACTGTAAAGAATTGTGTTGGTACTTTGATGAGAAACACATGGAATCTGGAGGTTGCTTTTGGCATGATGGATTTTCACTATGTTAATCTTACCGATCTATGAACATGGAAATCTTTCCATCTTCTGATATCTTTTTCAATTCCTTTCATCAGAGAGTTGAAGGTTTTGTCAAACAGATCTTTCACTTGCTTGCTTAGAGTCACACCAAAGTACTTTCTGTTAGTAGTGGCTATTGTGTATGGTGTTGTTTCATTACTTCTTTTATGAGCTCTTTTTTCTTCAATATACAGGAGGCTTACAAGTTTTTTTTTCTTTGAGTTAACTTTATATCCAGTCACTTTGCTGAAGGTGTTTATCAGCTGAAGGAGTTCTCTAGTAGAAAATTTGGAGTCCCTCGTGTATACTCTCATATCATCTAAAAATAGTGATACTTTGACTTCTTCCATTCTGATCTGTAACAACTTGGTCTCCTTTAGTTGTCTTATTGCTCTAGCTAGGGCATCAAGTACTATGTTGAAGAGATATGGAGAGAGTAGTCAGCCTTGCCTTGTCCCTGATTACTGAGGGATTGACTTTAATTTCTCTCTGTTTAGTCTGGTGTTGGGTATAGGATTGTTGTATTGTCTTTACTATGTCTAGGTATGTGCATTTTATCCCTGATCTTTCCAAGACTTTAAACATGAATGGATGCTTGATTTTGTCAAATGCTTTTTTTGGCATCTAAAGAGAAGATCATGTGGTTTTTCTCTTTCACTTTTTATATGGTGGATTATAATGAAGGATTTCTACATATTGAGCCACCCCTGCATGCCTGGGATGAAGTCTACTTGGTCATGGTGGTTGGCATCTTTTATATGTTCTTAGATTTGGTTTGCAAGTATTTTATTGAGTATTTTTGCATTGTTCATAAGAGACATAGGTCAGAAATTTTCTTTTATGTTGGGTCTTTGTGTGGCTTAGGTATCACGGTGACTATGGCTTCAGAAAATTAGTTTGATAATGTTCTTTCTGTTTCTATTTTATGGAATAGTTTGAAGGGAATTGGAGTTAGATCTTCTTTGAAAGACTGGTAGAATTCTGCACTGAAACCATCTGGCCCTGGGCTGTTTTTGGAAGGGAGATTTGATGACTGCTTCTATTTCCTTGGGGATGTAGGACTATTTAATCGATTTACCTGATCTTGATTTAATTTTGGTAAATTCTATCTATGAAGAAAATTGTCCATTTCATTTAGATTTTCAAATTTTGTTGCATTTAGGCTTTTGTAGTAAGACCTAAAGATTGTTTGGATTTCCTCAGCATCAGGAGTTATGTTCCCATTTTTGTTTCTGATTTTGCTGATTTGGATAGTTTCTCTCTGCATGTTCATTAGTTTGGTTAAGTGTTTTTCTATCTTGTTGATTTCTTAAAGAACCAGCTCTTGATCTCATTGAATCTTTGAATTGTTTTCTTTGTTTCTAATTCATTGATATCAGGTCTGAGTTTCATTATTTCCAATAGTCTACTCCTCTTGTGTGTGTCTACTTCTTTTTTTTTTAATCTAGGGCTTTTAGGTGTATCATTAAGTTACGTATATGGGATGTCTCAACTTCTTTCTGGAGGTACTTAGTACTATGAATTTTCCTCTTAGCACTGCTTTCATTGTGTCCCATAAGTTTGGGTAAGTTGTGCCTTCATTTTCATTGGATTTTAGAAAGTCTCTCATTTCTTTTTTTATTTCTTCCCCGGCCAAACTGTCCTTGAGTAGAAAGTTGTTTAGTTTTAATGTTTATGTAGACTTTTTGTTATTTCTGTTCTTGTTGAGGTTTATTTTTAGGTCATGGTTGTATAGGATACACGGGATTATGTCAATCTTATATATCTTGAGGCTTGTTTTGTGCCCGAGTATATGGCCAATTTTTGAGAAGATTGTATCAGGTGCGAAAAGAAGGTATACTCTTTTGTATTTGGGTAAAAAGTTCTGTAGACATCTATCAGGTCCATTTGATTTATGATCTCTGTAATTTTCATTATTTCCCTATTTAGTTTCCATCTAGACAATTAGCGCCTTGCTGTGAGTGGCATGTTGAAGTCTCCCATTATTCAAGCGTTGGGATAGATGTGTGATTTAATCTTTAATAATGTTTCATTTACAAATGCAGGTGCTCTTGTATTTGTGGCTTAGGTGTTCAGGATTGTGATGTTCTCCTGGTGGATTTTTCTTTTGATGAGAATTAAATGCCCCTCTTCTTTTTTGATTAATTTTGGTTGAAAATCTACTTTATTAGACATTAGGATAGCTACCTCAGCTTGTGTTCTGGGTCTGTTTGTTTGAAAAACATTTTTCTGGCCCTTTTGTTCTGAGATAGTGTTTATCCTTGTTGCAGAGGTGTGTTTCTAGCATGTAGCAGAGTGTTTGATCCTGTTTCCCCAACCATTCTGTTAGTTTTTATCTTTTTTGTTGGAGAGTTGAATCCAATGATATTAATAGATAATAGTGACCAATGAATGTTAGTTCCTTTCATTGTGGAGTTGTTGGTGTTACTATGTTTCAGTGCTTGTTTTCTTTTAATTCTTTGTTTTGAAGTTATCTATATCCTGTGTTTTCTTGGATAGAGCTGATTTCATTGGACTCAAGTACTGCTTCGAGTATTTTCCGTAGAGCTGGGTTGCTGTGTTGATACTGCTTAAGATTAGTTTAGTAATGGAATATTTTGTTTTCTCTATCTATGTTGATTGAAAGTTTTGCTGAGTATAGTAGTCTGGGTTAGCATCTGTGGTCTCTTAGTGTCTGCATGATGTCTTCCCTGCCCCTCTGGCTTTCATAGTTTCTGTTGAGAAATCTGGTGTGATTCTTTTTTTTTTTTTTTTGTATTCTTGTTTTTATTTTTATTAATTACACTTTATTCACTTTGTAACCCCCCAAAGCCCCTCCCTCCTCCCTTTCCAATCTCACCCTCCCAACCCCCTTCTTCACACATGCCCCTCCCCAAGTCCATTGATAGGGGAGCTCCTCCTCTCCTTCCTTCTGATCTTAGTCTATCAGATCTCATCAGGCGTGGCTGCATAGTCATCTTCTGTGGCCTAGTAAGGCCGCTCTTCCCTCAGGTGGAGGTAAATAGGTCACTTTATATGTTATTTGGCTTCTTCCCCCTTGCTGTTTTTTAATATATTTTCCTTGTTCTGTAGTTTTAGTGTATTGACCATTATGTGATGTGAGGAGTTTCTTTTCTGGCCTAGTCTATTTGGTGTTCTGTATGCCTCTTGTGTGTTAATGGACATTTCTTTCTTTAAGTTGGGAAAATTTTCTTCTGTGACTTTTTTGAAAATATTTTCTGGACCTTGGATCCTGGAGTCTTATCTTTAGTTTATTACTATTATTCTTAGATTTAGTCTTTTCGTGGAGTCCTTGATTCCTTGAATGTTTTGTGTTTGGAACTTTTCCAATTTTATTTTTCCTTTGAGAGATGTATCAATTTCTGCAATTGTGTCTTCATCACCAGAGATTCTCTCTTCCTTCTCTTGTGTTGTGTTGGTGATGCTTACTTTTGTTGCTCCTCATCTTTCTCTAAGTTCTCCAGATTGAGGTTTTTCTCTGTTTGTGTTTTCTTTATTGATTGCAATTCTGTTTTCATGCCTTGCACCATTTCTTTCATGTGTTTGAATGTGGATTCCTTTCTTTCCATGATGGACTCTATTTTTTTTTTTTTTTTTTTTTTTTAGTTTTCTTTCTATATGTCTCTACTTGTTTCACTGTATTTGCCTCTATTTCTTTTAGAGTTCTATTTCTTTTCTCTCTATATGCCTCTTATCGAGCTTTTACCTGTGCCTCTCTTTCTTTAGCTCTATTTGCCTGTTTTTCTTTGAGAGCTTCATTTGTTTCTTCATTATGTGCTTCTAATACGTAGATGAGTTTAGCTTTTAAATAATTTTCCTATATTTCTAATAAGTTAAAATATTCATTGACTTTTGGGATTGCTGGTGTAGCCATGATTCCTGAAACGTTTTGGATGTGTTATTATGCTGACCACTAGCTATCTGCTTATCTCCAACCTTTGTTGTTTGTTCCTGGTGTCTGTACTTCAGACTGCTTCTGTCTGTTTTTGGTGTCTTGAGTGTTCTTCAGCAAGATAAGAGAGGTCCACAGGTTCAAGAGTCAATGTTGGTGGTTTACCTGTAGCTAAGGGAAGAAGGTTGCAGGCACATGTGAGCAAGCAAGGGTGTGTGCTAGAGTGTGTAGATGTCTGGAAGGGTGGAGTTTAAGGGTAGGATTGGTGCTGGCACTCTTCATGGGGCCAATGAGCATGGGCTGGTGCCCTGAATACCTCAGTTGCCTACAAGCCTGTTGTCCTGTCCTCCTGATATTCAAATTTGTCTGGGCTCCAGGAATTGTTTGCCTGGACTCCACTGGTAAAACCACAGAACAGGGGTTTCAATGTTGAGAACGCTGTCCCAAGTATCCCTATCTTATCCACAATGGGGGTGTTTGTGGGAGAGATCTGATGTCAAGCTAATAGCATAAAGGAATCCTGGATCTGGAGCTCTGCAAGCACTAACTTGAAGGTGCACTCACTTGCTTTCAGGCCTAGTCAGAAAGCACAGGCGTTCCCCCTGTTCTCTACTCTCAGATTTGGGCCCACAGGGCCAAATGAGAGTGTAGGAGATTTATCATCTTAGTGGTATCACTGTTTGGCTGCCATTCAGAGAGTCCTATACTTGGTGTTGCAGCTTCTGCAGTATCAGTCACAGAACACGGAGTTTCCTGCTTTGAATAGCTTCTGCCCTTCAGCAGCCACAGCCCTGGGAGGCCTGCCTGTGCTATTTAAGTCACCGAATTCAGAGGTTCCTACTCAGCTGAGCAGGGAAGACAGTGCTTGGAGCAGGAGAATTGCAAGTGGGTTGAATGTTTGCCACTCTCAATCCCTGAAGATATCCACAGGTGACCTGGATCCAAACTCTCCCAGCTTATGGGTTGTCCCCTCTTGCCCAGGAAGCCTCAATATGGATGTTCTGCTTTCAGCTGCCCCTCCAGTCACCAATTTCGGATCCTGTACCCCTCAGATATGGTGTGTGCTGGTTGCTGCCAACTTGGACCACCTAAATTATTCTGTTTTGTGGCTGGAGAGATGGCTCCATGGTTGAAAACTCTCTTTTCACTACCAGAGGTACCCAATTTGGTCCCAGGCATTCACATATGGCTCACAACTACTTTTAATTCTAGTACCAGGTGATAGTATCACCTCTGCTGAAATCTACATGCAGCAAATATGCATATAGTACACATACACACATACAGACTAATAATTCATTGAATATAAAACAACTATACCATAATTAAAATGTGTTTTATTTTTTGTTTGGTTGCAGTATTTTGTTGTTAAAAATAAAAAAGAGTAAAATAAAAAGAAATTGCTGAAGCTATGCCTGGAGACAACTCACAGCAATATGTTCAAGCCAGCAATTTGCATTGTGGATGCTTGTCTGCACAAATAGACATAGAGAGATCCATTTTCTGTCCTTCATTTGTTATAGGGCTTACATCATCAAACTGGTAAATAACTAAATGGAAGTCACTTTTCTTGTTTTTTATAATGCCAGAATACCCAGATGAAAAATAAAATATTCAGTTCTCCATCTAGAACGTTTGTCTCCAGGATTACTGCTTCCAAAGAATTGAACTATTGATGACATTTATTCCCTTTACAAGATTTGCCATAGGTTAATGTCAGTTCTGAATTCAATTAGAAGTTTTACTCCTAAGTCAAGTGCTTGAATATATCACTAGCTGTCTTCACTTCACTGGATCATGCTCATTTTCTGACAAGTTAGTTTAAAGGAGTAAAGTGTAAACAAGGTCTCTGTATTGCTTTGGTTGAAGTTTCTTTGAGCTTCTTCTTAGGTGCATCATATTAAAATGGTTATATATCCTGTACTTAGCTTTTCAATATCTATTAAAACAAGGTCTTCCATTTATATTTCTGAGTTGTAGGACACTAATGGCAATTCAACAGAATTAAGTACAAGGCAGACAATGAAAACATTATGCCTATGATCATTTTGTAATTCCTCTAATAAAGCAATCTATAAATGTTCTCAAAGTGCTTTCTTTTATTTATTATATCAGACATAGACAAAAAAGAATAAAATAAATGCCAAATCTCAGGGTGGTCTATAATTCTATAGGGTTGCACAATTTTCAAAAATAACTGAGGATTTTGTGACTAGGAAATCACATTTCCATATCTCCATAATATCATTGCTTTTTGTTCTCTGCATGAATAAAATGCAGCATATTTTATGAGAATTTAGACATGTGGACTTCATAGGAGGCAGGAAATAATTTCAATGTGATTTTTTAACACATAATATAAAATAATTATGAATCAACTCCATGCAATTAGCAACCAACAAGATTGTCTGCATTTGAAAATATTTTTATACTTCTTTTAGAATTCTGAACACATGTTGAAACTATTTTTTATCATAATATGTATTATCTATCAAAATATCCAATGTAAGTTTTTATTTTATTTCTTTTTAATTTTTTAATTCTTTATTAATTACGCGTTATTCACTTTGTATCCCCCCGTGGTTTCCTCCCTCTTCCCATCCCAATCCCTCCCTTCCTCCACCCTCAGCATGCATGCCCCTCGTCAAGTCCACTGATAGTGGAGGTCTTCTTTTTCTTCCTTCTGATCCTAGTGAATTAGGTCTCATCAGGAATGGCTGCATTGTCTTCCTCTGTGGCCTGGTAATGCTACTTCCCCCTCAGGAGGAGATAATTAAAGAGCAGGCCAATCAGTTCATGTCAGAGGCAGTCCCTGTTCCTAATCCAATGGTACCTACTTGGATACTGAACTGCCATGGCTACATCTGTGCGGGGGTATTAGGTTATCTCCACGGATAGTACTTGGTTGGAGTATCAGTCTCAGGAAAGATCCCTGTGCTCAGATTTTTTGGTTCTGTTGTTCTCCTTGTGGAGTTCCTGTCCTCTCAAGCTCTTACTGTTTCCCACTTCTTTCCTCAGATTCCCTGCATGCACAAAGGTTGCCCATAACTCTCAGCATCTGCATTGATAGTCTGCAGGGCAGAGCCTTTCAGAGGTCCTCTGTGTCATGCGCCTGGCTTGTTCCCTCTTTACTCCTTTTTCTGATGTCCATCCTCTATGCCTTTATGGATGGGGATTGAACATTTTAGCAAGAGTCCTTTCTCATAATTTTTTAGGTGTACAGATTTTAGTAGGTTTATTCTATATTATACGTCTATATGAGTGAGCATATACCCTGTGCATCTTTCTGTTTCTGAGATAGCTCACTCAGGATGATCTTTTCCAGATCCCACTATTTACCTGCAAATTTCATGATATCCTTGTTTTTTATTGCTAAGTAATATTCCATTGTGTAGATGTACCACAATATCTTTATCCATTCCTCCACTGAGGGGCATGTGGGTTGTTTCCAGCTTCTGGCTATTACAAATAAGGCTGTTATAAACATGGTTGAACAAATGTCCTTATTGTGTACTTGAGCCTCTTTTGGATATATGCCTAGGAGTGGTATAGCTGGATCTTGAGAAAGTGCTATTCCTAGTTGTCTGAGGAATCACCAGATTGCTTTCCAGAGTGGTTGTACAAATTTACATTCCCACCAGCAGTGGAGGAGGGTTCCCCTTTCTCCACAACCTCTCCGGCATGTGCTGTCACTTGAGTTTTTCATCTTAACCATTCTGATGGGTGTAAGGCGAACTCTTAGGGTCATTTTGATTTGCATTTCCTTTATGACTAAGGAAGTTGAACATTTCTTTAAATGTTTCTCTGCCATTTGGTATTCCTCTATTGAGAATTCTCTGTTTAGCTCTGTACTCCATTTTTTTAATTGGATTACTTGATTTTTTGCTGTTTAACTTCTTGAGGTCTTTATATACACTGGATATTAGTCTGCTCTCAGATATAGAGTTAGTGAAGATCCTTTCCCAATATGTAGGCAGTCGTTTTATTCTAAGGACAGTATCCTTTTCTTTACTGAAAATTTTCAGTTTCATGAGGTCCCATTTATTGATTATTGCTCTTAGAGCCTGTGCTGTTGATGTTCTGTTCAGGAAGTTGTCTCCTGTGCCAAAGAGTTCAAGGCTTTTCCACACTTTTTCTTCTAAGTGGTTTAGTGTGTTTGGTTTTATATTAAGGTCTTTGATGCACTTGGACGTTAGTTTTGTGCAGGGAGATAACTATGGACCTATTTGCATTTTTCTACATACAGACATCCAATTAGACCAGTACCATTTGTTAAGATGCTATCATTTTTCCATTGAATGGTTTTGGCATCTTTGTCAAAAACCAGGTGTTCATAAGTATGTGGATTTATGTCAGGGTCTTCTATTTGATTCCATTGATCGACCAGTCTGTTTCTATGCCAGGACCTTGCAGTTTTAATATTGTTGCTCTATAGTACAGCTTGAGATCAGGGATGGAGATACCTCCTGAAGATCTTTTACTGTAGAGAATTGTTTTAGCAATTCTGGGTTTCTTGTTCCATATGAAGGTGCGAATTTTTCTTTCAAGGTCTGTAAAGAATTGTATTGGTAATTTGATTGGAATTGCATTGAATCTGTATATTGCTTTTGGTAAGATGGCCATTTTTAGTATATTAATCCTGCCAAGCCATGAGCATGGGAGATCTTTCCAACTTCTGATATATTCTTCTAATTCTTTCTTCAGAGACTTGAATTTTTTTTAATACAAGTATTTTATTTGCTTGTTAACTTCACACCAAGGAACTTTATGTCCTTTGTGGACTTTGTGAAGGATGTTGTTTCCCTAATTTCTTTCTCAGCCCTATTGTCTTTTGTATATAGGAGGGCTACTGATTTTTTTGAGTTAATTTTGTATCCAGCCACTTTGCTGAAGGTGTTAATCAGCTGTAGGAGTTTCCTGGTAGAATTTTTGGGGTCACTCACATATACTATCAATCATCTGCAAATAGTGATACTTTCACTTAATCCTTCCATATTTGGATCCCCTTGATCTTTTTCAATTGTATTATTGCTCTAGCAAGGATTTTAAGGACAATGTTGAAGAGATATGGGAAGAGTGGGCAGCTTTGCCTTGTCCCTGATTTCAGAGGGATTGATTTAAGTTTCTCTACATTGAGATTGATATTGGCTATAGGCTTGCTGTATATTGCCTTTACTATGTTCAGGTATGTGCCTTGTATCCCTGATCTTTCCAAGACTTAAAACATGAATGGATGTTGAATTTTGTAAAATGCCTTTTCACCATCTAAGGAGATGTTCATGTTGTTTTTCTCCTTCAGGTTGTTTATGTGGTGGATCACAAGAATTGATTTCTGCATATTGAACCACCCCTGCATGCCTGGGATGAAGCCTACTTGGTCGTAATGGATGTTATCCTTGATGTGTTCTTGGATTCGGTTTGCAAGTATTTTGTTGACTATTTTTCATCGATGTTCATGAGGGAGATTGGCCTGAAATTCTCTTTGTTGGGTCTTTGTGAGGTTTAGGTAGCTAGGTGACTGTGGCTTCATAGAATGAGTTTGGTAGTGTTCCTTCTGTTTCAATTTTGTGGAATAGTTTGAATAGTTTTGGTGTTAGCTCTTCTTTGAAGGTCTGGTAGAATTCTTCGCTGAAACTATCTGGCCTTGGGCTTTTTTTGGATGGGAGATTTTGATGACACCTTCTATTTCCTTAGGGGATATAGGACTATTTAATTGATTTACCTGGTCATGATTCAGCTTTGGCATGTGAAATCGTTCAAGAAATTTGTCCATTTCATTTAGATTTTCAAATTTTGTGGCATATAGGCTTTTAAAGTATGTCCTAATTAATTATTGTTGGGACTTCTTCAGTGTCTGTGGTTATATCCCCCTTTTCGTTTTTGATTATGTTGTTTTGGATAGTTTCTCTCTGCCTTTTAGTTAGTTTGGCTAAGGGTTTGTCTATCTTGTTGATTTTCTCAAAGAATCAGCTCTTGGTTTCAGTGATTCTTTGAATTGTTTTATTTGTTTCTAATTGATTGATTTCAGCCCTGAGTTTAATTATCTCCAGCTGTCTACTCTTCTTTGGTGTGTCTGCTTTTTTTTAGGGCCTTTAAGTGAGCAATTAAGTTGCTTGAATGAGCTGTTTCAAATTTCTTGAAGGCACTTAGTGCTATGAACTTTCCTCTTAGCACTGCTTTCATTGTGTCCCATAAGTTTGGGTATGTTGTGCCTTCATTTTCATTGAATTCTAGGAAGTCTTTAATTTCTTCCTTTATTTCTTCTCTGACCCAGCTGTCATTTAGTAGCAAGTTGTTCAGTTTCCATGTGTGTGTAGGCCTTTTACTATTTTTGTCATTGAGGTCCAGCTTTAGTCCATAGTGATCAGATAGGATACAATGGATTCTTTCAATCTTCTTGTATCTGTTGAGTCTTGCTTTGTGAACAACTATGTGTTCTATTTTGGAAAAGGTTCCATGAGGTGCTGAGAACAAGGGAAATTATTTTGTGTTTGGGTGAAAGGTTCTGTAGATGTATGTGAGGTCCATTTGATTCATGACCTTTGTTAGAGTTATTTTTTCTTTGTTTAATTTCTGTTTTGTTGACTGGTCCTTTGTTGAGAGTGGGGTGTTGAAGTCTCCCACAGTTAATATGTGGGGGTCTATGTGTGCTTTAAGTTTTATTGAAATTTCTTTTACAAATGTGGGTGCCCTTGCATTTGTGACTTAGATGTTCAGGATTATGATATCTTCCTGGTGGATTTTTCCCTTTATGAGTATGAAGTGTCCTTCTCTATCTCTTTTGATTAATTTTGGTTGAAAAACTATTTTATTAGATATTAGAATGGCTACTCCTTCTTGCTTCTTGGGTCCATTTGCTTGGAAAACCCTCTTCCAACCCTTACTCTTAGGTAATGTCTACATTTGTGATTTAGGTGTGTGTCTTTTATGCAACATATTGTTGGGTCTTGTTTACACATCCATTCTGTTAGTCTGTGTCTTTTTATTGGAGAATTGAGTCCATTGATATTTAGAGAGATTAATGACCAGTGGCTGGTAGATCCTTTGATATTGATGTTAGCTATGGTAGTGTTTTCGTGTGTTTGACTACTTCTTCTTTTGCTTTTGAGGTTATTTATTTCCTGTGTTTTCTTGAAAGTAGTTAGTTTTCTTGGGTTGTATTTTTCCTTGTAGTATCTTCTGTAACGCTGGATTTGTGAATAGGTATTTTTGAAATTTGTTTTTCTCATTGCATACCTTGTTTTCTCCATCTATGAGGACTGAGATTTTTGCAGGGTATAGTAGCCTTGGCTGACATCTGTGTTCCCTTAGGGTCTGCATTATATCCATCCAGGCCCTTCTGGCTTTCATATTTTCTGTTGAGAATTCAGGTGTGATTCTGATGGGTTTGCCATTGTATGTTACTTGGCCTTTTTCTTTTTCTTTTTTTTTCCTTTTTTCCTTGCAGATTTTAGTACTTTTTCTGTATACTTACTGTTTTGATTATTATGTAATGGGAGGGTTTTCTTTTCTGGTCTAATTTATTAGGTGTTCTGTAGACCTCTTGTATTTTTTTTAATTTTTTATTAATTACAATTTATTCATTTTGTATCTCCCCATAAGCCCCTCCCTCCTTCCCTCCCGATCCCACCCTCCCTCCCCTTTCTGCATGCATGCCACTCCCCAAGTCCACTGATAGGGGAGGTTCTCCTCTTCTTTCTGATCTTAGTCTATCAGTTCTCATCAAAAGTGGCTGCATTGTCCTCTACTGTGGCCTGGTAAGGCTGCTCCCCCCTCAGGGGGAAGTGATCAACGAACAGGCCAATCAGATTATGTCAGAGGCAGTCCCTCTTCCCATTACTATGTAACCCACTTGGACACTGAACTGCCATGGGCTACACCTGTGCAGGGATTTCCAGGTACAACCACTCTGGAAATCAATCTGGCGCTTTCTCAGACAACTAGGAATAGCGCGACCTCTTGTATTCTTATAGGCCTCCCCTTTAAGTTGGAGAAATTTTCATCGATGATTTTGTTTAAAATATTTTCTGGGCCTTGGAGGAGGGAATCTTCTTTTTCCTCTATTCCTATTATTCTTAGGTGCTGTCTTTTTATGTTTTCTTGGATTTCTTGGATGGGTTGTGTCAGGAAATTTTTAGATTTTTTTTTTGACAGATACATCAATTTCTTCCATTGTATCTTCCACACCTGAAGTTCTTTATTCCATTTTTTGTAGTCTGTTGGTTATGCTTACCTCTGTAGTTCCTGTTTTCTTTCTAGGTTCTCCCACTCCATGATTTCCTCCTTTATTTTTATTTTAATTTTTCCCATTATATCTTCAGATCTTGATCCATTTTGTTGATTTTCTTTACCTGTCTGACTGTGTTTTCCTGTTTTTCCTTCAATTCTTTCAGCTGTTTCTTTGAACATTCCTCTGTTTCTTTTATTTCTTTCAGTGATATAACCAATTCCTCTCTGAAAGCCACAAACTGTTTGGCTGTATTTTTCTGTATTTCTTTACAGATAGCCATAGTCTGTTTTATTATATCTTCCCCTAATTCTTTATGCATTTTATTTGTTTCTTCCATTGACCTCTTCATAAGCATAAATATAAGGTCATCTTCTTGAATTTCACTTATGTTAGGGTGTTCAGGGCTACTTGCACCTGGATAACTGGGTTCTGGGGATGCTATATTGCTTTGCCCTTTGTTGATTGTGCTTTTTAGCTGGAATCTACCCATATCTCTGTCTCAGGTGTTTTCTGTTAATTTTTGGTACCTGCTGTGTCCTGGGGTGGGGATAATCCACTTGGTGGGGTTCTAAAGGAGTTCTCCTCAGCTTTTTTGTGTATGGTCAACTGAATGGTGGTGCTTCTCAGGAATTTTCACAGTTCACTTCAGGCGTATGGACCTATGTGGTAACTGTCCTGTTCAGGAAGGCTATCCTCTCATCAGGAGAGGTCCCCATGATGGTTGCCCTGCTGCTGGGTTTCTGGCTCTGAATTTAGTGAGCAGCAGCTATTTCTCTTAAGGTGTAATTGTTGGGTGCAGCCTTCTTGAAGAACAATTCCCACAGTTTTATCAGTTTGGCTAGGGATAACTGGTTGAAACTTGGAGCAATATCTGAGGGCTGCTGTAATGGCTCCCTGGCTTTTGTAGGTCTGAGGATGCAGCTGTGTGCCCCAGTGCCTTAGTGGTACTCAATAATGGCAGGTGAGCATGGCGCTCCTGCCTGCAGTAGAAGGCTAGTGCCTAGAGTCTGTGTGAATCCAGAAAGTCTTCTGGAGTTAGGTATCCTGAGAGTTGGATCTGATGATCCCCCCCACTGTGGGGTTTCCTCCTGACAAGGACACCCAGTCTTTGCTTTGGGGATAGCTGTTCTGTCTGTGATGGCAAGTAGAACCCGGCTGGCACAGACTTGCATGGCTCTGCCTTTCTGCCTTTCTGCCTTTCTGGCGATTGGGTTCCTGGGCATCTGCTGAGACTGGGTAATTTTCCCGAGACCTTTTGTGGGGGGGAGGGGTATCAGCTGAGTGCTTTGAGATCAGTCCAGCCATTCCCCTCCCTGTGGGTTTGTGCCCGGCAGAGAAACTCAGTCTCTGGTGCCCTGGGGCCCACAGATCTATCTGGGGCAGCGAGTCAATCGCACAGGCAGGACTCTGTGCCTGGTGGGCGCCTGGGTCCCTGGTTCTGGTTCTGGGCTGGCTCCTGGGTTCCCACGGAACCCGGGGTCCTTCCCAGGGAATGTCTGGTTGACCTAAGGTTGGTCCCAATGGTTTCCTGAACCGTGAGGTTATCTCTCGACTAGAAATCTCAGTCTCTGATGTTGTGGTGCCCACAGTTCAGTCTGGGACAGTGTTCAGAGCATGCCAGACATGTGGCTCTGTGCTGGTGACCAAGCTCCTGGTTGAACCGGGATCTCTTCTGAGGTTTAGCTGGGTGTGTTGTTTAGCTGGGTGAGTTGAAGCTGATTGACTCCCCCGTGGTGGGGTATCCTCTCACCTGGGAAACACAATCACTTGTGTTTTAGGGCTTCGAGTTCTGACTGCTGGTCACTGTGCTGATTCTGCTGTACTGCTAGTAAGAATGAGAGTCATCCTGGTGAATCCCCAATATATGTTTTTAAATTTTCGTTATTTGAAGTGAATCACCATAAATTGAAATGAAAGTACTATCTGATTTTCAAGCAACAAAGCTAAAAGCTTTATATTTTATTATTTTTTATTTATTTTTATGAATTACAGTTTATTAAATTTGTGTCCCAGTTGTAGCCTACTCCCTCATATCCTCCCAATCCTACCCTCCCTCTTTCATCTCCTCCCTTGCCCCTACCCAAGTCCACTGATAGTGGAGGTCCTTCTCCCCTTCCCTCTGACCTTAGCCTTTGAGCTTTATTCAGGATTGGCTGCATTGTCTTCTGTGGTATGATAAGGCTGATTTTCCATCAGGGGAAGATGATCAAAGAGCCAGCCACTGAGTTCATGTCAGAGACAATCCCTGTTCCCTTTACTAAGCAATTCCCGCTTGGACACTGAGCTGCCATGGGGTACATCTGTACAGGGGTTCCATGCATGGTCCTTGGTTGGATCAACAGTCTCAGAAAAGACCTCTGGGACCATATTTTTGTTGTTATTGTTCTCTTGTGGAACTTCTGTCCCCTCTAGGTCTTTCTATCTTGCCTTTCTTTCATAAGATTCCCTGCACTCTGCCCAAAGTTGGCTATGAGTCTTAGCCTCTTCTTTGATACCCTGCTGGGTGGAGTCTTTTAGTGGATCTCTGTGGTAGGCTCCTCTCCTATTCCCTGTTTTCTCCCTCTTCCAATCTCAGTCCTGTTTTCTTTTCTTATTGAGGATTGATCATCTTACCCAGGATCCTCCTTCTTGCTTAGATTCTAAAGCTTTATATTTTAAATGCAAACTGACTAGACTAGGCCTGAATTGCTACAATAGCCTAATTTATTTTAGAATGAAAATGAAATTTTTAAAAATATTACTGGATATAAGCTTACATTTTTAATGCTTAAAATATTGAATATGGTTTTATGCTGATTTGTGATTATTTAGGAACTCATATAATACAGCTCCCCTTTCCTTGGGTCATATTTTAGGGAAACCTTATTTAAAATATGTTATCTAAATTCTGTCTCCAGAGGGATTTTCTTTTTCTGATATAAATACCCAGGTATTTGGCGATCTGTCTTCAATTATTATGACTACTGCTGATCCAAGAAATGAATACCATACCAGTCTGTAAACATTACTCGAT
The DNA here is from genome assembly GCF_907164565.1 of Psammomys obesus. Taxonomy (NCBI): domain Eukaryota; kingdom Metazoa; phylum Chordata; class Mammalia; order Rodentia; family Muridae; genus Psammomys; species Psammomys obesus. The sequence continues at coordinate 6,736,927 of NW_026589137.1, forward strand.
ATGTACATGTAACAAAATGTAAGTTTTCCCATAAATATGTTCAATATTATGAGTCAATTTTAAAAGTAAAAATGTAATATATGGGTTTGAAGTTCTCTTTTTTGTTGGGTCTTTGTATGGTTTAGGTATCAAAGTTACTGTGCTCTCATAGAATGAGTTTGGTAATATTCCTTCTGTTTCTATTTTGTGGAAGAATTTTATTACTATTGGTGTTAGGTCTTCTTTTAAGGTCTGGTAGAATTCTGTGCTGAAACTCTCAGGCCCTCTGGCTTATTTGGCAGGAAGATTTTGATGAGTGCTTCTATTTCCTTGGGGAATATATTACTGTTTAATCTATTTACCTGATTTTGGTTTAGCTTTAGGAAATGGAATCTAAAATTTTCCATTTCATTTAAAAACCTGGCCCTAGGGGCCATGCAGAAACTGATACCCCAACCAAAAACCATGTGTGGAGAGAACCTAAAATCCCTGCTCAGATGTGGCCCACAGACTCATTCTCCAAGTGAGTTCCCTGGTAGGGTAGCAGTGATTGTCTCTGTCATTTAGTCAATGGCAGGCTCTCTGATCACCTCCTCCTAGGGGTTGCAGCATTGCCAGGCCACAGATGAAGACAATGCAGCCAGTCCTGATGAGACCTAATAGGCTAAGGTCAGCTAGAAGGGGAGGAGGTCCTCCCCTATTACTAGACCAGGGGAGGGGCGTAGGGAAAGACAAGGAAGGGAGGGTGGCATTGGGAGGAGACAAGGGAGGGATCCGCAGCCTGGATACAAAGTGAATAAATTGTAATGAATAATAATAATTAATAAAAATTCAAAAAATGTAATATTTGTCATGAACAATTAGAAGTATCATTTATGAAAAACCATACATATATTAATAGGTAATAGATATAAAGCTAAGGAATATTTGAGTTACAGAACACATTGAATTAAACTGACTTGAAAAGCTTTATTTAAATCATAATACATGTGTTATAAAACAAAACAAAAACATCAGTAAAAGAAAATTTTGTTATGTAATGTACATATATACTTAAACATTATATAGCACATCATAGGCTTACACAATTATTATGGGTAATTAAGAACAAAATACAACTTTGGAAAATAATTACATATCAGTCATTTTCCATTACAAGAATGCAATATTTGGTGATGGGATGAAATTTTACATTTAAAAATTTACAGTTACTTAAATACTATTACAAATGCTGTCAAAATTAGGTAGCTTTTATAAAAGATGACTTACTAAGCTGTTTTCTCTGCCTAAATTCAAAGAAAACTTAATTCAGCCAAAACAGAAATGACAGACACCATTTGCCTTTAATTAGGAGCTCAGAGAGCATAAGCATGTTTGCATGTAGCCCACATCTGAACTTGAACTGTAGAACAGAAGCTTTGTTGAGACAGAAAATATTCTTATGTGTTTCTGAGAAGGTTATGTTCATTTATCCTTAACATCAAGATATTTGTTGTACATGTATTATATATTTTTAAAAGTATCTATAGAGAGAACCATGTTAATTTTATTTTAGGTAATCTCTCTATGTTACCTAGGCTGAGCTCAAATTTGTGACCCTTCTTCTGCATCATTTATGTGGAAAATACAAATGTATACCACTGTGCTTTGTTTTAACATTATTCTTGCAAAAGTGACTAAAAATGCCTATCTCTATTAAACAGGAGAATAAAAATTCACTGATAAAATTCACTTTTGCTGTTGTTCATTTAATTGAATTCTTTGCACATAGATTTATTTTGTGCTGGACATGCAGTGTGTGTGTGTGTGTGTGTGTGTGTGTGTGTGTGTGTGTGTGT
>NW_026589137.1:6738753-6748984 GCF_907164565.1 Psammomys obesus
GTAACCCACTTGGACACTGAACTGCCATGGGCTACACCTGTGCAGGGGTTCCAGGTCATCTCCACGAATAGTCCTTGGTTGGAGTATGATTTTCTGGGAAGTTCCCTGTGTTCAAATTATCTTGTTCTGTTGCTCTCCTTGTGGAGTTCCTGTCCCCTCCAGCTCTTACTATTTCCCACTTCTTATATAGAATTCCATTCAGTCTGCCCATCAGTTGGCCATCAGGCTCAGCATCTGCTTTGACAGTCTATACTGCAGAAGCTTTCAGAGGTCCTCTGTGGCAGGTTTCAAGGCTGTTTTCTGTTTTCTTCTGGCTTTCAGAGGCCCTCTGTAGCAGGTTCCGAGGTTGTTTCCTATTTTCTTTTTCTTGTGATGTCCATCCTCTTTGCCTTTCAGGATGGGGATTGAACATTTTAGTTAGGGTCCTCTCTTTTGCTTAGTTTGTTTAGATGTACAGATTTTAGTGGGTTTATTCTATATTGTATGTTTATATGAGTGAGTATACACCACGGGTGTCTTTTTGCTTCTGGGACAACTCACTCAGGATGATCCTTTCCAGGTCCCACCATTTACCTGCAAATTTCATGATTTCCTTATTTTTCATTGCTGAGTAATACTCCATTGTGTAGCTGTACCACAGTTTCTGCATCCATTCTTCAGTTGAGGGGCATCTGGGTTGTTTCCAGCTTCTGGCTATTACAAATAAAGCTACTACAAACATGGTTGAGCAAATATCCTTTTTGTGTACTTGCGCCTCTTTTGGGTATATGCCTAGGAGTGGTATGGCTGGATCTTGAGGAAGTGCTATTCCTAGTTGTCTGAGAAAGCGCCAGATTGATTTCCAGAGTGGTTGTACCAGTTTACATTCCTACCAGCAGTGGAGAAGGGTTCTCCTTTCTCCACAACCTCTCCAGCATGCGTTGTCCCTTGAGTTTTTCATCTTGGCCATTCTGATGGGTGTAAGGTGAAATCTCAGGGTTGTTTTGATTTGCATTGCCCTAATGGCTAATGAGGTTGAGCATTTCTTTAAGTGCTTCTCTGCCATTCGATATTCCTCTACAGAGAATTCTCTCTTTAGCTCTGTTCCCCATTTTTTAAGTGGATTACTTGGTTTATTGCTTTTCAGCTTGTTTAGTTCTTTATATATATTGGATATGAGTCCTCTGTCAGATAAAGGGTTGGTGATGATTCTTTCCTAATCTGTAGGCAGTCGCTTTGTTTTGATGACGGTGTCCTTTGCTTTACAGAAGCTTTTCAATTTCATGAGGTCCCATTTATTGATTGTTGCTCTTAGAGCCTGTGCTGTTGGTGTTCTGTTCAGGAAATTTTCTCCTGTACCAATGTGTTCTAGGGTATTGCCCACTTTTTTTCTAGCCGATTTAATGTGTCTGGTTTTATGTTGAGGTTTTTTTATCCACTTGGACTTCAGTTTTGTGCAGGGTGATAATTATGTATCTATTTTCATTTTTCTACATGTAGACATCCAGTTGGACCAGCACCATTTGTTGAAGATGTTATCTTTTTTCCATTGTATGGTTTTGGCATCTTTGTCAAAAATCAGGTGTCCGTAAGTGTGTGGGTTTATTTCTGGGTCTTCTGTTCGATTCCATTGATCCACCATTCTGTTTCTATGCCAGTACCATGCAGTTTTTATAACTGTTGCTCTATAGTACAGCTTGAGATCAGGGATGGAGACACCTCCAGAAGATCTTTTATTGTAGAGGATTGTTTTAGCAATTCTCGGTTTCTTGTTATTCCATACAAAGTTGAGAATTTTTCTTTCCAGGTCTGTAAATAATTGTGTTGGCAATTTGATTGGAATTGCATTAAATCTGTAGATTGCTTTTGGTAAGATGGCCATTTTTACTATGTTAATCCTGCAAATCCATGAGCACGGGAGATCTTTTCATCGTCTCATATCTTCCTCTAATTCTTTCTTCAGAGACTTGAAATTTTTTTCATACAAGTCTTTGACTTGCTTGGTTAGGGTTATACCAAGGTACTTTATGTAATTTGTGGCTATTGTGAATGGTGTTGTTTCTCTAATTTCTTTCTCAGCCCTTTTGTCTTTTGTATACAGGAGGGCTACTGATTTTCTTGAGTTAATTTTGTATTCGGCCACTTTGCTGAAGGTGTTTATCAGCTGTAGGAGTTCCCTGGTAGAGTTTTTGGGGTCACTCATATATACTATCATATCATCTGCAAATAGTGATAATTTGACTTCTTCCTTTTCCATCTGTATCCCCTTGATATCCTTCAACTGTCTTATTGCTCTAGCAAGGACATCCAGCACTATGTTGAAGAAATATGGAGAGAGTGGGCCGCCTTGTCTTGTCCCTGATTTCAGTGGGATTGCTTTAAGTTTCTCTTTGTTCAGTTTGATGTTGGCTATAGGCTTGCTGTAAATCACCCTTACTGTGTTTAGATATGTGCCTTGTATCACTGTTCTCTCCAGTACTTTAAACATGAATGGATGTTGGATTTTGTCAAATGCTTTTTCAGCATCTAGCGAGATTATCATGTGGTTTTTTTCTTTCAGTTTGTTAATATGGTGGATCACATTGATGGATTTCCGTATATTGAACCACCCCTGCATGCCTCGGATGAAGCCTACTTGGTCATAGTGGATAATATCTTTGATCTGTTCTTGGATTCTGTTTGCAAGTATTTTGTTAAGTATTTTTGAATCAATGTTCATAAGGGAGATTGGCCTGAAATTCTCTTTCTTTCTTGAGTCTTTGTGAGGTTTAGGTACCAAGGTGATTGTGGCTTCATAGTAAGAGTTTGGTAATGTTCTTTCTGTTTCTATTTTGTGGAATAGTTTGAAGAGAATTGGAGTTAGCTCTTCTTTGAAGGTCTGGTAGAATTCTGTGCTGAAGCCATCTGGTCCTGGGCTTTTTTTGGATGGGAGACTTTTGATGATTGCTTCTATTTCTTTGGGGGATATAGGACTATTTAATTGATTTACCTGGTCCTAATTCAGCTTTCGTGAGTCAAATCGATCAAGAAAATTGTCTATTTCATTTCGATTTTCAAATTTTGTTGAGTATAGACTTTTGAAGTAAGTCCTAATGATTGTTTGGATTTCCTCAGTGTCTGTAGTTATGTCCCTCTTTTCATTTCTGATTTTGTTGATTTGGGTGGTGTCTCTCTGCCTTTTAGTTAGCTTGGCTAAGGGTTTGTCGATCTTGTTGATTTTTTCAAAGAACCAGCTCCTGGTTTCATTGATTCTTTGAATTGTTTTATTTGTTCCTAATTGATTGATTTCAGCCCTGAGTTTGATTATTTCCAGCAGTCTACTCCTTTTTGGTGTGTCTGCTTCTTCTTTTTCTAGGGTTTTTAAGTGGGCCATTAAGTTGCTTGAATGAGCTGTCTCAAATTTCTTCTTGAAGGCATTTAATGCTATGAACTTTCCTCTTAGCACTGCTTTCATTGTGTCCCACAAGTTTGGATATGTTGTGTCTTCATTTTCATTGAGTTCTAGAAAGGCTTTAATTCCTTTCTTTATTTCTTCCCTGACCAAGCTGTCATTTAGTAACAAGTTGTTCAGTTTCCATGTTTGTGTAGGCTTTTTGCTATTTCTGTTGTTGAAGTCCAGCTTTATTCCATGGTGATCAGACAGGATACAAGGGATTATTTCAGTCTTCTTGTATCTGTTGAGGCTTGCTTTGTGACCAACTATATGGTCTATTTTGGAGAAGGTTCCATGAGGTGCTGAGAAGAAGGTAAATTCTTTTGTGTTTGGGTGTAAAGTTCTGTAGATGTCTGTGAGGTCCATTTGATTCATGACCTCTGTCAGAGATATTGTTTCTTTGTTTAATTTCTGTTTTGTTGACCTGTCCTTTGTTGAGAGTGGGGTGTTGAAGTCTTTCACTATTAATGTGTGGGGATCTATATGTGGTTTAAATTTTATCAATGTTTCTTTTACAAATGTGGGTGGTCTTGTATTTGGGGCATAGATGTTCAGGATTGTGATGTCTTCCTGGTGGAATTTTCCCTTGATGAGTATGAAGTGTCTTTCCTCAACTCTTTTTATTAATTTTGTTTGAAGGTCTATTTTATCAGATATTAGAATGGCTACTCCTGCTTGTTTCTTGGGTCCATTTTCTTGGAAAGTCATCTTCCAACCTTTTACCCTCAGGTAATGTCTATCTTTGTGTCTTAGGTGTGTTTCTTGTATGCAACAGATTGCTGAGTTTTGTTTACTTATCCATTCTGTTAATCTGTGTCTTTCTACTGCAGAGTTGAGTCCATTGATGTTGAGAGAGATTAATGACCAGTGGCTGTTAGATCCTGATTATGATATTGGCTGTGTTCATAAGGTTGTGTGCTTGGTTGCTGTTTGTTTCACTGTAGTAAGGTTAATTATTTCCTGTGTTTTCTTGACAGAAGCTAATTTTCTTGGGTTGTATTTTCCCTTCCAGTATCTTCTGTAATGCTGGATTTGTGTGTAGGTATTGTTGAAATTTGTTTTTGTCATTGAATATCTTGTTTTCTCCGTCTATGAGGACTGAGAATTTTGCAGGGTATAGTAGCCTGGGTTGACATCTGTTTTCTCTTAGGGTCTGCATGATATCTGTCCAGGCCCTTCTGGCTTTCATAGTTTCTGTTGAAAAGTCAGGTGTGATTCTATTGGGTTTGCCATTATATGTTACTTGGCCTTTTTCCCTTGCAGCTTTTAGTATTTTTTCTTTGATCTGTATACTTCCTGTTTTGATTATTATGTGGCGGGAGGATTTTCTTTTCTGGTCAAATTTGTTGGGTGTTCTGTAGGCCTCATGTATCCTTTTTGGCTTCTCCTTCAACTTGGGGAAATTTTCTTCAATGATTTTGTTGAAAATATTTTCTGGGCCTTGGAGAAGGGAGTCTTCTTTTTCCTCTATTCCTATTATTCTTAGGTTTTATCTTTTCATATTGTCTTGTATTTTTTGGACAGTCTATGTCAGGAATTTTTTGGATTTAACATTTTCTTTGACAGATACATCGATTTCTTCCATTGTATCTTCTACACCTGAGATTCTTTCTTCCATTTCTTGTATTCTGTTGGTTATTTTTACCTCTTTAGTTCCTGTTTTCTTTAATTTTTACAGTTCTAACTTCAGGTCTTGAGTTGTTTTGTTTACTTCCTTCACCTGTCTGCTTGTATTTTCCTCTTTTTCTTTTAGTTCCTTCAACTCTGTCTCTTTGATTTCTTTCAGTGATTTAATTATTTCTTCTCTGAAGGCCACAAGCTGTTTGGCTACATGTTCCTGTATTTCTTCACGGATGGCCCTAATCTGCTTGTCTTTATCTTCCTCCATTTCTTTATGGATAGCCATGATCTGTTTGGTTTTATCTTCCACTAATTCTTTACGTATTTTATTTGTTTCCTCTATTATTCTCTTCATCAACATAGATGTAAGGTCATCTTCTTGATTTTCTATTATGCTGCATTGTTCAGGGCTGTTCGCCCCTGGATGGCTGGGTTCTGGAGATGCCATATTGCTCTGTCTTTTGTTGGTTGAGCCTTTACGCTGACCTCTACCCATTGAGCTGATTTAGGTGTTGGCTGTTACTTTCTGTGCTTCCTGGAGTCCTAAAGTAGGGAGTATACCCTTGGCCGGAAGATGATTTTTTCTGAAGGAGTCCTTCTCTGCTTTTTGGTTATGGTCACTGTATGGCCAGTGTTTCTCAGGAGTTGCCACTGCTCACCTCAGGTTTATAGCCCTGAGTAGTAGCTGTGGTCTGTATTAGGCAGGGGGTTCTCCTCTTACCCATAGAATTTCTCAAGACAGCTGCCCCACTGCTGGGTTTCTTGTTATAAATTTAGTGTGCTGCTGCTCACTAAATTTCCATGTATAGTCCTCTTGAAGAAACTGCTGGTTCCCTAGCTGTGGCGTTTTCTCCCAACAGGGAAACTCAGTCTGTTATCCTGGGGCGCACAGTTCTGTCCGGGAAAGTGGGAGGTGCACTGAGCAAGTCTCTGGGCCAGAGGCTGATTGCTCCGCTCTGGACCTGGAGAATGTGCACCTAGGTTGAGTTGGCGCCTGGGGGCACTGCTCTGGTCTGGAGGCTGGGTGCCTCACTCTGGACCAGAAGCTGTGTGTCTCTGTCTGGGATGGCGGCTGCAGGCCCCGCTCTGGTCCAGATGCTGTGGGTGCAGCCCCCCTGAAGGACCAGGGATTCCCACAGTTTTGACAGTCCAGCCAGGGACAACTGGCCGATCCCTGGCACAGTGTCCGAGGGCTGCTCTAATGGCTCTCTGGTTCCTGCAGGTCCGAGGATGCAGCTGTGTGTCCCAGTGCCCCAGGGGAACTCAACAATGGCGGCAGAGCACAGTGCTCCTGCCTGCACTAGAGTCCAGGAAGTGTTTTGGTGCTGGGTGTCCTAAGCATTAGAGCTGCTGACCCCCTCCACTGGGGGTTTCCTCCTGCCAGAGACACGCAGTCTGGTGCTCTGGTGCCCTGGTGCCCACAGTTCTATCTGAGGCGGCGAATCAGGCGCGCAGACAGGGCTCCGTGCAGGGGCCTTTGTCCCAGCTCTGGGTCCGGGCTGGCTCCTGGGGCACCCGTGGAACCCGAGTCTTTTCCAGGGGATGTCTGGGTAACCTGGGGTCGGTCCCAATTGTTTCCTGCTCCGTGGGGTTATCTCTCAACTGGGAAATCCAGTCTATGGTGCTGTGGGCCCACAGTTCAGTCTGGGACCGTGGCCAGATCGCCCTGGTGTGTAGCTCTGGGCTGGAGACCAATAGCCTGGCGGAACCGTGATCTCTTCCGCGGTTTAGCTGGGTGAGTTAAAGCTGACTGAATCCCCCACCGTGGGGTATCCTCTCACCTGAGAAACACAACCACTTGTGTTTTATGGCCGAGAGTTCCGATTGCTGGTCACTGTGCCAATCCTGCTGTGCTGCTCCTCAGAATGAGAGTCCTTCTGGTGCCGCCATCTTGCCCCGCCCAGCCGATATTAAATTTTATAACCACATTTCTCTAATTCATATTAATATATTTATATACAGGAAAAATAATCTTGAATATGTTCTTCCAATATCTGACAGTAAAAATATGTGAATAAAAATAAATAAAATGACACTTATTGAAACTATCCTAATCTATATTTTAAAATTTAAACAGAATATATTAATAATATATATTCTATTTTCACAGATTCATTTTTACATCATAAGTTCTTCATAAATTACATCATATAAATTTCTATTATTTAAAATTAAAATACATAGTTGAATACTATGCTTGATGATTTATTGTTTTATTAACAATTATGTGTGAATGTATGTTTGTCCATATGTGTTCGATTGCCCACAGAGGCAGAAGAGGCTGTCAGATGCCCTGGAGTTGGAGTTATAGGCAGCTGTGATTCACCCAATATGGGTAGTGGGAACTGAAGTTGAATCCTTGACTAGAGCATCAAGGGATCTTAACCCCTGAGCCCTATCTACAACTCCATGAAAACAATTTTAAAGTTTAATTACTCTACTAAAAGCATACTTTCCATGAGGTTGGCTTTACCAAGCACTGTAAAACCTCTAGCTTTTGGCTCTATTCAGAAAACAGCTATCCACTGAAATCCTTTTTTTTATACCACAGACTTTCCACTTCTCTTTTATAATTATTTAAGTTTGCCTTCAATACCTTAAATCACCAGTGTATATTGAATGTACAGAAGACAAAAACATTCATATCAGTGTCATACATTTCTGTGAGTAGGTAAACAGTTTTTTTTTTTAATTTATGTTTGCTAATTTAAATTTTTACCAAGCCTCTCTCTACTTAATGTAGGGAAAACTGGCATTTGTCAGAGATGAGGTTTTCAAATTTAATTTCATGCATCCTTTACTCTGGCTCAAATAGCATTCAGATTTCAAATGAGTTTGAAATAAATAACAGAAACTTCCCATTTCCTCTTTTCTTCTAAAATACACTGTATCTAAAGTACCCAGATATTTTCATAGATATCACGCTTAAAAATATACTTTGGGTTTTGTTTGTTTCTTTTTTTTTTTTTTTATACTCTGTAGAAGATTGGAGTTAAGCAAGCCTAAATTTCCCTTGCAGTGTGAAATCTCTCACTAACACAGATTTCATGTTATCTTTACTATACATAGCAATATCCCTTGAGAATGATAAAATGCAGATTTCCTCAACAATGTTACCAACTGAAAAGATCTTCAAATATTCTTTGATCAAGCTGAAGTGCTAATGCCAGGTTGGCCACAATAGTCTGTAACTACAAATACAGAGGATCTAATGTACTCCTTTGGCCTCCGTGGGAAACTGTACTCTCAGGCACACAAAGAAACACACACATATACATAATTAATAATAAATAAATATTTTAAAACTGAAAATTATTTGTAAAATTAGTGAAGTTTTTGATATAGTATTCTGGCTGGATCCTAAGGAATATAGAAACGATTTCTGACACCAACTCTCCTCTACATTTGACATAACAAATACTTTTTACAATTTATATATTTTTATTAATATTCAGTTTGTATTCCAACTAGAACCCCTTCCTTTGTCCCCTCCCAATCCCACGCTCTGTCTATATTCACTTCCCATGCTTCTGCCAAGTCCACTGATAGGGGAGGTGCTCCTCCCCTTCCATCTGACCCTAGTCTATCAGGTCTCATCAGGACTGGCTTCATTGTCTTCCTCTGTGGCCTGGTAAAGCTGCACCCCCATCAGGGGAAGGTGATCAAAGAGCAGGTCACTGAGTTCATGTCAGAGACAGTCCCTGTTCCCCTTACTAAGGTACACACTTGGACACTGAGCTGTCAAGGCCTACATCTATGCAGGGGTTCTAGGTTATCCCCATGCATGGACCTTGGTTGGATTATCAGTCCAACCAAGATTTTTTGGTTCTGTTGCTTTCCTTGTGGAGCTCCAGTCACCTCCATGTCTTTCATCTCCCTCTACTTCAGTAAGATTCTATGAACTCTGCCCAAAGTTTGGCTATGAGCCTCAGCATCTGCTTTGATACCCTGCTGGGTAGAGTCTTTCAGAGGCCCTCTGTGGTAGGCTCCTGTCCTGTTTCCTGTTTTCTCCCTCTTCTGTTGTCTATCCCTTTTGCCTTTCTGAATGAAGATTGATCATCTTACCTAGGGTCATCCTTTTTGCTTAGCTTCTTTAGGTGTACAGATTTTAGTATGCTTACCATATATTATATGTCTAATATCCACTTACAATTGAGTATAGAACATGTGTGTCTTTCTGTTTCTGGGATACCGCATTCAGGATGATCTTTTCTAGTTCCTACCATTTGCCTAAAAATTTCATGGTTTCCTTGTTTTTAATTACTGAGTAGTATTCCATTGTGGAAATGTACCACAATCTCTGTATCCATTCCTCCTTTGAGGGACAACTTGGTCATGTCCAGATTCTGACTATTATGAATAAACCTGCTATGAACATAGTTGAGCAAATGTCCTTTTTTGTATACTTCAGCATATTTTGGATATATGCCTAGGAGTGGTACAACTATACCTTGAGGTAGACCTTGAGAAAGTGTCAGATTGATTTCCAAAGTGTTCTACAGTTTACATTCCCACCAATGATGGAGGAGGGTTCCCCTTTCTCCACATCCTATCCAGCATGTATTGTCACTTGAGTTTTCATCTTAGTCATTCTCATGGGTGTAAGGAGAAATCTCAGGGTCATTTCGATTTACAGTTCCCTGATAACTAACAACAACAGGCATTTCTTTAAGTGTTTCGCTGCGATTCAATATTCCTCTATTGAGAATTCTCTGTTTAGCTCTGTACCCCGTTTTTTAAATCGATTACTCAATTTTTTTTAACTTCTTGAGTTCTTTATATATTTTGGATATTAGCCCTCTGTCAGATATAGGGTTGGTGAAGATCCTTTCCCAATCTGTAGGCTTTTGTTTTGTTCTGATGACATTGTCCTTTGCTTTACAGAAGCTTTTCAGTTTCATGAGGTCTCATTTATTGATTGTTGATCATAGAGCTCTGCTGTTGGTGTTCTGTTCAGGACGTTGTCTCTTGTGCCAATGAGTTCAAGGTTCTTCCCCACTTTTTCTTATAACAGATTTAGTGTGTCTGGTTTTATGTTGAGGTCTTTGATCCACTTGAACTTTAGTTTTGTGCATGGTGATAAATATGGATCTATTTGCATATTTCTACATGTAGACATCCAGTTAGACCAGCACCCATTGTTGAAAATGCTGTTTTTTTTTTTTTTTTTTTTTTTTTTTTTTTTTTTTTTTTTTTTTT
>NW_026589137.1:6748994-6885633 GCF_907164565.1 Psammomys obesus
TTTTTTTTTTTTTTTTTTTTTTTTTTTTTTTTTTTTTTTTTTTTTTTCTGTTATATGGTTTTGGCTTCTTTCTCAAAAGTCAATTACCCTTAGTTGTGTGGGTTTATTTCTGGGTTGTCTATTTTATTCCATTGATCAAAATTCTATTTCTACACAATTACCATGCAGTTTTTATTACTGTTGCACTCTGGTACAGCATGAGATCGGGCATGAATATGCCTCCAGATGATCTGTTGTTGTACAGGATTGTGTTAGCAATTCTGGGTTTTTGTTTTTCCATATGAAATTGAGAATTGTTCTTTCAAGTTCTGTAAAGAATTGTGTTGGTATTTTGATGGGAATTGCATTGAATCTGTACCTTGCTTTTGTCAAGATGGCCATTTTCACTATGTTAATCCTACCAGTCCATGAGCATGGTAGATCTTTCCATCTTCTCATATGTTTTTCAATTTCTTTATTCAGAGACTTGAAGTTTTATCAAACAGGTCTTTCACTTGCTTGGATATATTCACACGAATGTACTTTATGTTATTATTGGAATTGTGAAGATTGTAGTTTCCCTAATTTCTCTCTCAACCCTTTGTCTTTTATATGCAGGAGGACTACACATTTTTTTAAGTTAATTTTGTATCCAGCCATTTTGATGAAAATATTTATTGGATAAAGGAGTTCTCTTGTAGAATTTTGGGGTCACTCACGTATACTATCATAATCTGTGACTAGTGATACTTGGACTTCTTCCTTTCAGATTTGTATCTCCTTGGTCTCCTTTAGTTGTATTATTTCTCTAGCTATTTGAAGATATAGTGAGAGAGTGGCCAGCATTGCCTTGTTCCTGATTTCAGTGGGATTGATTTAAGTTTCTCTCCGTTTATTTTGTTGTTAGCTGTAGGCTTGCTCTATATTGTCTCTCTAGGACTTTAATCATGAATAGTTTTTGGATTTTTCCCAAATGATTTTTCAGTATCTAAGGCGATGATCATGTGGTTTTTCTCCTTCAGTTTTTTATATGGTAGATTCAACTGATGGATTTCCGTATTTTGAACCACCATGGCATACCTGATATGATGCCTGCTGGGTCATGGTGGATGATATCTTTTATGTATTCTTAGATTCAGTTGATGAGTATTGTATTGAGTATTTTTGCATCAACTTTTCATAAGAAAGATAGCTATGAAGTTCTCTTTTGTTGTTCAGTCTTTGTGTGGTTTAGGTATCAAGGTGACTGTGGCTTCATAGAATGAGTTTGGTAATGTTCCTCTCTATTTTGTGGAATAGTTTGAAAAGAATTGGAGTTAGCTCTTCTTTGAAGGTCTGGTAGAATTCTCCACTGGAACCATCTGGTCCTGTGCTTTTTTTGGTGGCAGCTTTTATTTCCTTGGGGGATATAGGACTATTTAATCTTTTTACCTGAACTTGATGTAATTTTGGTAAATCAAATCTATCAAGAAAATTTTCCATTTCATTTAGATTTTCAAAATTTGTGGTATATAAGCTTTTGTAGTAAGACCTATTGATTGAATTTCCTCAGGGTCTGTTGTTATGTCCCTCTTTCCATTTCTGATTTTGCTGATTTGGATAGTTTTCTCTGCCTTTTAGTTAGTTTGGCTAAGAGTTTGTCTATCTTGTTGATTTTCTCAAAGAACCAGCTCTTGGTTTCATTGATTCTTTGAGGTGTTTTCTCTTTTTCTAATTCATTGATTTCAGCTCTGAGTTTGATTGTTTCCAGTTGTCTACTCCTCTTTGTTGTGTCTGATTCTTTTCTTCCTATGGTTCTTAGGGGTGCTATTAAGTTGATTGTATGAGATGTCTCAAACTTCTTTCTGAATGCCCTTAGCGCTATGAACTTTTCTCTGAGCACTGTTTTCATTATGTCCCATTAAGTTTGGGTATGTAGTGCCTTCATTTTCATTGAAATTTAGGAAGTCTCTAAGCTATTTTATCTTTTCTTTTCTGACCCAGTTCTTATTGAGTATAGAGTTGTTTAGTTTCCATGTATATGTAGGCTTTTTGTTATTTCTGTTGTTGTGGAGGTTTAGTTTTAGGCCATCGTGGTCTAATAAGATACAAGGGATTACTTTAATCTTCTTGTATCTGATGAGGCTTGCTTTGTGAGCAATTACATGGTCTATTTTGGAGAAGGTTCCATGTGGTATTAAAAAGGAGGTATACTCTTTTGGTTTGTGTGAATTATTCTGCAGATATCTATTAGATCCATTTGATTTAGGACCTCTTTAAAAATCATTATTTCATTAGTTATTTTCTGTTCCCTTGTTGAGAGTGGAATGTTGAAGTCTCCCCCTCTTAAATTGTTTGGATTGATGTTTGACTTAACTTCATTTCTAAATGCAGATGTTCTTTTATTTGTGGCTTAGATGTTCAGGATTGTGATTTCCTCCTGGTGGATAGATAATAGATATATCTTGAAATGTCTGTGCTAATTACTTTTCAGTTTCCTGTCTTTATTTTATAATACTAGTCCTGTTAATGTCAGCAATATAGTGACAGTCCCCTCCTAATCTGGCTCTTGTTATTAAACCCATTGAATAAAATCCTTTCTGCTATATCATCCTCAATAGCCAGAGGTTTTAAGGACACCACAAGAAAATCGACAGAATCAACTAACCTGGGGACATAATTTCTTGGAGAATTAAATTCCAGCTAGCCTGTATGGGACTGACCTACTGCATAAGTTACAGTTTTGTAACTTTGTCTTCAAGTGTGACTTTTAATACCTAGATCAGGGGCTGTCTCTGACTCTGTTGCCTGTTTTGCGGACCCTTTCCTCCTATGGGCCTGCCTTCTCTAGCCTCAATAGGAGCAGATGTGCCTAGTCTTAGTGTAAGGACTGGTTGGTGTCCATAGAAGGTCTCCACTTTTCTGAAAAGAAAACGAGGAGGAGTAGATGGGGGTAGGAGACAAGGGAATAGGACTAAGCAGAAAGAGGAGAAGGTGGGGGAAGGAATTTGTAGGAGCCCGGCATGGTGACTCATGTCTAATCCCACCAATTGGGAAGGCAGAGGCAGGCACATCTCTGTGATTTCAAGACCAGTCTCATCTACAAAGTGAGTCCAGGATGGCCAGGATTACACAGAGAAATCCTGTCTCAGAAAACCTAAGGGAAAAAACTGAATTAAGGATGAGAGGAAAACTGTGGTCTAGGTGTAAAGTAAATAAATAAAATAATAATAAAGAAAAGAGAAAAAAGAAAATGCACTTACAAGCTTTCCTTCAGCTATATCTTATGCAGGTTATTTTCTTTTTTAATTTTGAAAACAGGTATTTTTTTTTTAATTGAGGTACCCTTATCCAGATGACTATAGCTTGTGGATGTTGACATAAAACTAGACAGCATACCTCTGATCTCTATCACCGTCACTACTACCTACAAATATGTTCTCCAAATTCATTTATTTTTAATTCATTTTGTGTCCATGTGAAGTTAAATTGGCTCATCTATGTGACCTTCAAATTGGACATCATCATTTGGAATCTGGTGGACTCAGCACTGGGTAGACAAATGAAGAAAATAACTCTCCATCTTGCAGAATATATCTGTAGCCATTAGTTCATCCCTCATGGGTAGGAACCCATGATATACTTTTCCATCAATGTCAAATTTCTGATAGCTTCATTTCTGTACAGATGCAATGCAGATAATTGCAGCTGACTTGAGTTTATTTTTATAATTGTTATTGTCTTGACTAGAAAAATCATTCAGAGCAGTAGTTCCTATTCTCCATATGTTTATTCTCCTTAACCCTTTCCTCACAGTGTTCTGTGCATCTAAAAAGGTATGGCATAGATGCATTTGTAGAGATGATGTTAAATTGAAAAGTTATGAAAATTCCCAGAAAGACAACACATGCTAATTTATCAGAGTTTTAAAAACACAACTTATTGTATTAATTTTACCTAATAATCCCGTGCCTGAATAAATTAAAGAATACTTCATGGTATTCATAGAATAATTTTGGAAGAAAAAGTGGCTCAACTTTGGGTAAATTATAAATAAAATATTATATAGAAACAGGAATATCATGGGGATAACCTCAGAACTCTGAGAACTTAGACATTTATGAAAAAAATAGACTTCCTACAATTCAAAGGTCTGACATGTTTTTTTTTCCCCATTGGTAAATTGACAAGATAACTGTAGTGAAACTATAAATGGAGAAATATAATGAAGGTTATGCTTATTAGGGAAATATATTCTTGAAATGATGATGGTTCTTGTGATCAACCTTCTTTTAAGAATATTGACAGTATCATGTGATAATATTCTGTCTTTAAAATTTTCAAATTTTGGAAGTAAATGTTGTGTGACACTATTCTTTGAGACATGAACAAGTATCTATTCCCTGCAAATAGGGAACCAAAGGCTTACCTAAATAAGTATACAACCAATGAAAATCTTGGGGAACCAATATTGGTTTATTGGGGTTGTGATTCTTTCTGGAGGAAAAATGATTCACAGACAAGAGCATCACCAACAGTCCAAGCCAATATTGAAAATGACTCATAAAAGCTGGAAACCTGGAGATTAATGCACAACTTTCAGGCTTCTTTGACAAGATGCGGAGTGTCTGTTCAGATAGCTCTGCTACCTTGTTTAGGTATATTGGCTTGTTGGGAATCTATTAGGCAGCTCAGTTGGTCTGATAAGGTCTCTTGGCAGTCTACACACTTTACAGAGTCCTGTGTGTTAGAGCTTGGGGTAAAATGGTTAATGTACTTGGTAAGTTTCAGTGACTTCCTGAAGTCTTTGAATTGTTTACTTCCTGGATTTAAGAATTACCTTGGAACATCCTGTGTCTCACTGAGCTTGTTTACATCATTTTGGTTTATCCTGAAGGAAATTCATTTCTATACAACAATAGTGTCTCACAGCCTAAAAGTAAACCTCAAAGCTCTTTGTGTTTTGGGCCATATAAAAGACATCCTGTGTCTCACTGAGCTTGTTTACATGATTGTGGTTTATCTTGAAGGAAATTCATTTCTATACAACAATCGTGTCTCACAGCCTAAAAGTAAACCTCAAAGGTGTTCTCTTTCTGTTTTGGGCCATATAAAAGACAAGGAAACTTCTGAAGGCTGAGTTTTTAAGACGTGTTTTAATAAGTAAAGTGTCTTCTTTACTGATTACCATACTTTCTTTAAGTTCCGTTAACCCACACTGACCATCTTTTTTTTATTAATTACGTTATTCACTTTGTATCCCCCCATAATCCACTCCCTCTTTCCTTCCAGATCCCACCCTGCCTCCCCCTTCTTCATGCATGCCCCTCCCCAAGTCCACTGACAGGGGAAGTCTTCCTCTTTTTCCTTACAATCTTAATCTATCACATCTCATATTGTCATCTGTCATTGCAATGTCATCTTCTGTGGCCTGATAAGGCTGTTCCCTGCTCAGGGGCAGTTGATCAAACAGCAGGCCATTCAGATTATGTCAGAGGCAGTCCCTCTTCCCATTACTGTGTAACCCACTTGGACACTAAATTGCCATGGGCTACATCTGTGCAGGGGTTCTAGGTTATCTCCAAGCATGGTACTTGGTTGGAGTATGAATCTCTGGGAAGACCCCTGTGTTCAAATTTTCTGGTTCTGTTGCTCTCCTTGTGGAGTTCCTGTCTTCTCCAGATCTTACTATTTCCCACTTCTTACATAAGATTCCATGCACTCTGCCAAACGGTCAGGCCATAAGTCTCAGAGTCTGTTTTGATAGTCTGCAGGGCATAGCCTTTCAGATGCCCTCTGTGGCAGGTTCCTAGGTTATTTCCTGTTTTTTTTTTCTTCTTCTGATGTCCATCCTCTTTGCCTTTCAGGATGGGGATTGAGTGTTTTAGTCAGGGTCCTCTGTCTTGATTAGTTTCTTTAGATGTACAGATTTTAGTAGGTTTATCCTGTGTTATATGTCTATATGAGTGAGTATATGCTGTGTGTGTCTTTCTGCTTCTGAGAGAGCTCACTCAGATCCTTTCCAGGATTTCCAGGAAAATCCTTGCAAATTTCATTATTTCCTTATTTTTCACTGCTAAGTAATATTTCATTGTGTAGATATACCACAATTTCTGCATCCATTCTTCAGGTGAGGGGCATCTGGGCTGTTTCCAGCTTCTGGCTATTAGAAATAAAGCTGCTACAAACATGGTTGAGCAAATATTCTTATTGTGTACTTGAGCCTCTTTTGGATATATTCTTAGGAGTGGTATGGCTGACTCTTGAGGAAACACTATTCCTAGTTGTCTGAGAAAGCTCCAGATTGATTTCCAGAGTGGTTGTAAAATTTTACATTCCTGCCAGCAGTGGAGGAGGGTTCCCTGTTCTCAAAAGCCTCTGCAGCATGTGTTGTCACTTGAGATTTTCATCTTGGCCATTCTGATGGGTGTAAGGTGAAATCACAGAATCATTTTGATGAGCATTTCCCTAATGGCTAATGACGTTGAGCATTTCTTTAAGTGTTTCTCTGCCATTCAATTTTCCTCTACAGAGAATTCTCTCTTTAGCTCTGTTCCCCATTTTTTAATTTTTATTTTATTTTATTAATTACACTTTATTCACTTTGTATTCCCGCATATGCTCCTTCCTCCTCCCCTCCTGGTCCCACCTTCCCTGCCCTTTCTTCACGCATGCCCCTTCACAAGCCCACTGATAGGGGAGGTCCTCCTGTCCTTCCTTCTGATCTTAGTCTTGTTCCCCATTTTTTAATATTGGATTACTTGGTTTTGCTGCTTTTCAGCTTCTTTAGTTCTTTATATATACTGGATATTAGCCTTCGGTCAGAAATCCATTGTCCATTCATGTTTAAAGTATTGGAGAGATCAGGGATACAAGGCACATATATAAACATAGTAAAGGCAATATAGAGCAAACCTATAGCCAACATTAAACTAAACAGAGAGAAACTTAAAGCTATCCCACTGAAATCAGGGACAATGCAAGGGTGCCCACTCTCCATATCTCTTCAACATAGTTCTGGAAGTCCTTGCTAGAGCAATAAGACAGTTGAAGGAGATCAAGGGGATACAAATTGGAAAGAAGTAAGTCAAATTAACACTATTTGCAGATGATATGATAGTATACCTGTGTGACCCCAATAATTCTACCAGGAAACTCCTAGAGCTCATAAACACCTTCAGCAAAGTGGCCAGATACAAAATTAACTCTAAAAAAAATCAGTACCCTCCTGTATAC
This sequence comes from Psammomys obesus, assembly GCF_907164565.1. Classification (NCBI taxonomy): domain Eukaryota; kingdom Metazoa; phylum Chordata; class Mammalia; order Rodentia; family Muridae; genus Psammomys; species Psammomys obesus. The sequence goes on from NW_026589137.1 coordinate 6,756,189, forward strand.
AAAAGAAAAATGGACTGAGAAAGAAATTAGGGAAACAACAACCTTCACAATAGCCACAACTGACATAAAGTGCCTTGGAGTAACCCTAACCAAGCAAGCCAACGACTTGTATGAAAAAAAAAAATTTGAAGTCTCTGAAGAAAGAATTAGAAGAGATATGAGAAGATGGAAAGATCTCCCATGCTCATGGCTTGGCAGGATTAACATAGCAAAAATGGCCATCTTACCAAAAGCAATCTCCAGATTTAATGCAATTACCATCAAATTGCCAACACAATTCTTTACCGACCTGGAAAGAAAAATTCTCAACTTCATATGGAATAACAAGAAACCCAGAATTGGTAAAACCATCCTCTACAATAAAAGTTCTTCTTGAGGTATCTCCATTCTTGATCATAAGCTGTACTATAGAGCAACAGCAATAAAAACTGCATTATACTGGCATAGAAACAGAATGGTGGATCAATGGAACTGAACAGAAGACCCAGAAATAAGCCCACAAACTTATGGACACCTGATTTTTGACAAAGAAGCCAAAACCATACAATGGAAAAAAGATAACATCTTCAACAAATGGGGCTGGTCTAACTGGATGTCTACATGTAGAAAAATGCAAATAGATCCATACTTATCACCCTTCACAAAACTGAAGTCCAAGTGGATCAAAGACCTCAACATAAAACCTGACACATTAAATCAGTTAGAAGAATAAGTGGGGAAGACCATAGAACTCATTGGAACAGGAGACAACTTCTTGAGCAGAACACCAACAGCACAGGATCTAAGAGCAACAATCAATAAATGGGCCCTCATGAAACTGAAAATGTTCTCTAAAGCAAAGGATACCTTCACCACACTAACCATCTTATTTTTTTGATAGTGTAAGGGGTTTGCTGCATTTCCAAATTTCAGTTCCAGAACCAGAAAAATCTCCAGCAAACTTTATACTAATGCCTATTTAATTATTTCAGTTAATCATTAGTTCATGATGAAGAATACATATATGCATACATCATACACACAATACACCTACACAATAATCTAATCCTTTTTGAAGAATGAAATTACTTAGTATCTATATAAAAAATTCATCATATGTATATTTTTACTATCATTATGTTTGAATGTTCTATATAAGCAGGCATCAATATTTCTCATAATAGAGTGACTTAATTCAGTGTATAAAGTCAGATACCAGACAAAGCATGGCCTGAAATATCTCTTTTATTTCTCCAAATTGAATACATTGAAGTTACTTAAATCTAGTTTTCATATTCTACGTGTAAAGCTTAATGTATTTTTTACTTCATAAAATTGTTTGTCTTAAAAGTATGGTTAGACTTTCTATTTTTTAAAAATACTGGTTTCATAGTTATAAGCACCCTTGGTAGAATCAAAACAAGAAAGCAAGCATTTGATTTCTACTTCTCAATCATTCAAGGATTATTTCGCCAGATTTGTTATTTTTTCATTGTGTAGTGTGATTATTCAGGGTTCTCCAGAGAAATCAAGCTTATAAAATGGTGCGTGTGTTTGTGTGTATGAGTGTTGAGAGAGAATTATTTTAAAGAGTATGCTCCTATGTTATGGAGGCTGGCAATTAGCAAGTTTCAAATCAATATACTTGGTTAAGAAGATCAATGAGACCCAGGGCAACTTGATTGACAGAATACAATAACCAAAACAATAAAGACACTTTAGGCTCCACATTAAGCTCCTTTGTACAGGCAAGAGACTTATCCACATATGGTAGCAGATAAGACATAGCATCAAACCAGGAAAGTTAACAAGTTCAGAAAAATGAATGACTGAAGAATCAAGAGAGGTGATTCTATGGAAAAGGTCTCAAAGTAATGAAAGACAATAGGCTAATGAGAGCTTTAGAAAAATAACAAAGATAAATAAGGTCACTCTATACTGTTATTTGCATTTTGAACAACATTTTGCATATTTAAGGAAATGTTCTTGCTTCAGCTGAGCTTTCTTCTTTCACTAGCACCATCATCATTCATAGAAACAATGTGCATTAGACAAAATGATTTCAACTGAGTAAGATGTTAAATGTTATCTCATGTAATGAGAGAAAGGAAGCAAATTTGTAATAAGTAGAACAACCTCCTAGGGACTTATTGCACTGAGGAAAATTTAATCTTCTTCCATGGTAAAGGTTAAAAAAACACTTAAATAGCTCCTACTTGTGTTTGTTTTATATCAAGGACATATTTTTTTCAGACAAATAATTCAAGTGGCAGTATACTTGATCCTTCTCAGAAAAGATAGAGTATCTTTTGTGAAAAAGGATTTTTTTATTAGTATTCAAACATTTGCTGAATATTTTTGTCTTTTTTTCCTACAAAAAAAGACTAAAGCACTGAGTTGAGGTTCTTGAAACACAGAATGAAATCTGTTGTTAAAAGGGTAAGTCTCTTTATATCATAGTCTACAATATGCTTATTTAGAATATTGTTTTGTAAAAATACTGGGGGCTCTGTGGTTTTGAATACATAGTCTCCAGAACATAAAAGCCAACATATAATCCAAAACAGCCCAAACAATTTAAAAGCTTCTTAAATTGCTATTTCAATGTATTTCAATAACTGTGAGAGAAACAGTGAGAATAGTAAAGAGGAAAAGGACAGGTCATTTAAAGAGGTTCCTGAAATAATGATTTTCAAATACATTTAATTAATTTTTTATCTTTTTATGTAAAGAAAAATATGGGCAAAAATACCTGAAAGAATTATTGGGTCAAAGTCTCATTGACCATTCTCTGTTAAGTGTAATATTTTCCTAGGTTATCCACATTGTCATTTGTTATTTTCATTTGTACAGGAATTTTTTTTAAATTTTTTACACTAATTACATTTTATTCACTTTGCATCACAGCTGTAGCTCTCTCCCTCATTTGCTCCCAATTCCACCCTCCCTCTCTCATCTCCTCCCATGCCCTTCTCCAAGTCCACCTATAGGGGAGGTCTACCTCTCCTTCGACTTCAGCTTATCAGGTCTCATCAGGACTGGCTGCATTGCCCTCTTCTGTGTCCTGGCAAGGCTGCTCCTCCCTCAGGGAGTGGTCAAAGAGCCAGCCAATGACTTCATGTTAATGACAGTCCCTCTTCTCCTTACTACGGAAACTACTTGAAGAATGAGCTGCCATGGGTATATCTGAGTAGGGGTTCTAGGTTATATCCATGAATGTACCTTGGTTGGAGTATCAGTCTCAGAAAATACTCCTGAGCCCACATATTTTGGTTCTGTTGTTCTCCTTATGGAGCTCCAGTACTCTTCAGGTCTTACTAACTACCTCTTCTTTCATATGATTCCCTGCACTCTGCCCAAAGTTTGGTTATGAGTCTCAGCATATGCTTGATATACTGCTAGGTAGATTTTTTTCAGAAGCCCTCAGTGGTAGGCTCCTGTCCTGTTTTTTGTTTTCTTCTTCTTCCAATGTCCTTCCCCTTTGTCTTTCTAAATGAGGACTGATCCTCTTACCCTGGGTCCTCCTTCTGGTTTAACTTCTTTAGGTGTAAAGACTTCAGTATGTATATCCTATCTTAATGGTAGGGAAACAACACCCTTCACAATAGGCACTAGTAACATAAAGTACCTTGGTGTGACTCTAACCAAGCAAGTGAAAGGCCTGTTTGAAAAAACTTCAATTCTCTAAAGAAAGAAATTGAAGAAGATATCAGAAAATGGAAAGATTTCCCATGCTCATGGATTGGTTGGATTAACATAGTGAAAATGGCCATCTTGCTAAAAGCAATCTACAGATTCAATGCAATTCCCATCAAAATACCAACACAATTCTTTACAGAACTTAAAAGAAAAATTCTCAACTTTGTATGGAAAAACAAACAAACAAACAAAAACAGAATTTCCAAAAAGATTCTTTACAACAACACATCATCTGGAGATACCTCTATCCCTGATCTCAAGCTGTACAGGAATTTTAATCCAACAGCATGGCTGCTCTGGCAAAGGATCACATCAAAAGACCTAGGTCTATGTGGTCTGGCTGGAATACAGATGCATACTTAGTATATACTTTTAATCCCTTGATTAGAATATACATCCTTAATTCCTCTGGCTTAAATATAGATATCACACACCTTTAATCCCTAGGGCTAGAATTTAGTACACACCTTTAATCCCAAACTGCTCATCTCTCACGGGAGAGTTGCTACTTAAGAGCACTAAAGAGAGAGACAGAGCAAGAGAAGGAGGGAGAGAGAAAGATAGTACAGTACTAAGTAGAGAAAGTCACTCCCTCCAATTCTTAGAGAAGCACATAGCTCATTTTTTTTTTTTGCAATAAAATCCAGATCAGAATAGAACAGGCCAATTTTATTCTTAAACTAGGGAAGGCATAATAAAATATAGGGGAAGTAGAAGTAACACTTTCTGTTCCAGTTTGAATACTATGATTACAAAGACCACATGTTAAAGCCCAGGGAGACACTATTGGGAGGTGATATGAACCATTATAAAATGGATCTTTTGAAGAGATCCTCGGGTCATTGGAAATTGGGAGACTCTTCTTCTCTTCTGCTTCTTCCCTCTTGTTATAAGTAGTTTTCTCTGTTATATCATACCTTAATTTTTTCAAGAAGCATTTGAAAGTATGAGCCAAATCAATCTTCTCTTATCAGTTCATTTCTCTTAGCTATTTCAGTGTAATGAATTGATGCTGACTCGCACAACATTTACCACACATTAAAGCAGGTGGCCTGTTCTGCCTTGGTGGCTATGTAAAGGAGTCTCCACTCAACACTTAGAATGCCAGCAACATAAATATGACACACTCCACAGAATGAACTATAATATATGGGAGCTCAATTTATCACAGTAGGAGGAACATCATATTTCATATCCTATACTCACAGCCATAGAAGTTGTATCTTCTATATTGTGTCATGAAAAACTGGTAATCTATCAACCATTAAATATCAACAGCATTGAGAGGTTAACAATATATCACAGCAACAGCATGTGCTACACAACAAAATCTAATTATGTCATAAATAGGTGATATATCAGTGTCAGCAACCAAGACATGGAAAACCCTGTAATTCACATTCAGTAGAAAACCCATGCAATAATTGAATTGAAGATCCATTGGTTCTACAAGTACAAGAAAATCTCATATCTTTGACAATGAAATTGATGCTGGATTGATGGCTTATAAAAGTAATCAAAGGCCTTTATCAAATATTCAAAGAAAATTATTTACTACTAAAGACAATAATGTAAGAAACTCAAACTTCTTCTACCACAAAAACTCAGGATGTTACCTAGACATAAACAATATACCTTGAATAAAATATATGCATAACTTTGTGTCAGTTTAAAAAATCTCCTAACTAGATATAAAATAACAAATCACAAATGAAACTCTAGCAAACTGATACTTTTTACAAAATATGGAGAACAGTACATATAACTTTTAAAATTTGGAGATGTTATGTTGTGTACCAACAATTATTGATTAGTTTTGAACTATTATAACATCCACTTAACAAGCATTACATCGTAATATTGTACTGACCTTCCCTACTTGGTGATGTCTTCATTTGATTATCATAGAGATAATATTGACTTTTTGTAATTTCTCCTTACTTAGTTCCTGTTTTAGCATAATAATCTATTAAATCTTTTCCTTAGTTTATTTCTTGTAAATAAAATATATATTGACACAGAAATAATAAAAAATAAAATACATAAAAACACATAAATGAAAAAAGTCATCATAGGAGAGACAAAGCATATAATTGAGAAACATTTTGGAATAGTGGCTAAAACCTTTACAAATTTGTTGGAACATTTTGACTTTCAGTTTTAGGAAATAAGCAAAACACACAAAATGGTTAATAAAAGTACTTTACGGAAATCAGTATGAATGTGCCTCAAAATGTAATATTTAGCAATAGACAAAAACAAAATTTGCAAATAAATGGATAAAGCTAAGAACACTCCTACGAGTGAGATAACCCCGACCCTAAAACTCAAATATTGAATGTTTTAATATCAGTAGTAGTAGTAGTAGTAGCAGCAGTAGTTGTATATGTGAGTGTTGGCTCTTAAGCCTTCAGTATGTGTGCTTCAATAAGAACAACTCCAGAGGTTAGGAAGGTAATAAGTGGAGAGTGGTAATAAGGAGATATCTCAGAAAAGGGAAATAGAATATAGTGTTAGAAAGAGAAAGGGAAATTAGAATAGAAAGATTAAGTGGAGAGGGACATGGGAAGTTAGGGTAAAGGAGGGAATATGTTGAGGAATAACTTACACTAAAAGGCTTGAAAATCCGAATAGAAACCTAATATTGTAAAAGCTTCCTAAAATAAATGCAAATATTAAAGGAATTTTAAGAGTCAACATATTGCTGGAGATAATGCTCCAACTGGATATTTTATGCCATCAAATAAAACCTCCAGTGACAGGAATGGTTTCCATCTTATAAGTGTTCCATAGAGCCTTATTTCTGAACATTACAGGTCATTGCCACAGATCTTGTTTATCCTCCATAAACTGATGGTAACAACCCATTTCTAAATATAGAACTAAGTTACTTCAGTAAACATGGAGATATAGATCTTGTGACAGAAGCGTAACTTCTACTGAAAGGAATTCATCTTGATGGAAGATACCTTGCATACTACTAGAGATGAAAATTAACCATTAATATCCCAGACTACAAAACTTGCAACCCTATAATAGCAAACTGCCTGTATGACATATTGGTGCCATAGTGGCAGAAATGTTATTGGAGTAAACAACCACTATTGTCGTGATGTGTAACACAAACCTGATACTTCCAAATAGATAACAAAATAGAGACTACATAGGTTATTGACTCTAAGGGAAACCTACTCCTAATATTTTGATAAAGAATAACATCTATAAAATGACTCCTAATGGCATACTATTATACAGCTAGATCAATAGGTTTGATCAATCACTCAAACCTCATTCGAGAATCCTCTTCTTGCAATATATGGTAATTAACTCAGAGACCCACAGGAGGACAATGTGAAACAAGTGAGACTTATTCCTAAATATAATTTATTTATTAAACTCCTCCACTCAAGTTTCAAGAGGCTATACACTGCACAGAAGAAGAAAAAGAAAATAGTATGGGCCAGATGTGGTAGATGACTTAAAAAAAATAGTGTCTCTTAGACATAACAAGGCAGATACACATATGGACTCACAGAGTCTCTACTCTGGCAGCAGCAATAAGACCTGAACATTTTCAAATCAAAGTCATAACAAAGAAATGGACACAAAATCAAACCCCTGACATAAAATCTGTTTGAAAGTAATACCTGCTTGGGAAGGGCATACCAGTGTTCTCTACTGGAGTGTCACTGGTCATATCAACCGCACTCCAGGATAGTCCTCATACCTACTGATAGTTGGACAACTTCAAAAGAAATTAAAAGTTTTTGTTTGTATATGTGTATATATGTGCTTTTTATTGGTGTGTATTTTTGTTTATTATTTTTGCTGTTTTCATTTTGTGGTTTTTTTTTTTTTTTGAGACAGAGGAGGAAAGACATACAGAGAGTGAATCTTAAGTTGAGTAAGTAAGAAGTTGTGAAAGATCTGGGAAAGCCAATTTTGAAAAATGTACAACACAGCAGAAAGGGAGCTGAGCACTAGTATTAAACATACAGTTTTCTAGCTATGGATGCAATGGAACCAACTGCCTTGAAATTCTAATGCCATAAATTCTGAACTGTGATTGATAGTACCCCTGAACTGTGAGGCAACATAAAATCTTGCCTCTATAACATGTTTTTTCCAGCTTTTTTTTTTCATCAATGGAACATGTAGTTAATATAGGCCATTAGAATAAAGAAGATGTAGATATCCATTTGGACCAGCACCATCTGTTGAAGAAGCTTTTATTCATTGAATGGTTTTTCCTCTTTGTCAAAAATCAAGTATCCATAGCTGTGTGGGTTAATTTTTGGGTCTTCTATTCCATTCCATTGATCCAATATTCTGGTTCAATGCAAATACCATGCAGTTTTTATTACTATTGCTCTGTATTGCTTGAGATCAGGGATGGAGATGCCTCAAGATGATCTGTTGTTATACAGAATCATTTTGGAAATTCTGGGTTTTTTGTTTCTCCATGTGAAGTTGATAACTTTTCTCTCAAGGTCTATGAAGAATTGTGTTGTTTTTTTTTTAAATCTTTTATTTTTTTTATTAATTACACTTTATTCATTTTGTATCCCCCCATGAGCCCCTCCCTCCTCCCCTGCCGATCCCACCCTCCCTCCCCTTTCTGCATGCATGCCACTCCCCAAGTCCACTGATAGGGGAGGTCCTCCTCTCCTTCTTTCTGATCTTAGTCTATCAGTTCTCATCAAAAGTGGCTGCATTGTCCTCTACTGTGGCCTGGTAAGGCTGCTCCCCCCTCAGGGGGAAGTGATCAACGAGCAGGCCAATCAGATTATGTCAGAGGCAGTCCCTCTTCCCATTACTATGGAACCCACTTGGACACTGAACTGCCATGGGCTACACCTGTGCAGGGGTTCCAGGTCATCTCCACAAATAGTCCTTGGTTGGAGTATGAGTCTCTGGGAAGTTCCCTGTGTTCAAATTATCTTGTTCTGTTGCTCTGCTTGTGGAGTTCCCGTTCCCTCCAGATCTTACTATTTCCCACTTCTTACATAAAATTCCATTCACTCTGCCCATCAGTTGGCCATCAGGCTCAGCATCTGCTTTGACAGTCTATACTGCAGAAGCTTTCAGAGGCCCTCTGTGGCAGGTTTCAAGGTTGTTTCCTGTTTTCTTCTGGCTTTCAGAGGCCCTCTGTAGCGGGTTCCGAGGTTGTTTCCTATTTTCGTTTTCTTCTGATGTCCATCCTCTTTGCCTTTCAGGATGGGGATTGAACATTTTAGTTAGGGTCCTCTCTTTTGCTTAGTTTGTTTAGATGTACAGCTTTTAGTGGGTTTATTCTATATTGTATGTTTATATGAGTGAGTATATACCGTGAGTGTCTTTTTGCTTCTGGGTCAACTCACTCAGGATGATCCTTTCCAGGTCCCACCATTTACCTGCAAATTTCATGATTTCCTTATTTTTCATTGCTGAGTAATACTCCATTGTATAGATGTACCACAACTTCTGCATCCATTCTTCAGTTGAGGGGCATCTGGGTTGTTTCCAGCTTCTGGCTATTACAAATGAAGCTGCTACAAACATGGTTGAACAAATGTCCTTGTTGTGTACTTGCGCCTCTTTTGGGTATATGCCTAGGAGTGGTATGGCTGGATCTTGAGGAAGCGCTTTTCCTAGTTGTCTGAGAAAGCGCCAGATTGATTTCCAGAGTGGTTGTACAAGTTTACATTCCCACCAGCAGTGGAGAAGGGTTCCCCTTTCTCCACAACCTCTTGTGTTGTCCCTTGAGATTTTCATCTTGGCCATTCTGATGGGTGTAAGGTGAAATCTCAGAGTTGTTTTGATTTGCATTTCCCTAATGGCTAATGAGGTTGAGCATTTCTTTAAGTGCTTCTCTGCCATTCGATATACCTCTGCAGAGAATTCTCTCTTTAGCTCTGTTCCCCATTTTTTAAGTGGATTACTTGGTTTGTTGCTTTTCAGCTTGTTTAGTTCTTTATATATATTGGATATGAGTCCTCTGTCAGATAGAGGGTTGGTGATGATTCTTTCCCAATTTGTAGGCAGTCACTTTGTTTTGATGACGGTGTCCTTTGCTTTACAGAAGCTTTTCAATTTCATGAGGTCCCATTTATTGATTGTTGCTCTTAGAGCCTGTGCTGTTGGTGTTCTGTTCAGGAAGTTTTCTCCTGTACCAATGAGTTCTAGGGTATTCCCCACTTTTTTTTCTAGCCGATTTAATGTGTCTGGTTTTATGTTGAGGTCTTTGATCCACTTGGACTTCAGTTTTGTGCAGGGTGATAAGTATGGATCTATTTGCATTTTTCTACATGTAGACATCCAGTTGGACCAGCACCATTTGTTGAAGATGCTATCTTTTTTTCCATTGTATGGTTTTGGCATCTTTGTCAAAAATCAGGTGTCCGTAAGTGTGTGGGTTTATTTCTGGGTCTTCTGTTCGATTCCATTGATCCACCATTCTGTTTCTATGCCAGTACCATGCAGTTTTTATTGCTGTTGCTCTATAGTACAGCTTGAGATCAGGGATGGAGATACCTCCAGAAGATCTTTTATTGTAGAGGATTGTTTTAGCAATTCTCGGTTTCTTGTTATTCCATAGGAAGTTGAGAATTTTTCTTTCCAGGTCTGTAAAGAATTGTGTGGGCAATTTGATGGGAATTGCATTAAATCTGTAGATTGCTTTTGGTAAGATGGCCATTTTTACTATGTTAATCCTGCCAAGCCATGAGCATTGGAGATCTTTCCATCTTCTCATATCTTCCTCTAATTCTTTCTTCAGAGACTTGAAATTTTTTTCATACAAGTCTTTGACTTGCTTGGTTAGGGTTACGCCAAGGTACTTTATGTCATTTGTGGCTATTGTGAATGGTGTTGTTTCTCTAATTTCTTTCTCAGCCCTTTTGTCTTTTGTATACAGGAGTGCTACTGATTTTTTTGAGTTAATTTTATATCCGGCCACTTTGCTGAAGGTGTTTATCAGCTGTAGGAGTTCCCTGGTAGAGTTTTTGGGGTCACTCATATATACTATCATATCATCTGCAAATAGTGATAATTTGACTTCTTCTTTTCCCATCTGTATCCCCTTGATCTCCTTCGACTGTCTTATTGCTCTAGCAAGGACTTCCAGCACTATGTTGAAGAGATATGGAGACAGTAGGCAGCCTTGTCTTGTCCCTGATTTCAGTGGGATTGCTTTAAGTTTCTCTCCGTTCAGTTTGATGTTGGCTATAGGCTTGTTGTATATTGCCTTTACTATGTTTAGATATGTGCCTTGTATCCCTGAACTCTCCAGTACTTTAAACATGAATGGATGTTGGATTTTGTCAAATGCTTTTTCAGCATCTACGGAGATTATCATGTGGTTTTTTTTCTTTCAGTTTGTTAATATGGTGGATCACATTGATGGATTTCCGTATATTGAACCACCCCTGCATACCTGGGATGAAGCCTACTTGGTCATAGTGGATAATATCTTTGATGTGTTCTTGGATCCGGTTTGCAAGTATTTTGTTAAGTATTTTTGCATCAATGTTCATAAGGGAGATTGGCCTGAAATTCTCTTTCTTTGTTGAGTCTTTGTGAGGTTTAGGTACCAAGGTGATTGTGGCTTCATAGAATGAATTTGGTAATGTTCCTTCTGTTTCTATTTTGTGGAATAGTTTGAAGAGAATTGGAGTTAGCTCTTCTTTGAAGGTCTGGTAGAATTCTGCGCTGAAGCCATCTGGTCCTGGGCTTTTTTTGGATGGGAGACTTTTGATGACTGCTTCTATTTCTTTGGGGGATATAGGACTATTTAGTTTATTTACCTGGTCCTGATTCAGCTTTGGTGAGTCAAATCGATCAAGAAAATTGTCCATTTCATTTAGATTTTCAAATTTTCTGGAATATAGACTTTTGAAGTAAGTCCTAATGATTGTTTGGATTTCCTCAGTGTCTGTAGTTATGTCCCCCCTTTCATTTCTGATTTTGTTGATTTGGGTGGTGTCTCTCTGCCTTTTAGTTAGCTTGGCTAAGGGTTTGTCTATCTTGTTGATTTTCTCAAAGAACCAGCTCTGGGTTTCATTGATTCTTTGAATTGTTTTATTTGTTTCTAATTGATTGATTTCAGCCCTGAGCTTGATTATTTCCAGCCGTCTACTCCTTTTTGGTGTGTCTGCTTCTTCTTTTTCTAGGGTTTTTAAGTGGGCCATTAAGTTGCTTGAATGAGCTGTCTCGAATTTCTTCTTGAAGGCACTTAGTGCTATGAACTTTCCTCTTAGTACTGCTTTCATTGTGTCCCACAAGTTAGGGTATGTTGTGTCTTCATTTTCATTGAGTTCTAGAAAGGCTTTAATTTCTTTCTTTATTTCTTCCCTGACCCAGCTGTCATTTAGTAACAAGTTGTTCAGTTTCCATGAGTGTGTAGGCTTTTTGCTATTTCTGTTGTTGTTGAAGTCCAGCTTTATTCCATGGTGGTCAGACAGGATACAAGGGATTATTTCAGTCTTCTTGTATCTGTTGAGGCTTGCTTTGTGACCAACTATATGGTCTATTTTGGAGAAGGTTCCATGAGGTGCTGAGAAGAAGGTAAATTCTTTTGTGTTTGGGTGTAAAGTTCTGTAAATGTCTGTGAGGTCCATTTGATTCATGACCTCTGTCAGAGATATTGTTTCTTTGTTTAATTTCTGTTTTGTTGACCTGTCCTTTGTTGAGAGTGGGGTGTTGAAGTCTTTCACTATTAATGTGTGGGGATCTATATGTGGTTTAAATTTTATCAATGTTTCTTTTACAAATGTGGGTGCTCTTGTATTTGTGGCATAGATGTTCAGGATTGTGATGTCTTCCTGGTGGAATTTTCCCTTGATGAGTATGAAGTGTCCTTCCTCATCTCTTTTTATTAATTTTGGTTGAAAGTCTATTTTAACAGATATTAGAATGGCTACTCCTGCTTGTTTCTTGGGTCCATTTGCTTGGAAAGTCATCTTCCAACCTTTTACCCTCAGGTAATGTCTATCTTTGTGTCTTAGGTGTGTTTCTTGTATGCAACAGATTGCTGGGTTTTATTTACGTATCCATTCTGTTAATCTGTGTCTTTTTACTGGAGAGTTGAGTCCATTGATGTTGAGAGAGATTAATGACCAGTGGATGTTAGATCCTTTGATTTTGATGTTGGCTGTGTTCATAAGTTTGTGTGTTTGGTTGCTTTTTGTTTTACTGTAGTAAGGTTAATTATTTCCTGTGTTTTCTTGACAGAAGCTAATTTTCTTGGGTTGTATTTTCCCTTCCAGTGTCTTCTGTAATGCTGGATTTGTGTTTAGGTATTGTTGAAATTTGTTTTTGTCATTGAATATCTTGTTTTCTCCGTCTATCAGGACTGAGAGTTTTGCAGGGTATAGTAGCCTGGGTTGACATCTGTGTTCTCTTAGGGTCTGCATGATATCTGTCCAGGCCCTTCTGGCTTTCATAGTTTCTGTTGAAAAGTCAGGTGTGATTCTAATGGGTTTGCCATTATATGTTACTTGGCCTTTTTCCCTTGCAGCTTTTAGTATTTTTTCTTTGTTCTGTATACTTCCTGTTTTGATTATTATGTGGCGGGAGGATTTTCTTTTCTGGTCAAATTTGTTGGGTGTTCTGTAGGCCTCATGTATCCTTATTGGCTTCTCCTTTAACTTGGGGAAATTTTCTTCAATGATTTTGTTGAAAATATTTTCTGGGCCTTGGAGAAGGGAGTCTTCTTTTTCCTCTATTCCTATTATTCTTAGGTTTTGTCTTTTCATATTGTCTTTTGGTTTCTTGGACGGTCTGTGTCAGGAATTTTTTGGATTTAACATTTTCTTTGACAGATACAGCGATTTCTTCCATTGTATCTTCTACACCTGAGATTCTTTCTTCCATTTCTTGTATTCTGTTGGTTATGCTTACCTCTGTAGTTCCTGTTTTCTTCCCTAAATTCTTCCTCTCCATTATTTCCTCCATTTGTGTTTTCTTTAATTTTTCTAGTTCTATCTTCAGGTCTTGAGTTATTTTGTTTACTTCCTTCACCTGTCTGCTTGTATTTTCCTCTTTTTCTTTTATTTCCTTCAACTCTGTCTCTTTGATTTCTTTCAGTGATTTAATTATTTCTTCTCTGAAGGCCACAAGCTGTTTGGCTGCATCTTCCCGTATTTCTTCACGGATGGCCCTGATTTGCTTGTCTTTATCTTCCTCCATTTCTTTACGGATAGCCATGATCTGTTTGGTTTTATCTTCCTCTAATTCTTTACGTATTTTATCTGTTTCCTCTATTATTCTCTTCATCAACATAGATGTAAGGTCATCTTCTTGATTTTCTATTATGCTGCATTGTTCAGGGCTGTTCGCCCCTGGATGGCTGGGTTCTGGAGATGCCATATTGCTCTGTCTTTTGCTGATTGAGCCTTTACGCTGACCTCTACCCATTGGGCTGATTTAGGTTTTGGCTGTTAGTTTCTGTGCTTCCTGGAGTCCTGAGGTAGGGAGTATCTGCTTGGCCGGAAGATGATTTTTCCTGAAGGAGTCCTTCTCTGCTTTTTGGTTATGGTCACTGTATGGCCAGTGTTTCTTCGGAGATGCCACTGCTCACCTCAGGTTTATAGCCCTGAGTAGTAGCTGTGGTCTATGTTAGGCAGGGGGGGATTTCCTCTTACCCATAAAATTTCTCAAGACAGCTGCCCCACTGCTGGGTTTCTTGTTATAAATTTAGTGTGCTGCTGCTCACTAAATTTCCATGTACAGTCCTCTTGAAGAAACTGCTGATTCCCTAGCTATGGGATTTTCTCCCAACAGGGAAACTCAGTCTGTTATCCTGGGGCGCACAGTTCTGTCTGAGAAAGTGGGAGGTGCACTCAGCAAGTCTCTGGGCCAAAGGCTGATTGCTCTGCTCTGGACCTGGAGAATGTGCACCTAGGTTGAGTTGGCGCCTGGGGGCACTGTTCTGGTCTGGAGGCTGGGTGCCTCACTCTGGACCAGAAGCTGTGTGTCTCTGTCTGGGATGGCGGCTGTAGGCACCACTCTGGTCCAGACGCTGTGGGTGCAGCCCTCCTGAAGGATCAGGGATTCCTACAGTTTTGGCAGTCCAGCCAGGGACAACTTGCCGATCCCTGGTACAGTATCTGAGGGCTGCTGTAATGGTTCTTCGGCTCCTGCAGGTCCGAGGATGCAGCTGTGTGTCCCAGTGCCCCAGGGGAACGCAAGAATGGCGGCAGAGCACAGTGCTTCTGCCTGCACTAGAGTCTGCGTGAGTCCAGGAAGTGTTTTGGTGCTGGGTGTCCTAAGCGTTAGAGCTGCTGACCCCCTCCGCTGGGGATTTCCTCCTGCCAGAGACACGCAGTATGGTGCCCTGTTGCCCTGGTGCCCACAGTTCTATCTGAGGCGGCGAATCACGTGCGCAGGCAGGGCTCTGTGCAGGCAGGCGCCTTTGTCCCTCCCGGCTCTGGGTCCGGGCTGGCTCCTGGGGCACCCGCGGAACCCGAGTCTTTTTCAGGGGATGTCTGGGTAACCTGGGGTCGGTCCCAATTGTTTCCTGCTCCGTGGGGTTATCTCTCAACTGGGAAATCCAGTCTATGGTGTTGTGGGCCCACAGTTCAGTCTGGGACCGTGACCAGATCGCACTGGCGGGTAGCTCTGGGCTGGCGACCAAGCGCCTGGCGGAACAGGGATCTATTCCGCGGTTTTGCCGGGTGAGTTAAAGCTGATCGAATCCCCCACCGTGGGGTATCCTCTCACCTGAGAAACACAACCACTTGTGTTTTATGGCCGCGAGTTCTGATTGCTGGTCACTGTGCCAATCCTGCTGTGCTGCTCCTCAGAATGAGAGTCCTCCCAGCCCTGCCATCTTGCCCCTTGTGTTGGTTTTTTGATGGGAATTGCATTGAATCTGTAGATTGCTTTTGGCAGAATATAGCCATTTTCACTATGTTAATCATGCCAATCCATGAGCACCGGAGATCTTTCCATCTTCTGATACCTTCTTCAATTTCCATCTTCAGATACTTGAAGTTTTTCTCATACAGGTCTTTCTCCATATCTCTTCAGTTTAGTACTTGACAAAGGGCCTAGAAAGAAATTAAGGAAACAACACACTTCATAATAGCCACTAATAACATAAAGTACCTTGGAGTGACTCTAACCAAGCAAGTGAAAGACCTGTTCTCTGGTTGAATTTTGGGGTCACTCATGTATACTATCATATCATCTGCAAATAGTGAAACTTTGACCTCTTCTGTTCCAATTTGTATCCCCTGATATTCTTTAGTTGTCCTACTGCTCTAGCTAGGACTTCAAGTACTAAGTTGAAGAGATATGGAGAGAGTGGGCAGCCTTGTCTTGTCCCTGATTTCAGTGGGATTGGTTTGAGTTTCTGTCCATTAAATTTGATGTTGACTATAGGCTTGCTGTATATTGCTTTTATGTGCATGCCTTGTATCCCTGATCTCTCTAAGACTTTAAACTTGAATGGGTGTTGAATTTTGTCAAATGCATTTTTGGCACCTAAGGAGATGATCATGTGGTTTTTCTCCTTCAGTTTGTTTATATGGTGGATTACATTGATGGATTTCCCTATATTGAACCACCCTTGCATGCATGGAATGAAGGATACATGGTCACGGTGGATATCTTTTATGTGTTCTTCGATACAATTTGCCAGTATTTTATTGAATATATTTGCAAAAACGTTCATAAGAGAAATAGGTCTGAAGTTCCCTTTTTTTGTTTGGTGTTGGTGTGCTTTAGGTATCAAGGTGACTGCGGCTTCATAGAATGAGTTTGGTAATGTTCTTTCTATTTCCATTTTGTGGAACTGTTTGAGGAGTCCAACTGGATGTCTACATGCAGAAAAAATGATCCATACTTATCACCTTGTACAAAACTAAAGTTCAAGTGGACCAAAGATCTCAACACAAAACCAGATACACTAAATTGGTTAGAAGAAAAAGTGGGTAAGTCATTGGAACTCATTGGCACAGGTGACAACTTCCTGAACAGAACACCAACAGCACAGGCTCTAAGAGCAACAATCAATACATAGGAACTCATGAAACTGAAAAGCTTCTGTAAAGCAAAAGACACCGTTATCAAAACAAAACAACAACCTACAGACTGGGAAAGGATCTTCACCAAACCTATATCTGACAGAGGGCTAATATCCAGTATATATAAAGAACTAAAGAAGTTAAAAAGCAACAATTCAAGCCATCCGATTAAAAAATGGGGTAAAGAGCTAAACAGATAATTCCCAGTAGAAGAATACACAATGACAGAGAAAGAGTTAAAGAACTGCTCAATGTCCTTAGCCATCAGAGAGATGCCAATTAAAATGAACCAGAGATTTCACCTGTTACCCACCAGAATGGCTAAGATAAAACAACAACAACAACAACAACAACAACAACAGCAACAACAAAAACCCCTCAAAACACGTGCTGGAGAGGTTGTGGAGAAAGGGGAACCCTCCTCCATTGCTGGAGGGAATGCAAATTTGTACAACCACTCTGGAAATCAATCTGGTGCTTTCTCAGACAATTAGGAATAGTGATTACTCAAGATCCAGTTATACCACTCCTACACATATATCTAAAAGATGCTCAAGTACACAACAAGAATATTTGCTCAGTCATGTTTGTAGCAGCTTTATTTGTAATAGGCAGAACCTGGAAACAACCCAGATGTCCCTCACTTGAGGAATGGACACAGATATTGTGGTACATCTACACAATGGAATATTACTTTGCAATAAAAATCAAGGAAATCATGAAATTTGAAGGCAAATGGTGGGACCTAGAAAAGATAATCCTGAGTGAGGTATCCCAGGAGCAGAAAGACACACATGGTATATACTCACTTATATAGACTTATAAGATAGAATAAACATACTGAAATATATACACCTAAAGAAGATAAGCCAGAGAGAGGACCCAGGGTAAGATGATCAATCCTCAATTAGAAAGACAAATGGGATGGACATTGGATGTAGGAGCAAACAAGTAACAGTACACTAGTCTACCACAGAGAGCCCCTGAAAGACTCTACTCAGCAGTGTACCAAAGCAGATACTGAGACTCGTAACCAAAACTTCAGCAGAGTCAGGGAATCATAAGAAAAAAAGGGGGAGTTAATATGACCTGGAGAGGATAGGCACTCCATAAGGACCAAATATATCTGGGCACAGGGGTCATTTATGACACTGATACTCCACCAAGGACCATGTATGGATATAACCTAGAACCTGTGCTTAGATAAAACCTGTGTTAGCTTTTTAACCAATTGGTTTTCCATAGTAAGGGGAACAGGGAATACTTCTGACAGAAACTCAATTTTGTGGCCTCTTTGACCTACCCCACCCCTAAGGGAGGAGCAGCCTTACTAGGCCACAGAAGAGGAATTTGCAGTCAGTCCTGAAGGTAACTATTAAGCCAGTATCAGATGAAAGGTTAGGCGGTCCTCCCATATCAGTGGACTTGGAAAGAGCAAGAGAGGAGAGAAAGGAGGGAGGGTGGAATTGGGAAGAAAAAAAGGGAGCAGAATACAGCAGGGATACAAAGTTAACAAACTGTAACTAAAAGACAGCATCTTCAACAGATGGTGCTGATCTAAGTGAATGTCTACATGTAGAAAAATGCAAATACATCCATACTTATCACCCTGCACAAAAATAAAGTCCAAATGGATCAAAGACCTCAACACAAAACCAGACACACTAAACCTCTTAGAAGAAAAAGTGGAGAAGAGCCTTAAACTCATTGGCACAGGAAACAGCTTCCTGAACAGAACACCAACAGCACCGGCTTTAAGAGCAACAATAATTAAATGGAACTCGTGATACTGAAAAGCTTCTGTAAAGCAAAGAACACTGTCATCAGAACAAAATGACAGCCTACATATTGGGAAAGGATTGTCACCAACCCTATCCAGTATACATAAAGAAATAAAGAAGTTAAACAGCAGCAAATCAAGTAATCCAATTAAAAAATGGAGTACAGAGCTAAACAGAGAATTCTCAATAGAAGAATATAGAATGGCAGAAAAACACTTAAAGAAATGCTCAACCTCATTAGCCATCAGGAAAATGCAAATCAAAACGAACCTAAGATTTCAACTTACACACATCAGAATGGCTAAGAACAAAAACTCAAGTGACAACACATGCTGGAGAGGTTGTGGAAAAAGGGGAACCCTCCTACACTGATGGTGGGAATGTAAACTGTACAACCACTGTAGAAAGCAATCTGGCGCTTTCTCAGACAACTAGGAATAGTGCTTCCTCAAGATCCAGCTATACCACTCCTAGGCATATACCCAAAAGAGTCTCAAGTACAAAATAAGGACATTTGCTCAACCATGTTTGTAGCAGCCTTATTTGTAATAGCCAGAAGCTGGAAACAGCCCAGATGTCCCTCAGTGGAGGAATGGATGCACAAATTGTGGTATATCTACACAATGGAATATTACTCAGCAATAAAAAACAAGGAAATCATGAACTTTGCAGGTAAATGGTGGGATCTGGAAAAGATCATCCTGAGTGAGCTATCCCAGAAGGAGAAAGATGCACACAGTATATACTCACTCATATAGACATATAATATAGGATAAACCTACTAAAACCTGTACACCTAAAGAAACTAATCAAGAGGGAGGACTCTTGCTAAAATGCTCAATTCCTATCCAGAAAGGCAAAGAGCATGGACATAAGAAGAAAGAGAAGAGGGACCAAGTCAGGAGCCTCACACAGAGGACCTCTGAAAGGCTCTGCCCTGCAGACTATCAATGCAGATGCTGAGACTTATGGGAAACCTTTGGGCAGGGTGCAGGGAATCTTATGAAAGAAGTGGGAAACAGTAAGATCTGGAGAGGACAGGAACTCCACGAGGAGAGCAACAGAACCAAAAAAGTCTGAGCGCAGGGTTCTTTTCTGAGATTGATACTCCAACCAAAGACCATACATGGAGATATCCTAAGACCCCTGCACAGATGTAGCCCATGGAAGTTCAGTATCCAAGTGGGTTCCATTGTAATAGAAACAGGGATTGCCTCTAACATGAACTGATTGGCCTGCTCTTTAATTTCCTCCCCCTGAGGGGGAAGCAGTATTACCAGGCCACAGAAGAAGACAATGCAGCCACTCCTGATGAGACCCAATTGTCTAGGATCAGAAGGAAGGAAAAGAAGTCCTCCTGTATCAGTGGACTTAAGGAAGGGCATGCAAGCAGAGGGTGGAGGAAGGGAGGGATTGGGAAGGGAGGAGGGAGGGAACCACAGCGGGGATACAAAGTGAGTAAAGTGTAATTAATAAAGAATTTAAAAAGTTTTTAAAAATTGGAGAAAAATAGAATAAATAACAGCAAAGGATTCAAGAAATGAGGACAAGAAGGCTAGTATGTAAAACTACCAATTTATTTATATGAATAAGAATGGTTCTTCATATACTCCACATGGTTTTTAGTCTCAATCTCTTTGTATTCACTCACATATACAACACAGGTACTCAAACTAAAAAATAAAAAAATAAAATAAAATAAAATAAAATAAAAAAGCGCCAGCAACAAGTAACATATAGAAAGCATTAAGTATGTCAACCAGTGTATAAGCTGTTTTGTGGATATTATATAGAATTATGTTTGAATTATGTTTGCAAATTTTGTAGTGTTTCTTAACTTATAAAACTTTTCTGAGATAAATATTCATGTTTACCTTGCTTCTAAATCATTAGATGTATCTAATTTACTAGTTTTGTCAACTACTGATTGTTTGAATATTAGCCTCAACTTCCTTTTTATTAATTTCTGTTGTTATCTCTAATATTCTATTATGCTTCCAATCTTTAGGTTCATTCATTTTACCTTGCTTTTCAGTCAGAATTTTTAATTTTAATCCTTCTTTACTATAAAATTCATTGTTTTTTTTCTATCTTAAATGTTTATTTAAAAGAAAACCCTTTGAATTTTACACTTTAGACACAATTACAAATTTTGTAACGTCTATTTTTTTCTTTTTGACAATTATACTGCAGCAATATATTTTAGTTTTACTATAATCCACATTGTTATGTTCCAATATAGATTCTTTGATGAAAACAATTTATAAGTTTTTATTGTTTAAAATTCATTTTGAATGAAGTAAAAATTTAAATATTTGCCATACATTAAAGCTAATATTTAGTCAGCTTGATATACATGTAGGTATATGTGTGTGTCTTTGTGTGTGTGTCTTGGAGAAAGAGAGAGAGACTTGGAATAAATCCAAGGCTTTGTTCATGTTCTGTAACAGAGTTAATGCTACTGTGCTGCAATCCAGTCCTACATGGGAATTTCTATGCACAGCTATAGTTCTATGCTGTTAATTATGCACTCCAAGATATAAGAATTGTTTCTGCTTGAGTTATTTTTTTGACAACTTTGTCATAAATTCTATATTGAGTTCAGGGCTTTACATATTTCTTTAAAAATATCTCAATATTTTCAATTTCATATTCATACATCTATATTTTATTATACAATTTTCATTTTTCTGTATTTTTAGCTAGTCAGCACTTGTTGCATTGCATACTTTTTTTCTGTTTTATTTTGTTTTGCTTTGTTTTTCAGTCTTTCTCATTTTGCCCCAAGGGCAATTTTGTGCTAACATAATAACCTTCTATCAGCCAAATACCTTTATTTTCAGAATTTTTATGATATTTTATATGTATAATCATTTTACCTGCTTGAATATTTATGCATTACATATGTACAATGCACACAGAAAGTAGAAAATATCAGAGATTGAAATTACAGATTGTTGTGAGCCTCCATGTGGGGGAGAGAATTTTTGAACCCTGGTCCTCTGGAAGATCTGCCAATGTTCTTAATTGCTGAACCATCCCTTCAGCCTTCCAAATGTGTTTAAAGCAATCTGCCAATTTTTAGTATATGTCTTTGAATAAGACAAACAGTTTGTGTATATTTCTATTATAGTATAGCCAATAGGAATCTCTTGTTTTTGGTGTGTAGTCTTAGCATATTTATATTTATCATAATTTCCTGTTTGTTCATACCATTTAATTTTTTATAGTTCTCATTTTTTTCATGCTTGTTCTCCATTTCCATTTAATCAACAATGTTTCCTATTATTATGTTTTTCACTGCATATTCACTATATTCCTTATATTTTTGGATCAAGCAAAAAAAAACTATGACACTTTTTGTGTTGTCAGTCACAGTTCTCCAAATGACCAGAACTGACAGAATATATATATAATATATTACTAAAGTGGCTTATAGACTGTGGTTCAGCTAGTCTAATAATGGTGTTATCCAATCAGAAAGGTCAAGAAACCAATAGTCATTCAACCTGTAAGGCTAAATGTCTCAGCTGGAACACTGAAGAAGTATGTTATAATACCAGTAAAGTAATGCCTCAGCATCAGGGTAAATGAACTTGCCAGTAAGAAAGAGGGCAATCAGGTAAAAAGCAAAGCCTTCTGTTGCTCTTCCTCTCAAGGGTCCAGCCAGTAGATGAGGATAGGTAGTCCAAACCAAGGATGTTAGAGGTGCCATAGTCACTATACAAACACTACACAAACACCAGGAGTTCCATGAATGCAAACTGAGGGCTAGTGGCTGTAGACTCTCTTATTCAGAAAGAGAGAGTTGGTGATATAGCTTTGGCAACCAATCAGTTTCCTTCACACCATATCGGGGCTTGCCATTGGCTGTTTGTTTCTGGGCAGACTTTTCAATGTCAGGTCACCTACTCTTGGCCTGATTGTCATGTTAGTGGAAGCTGCCCCAGGCAGTGTACCCTAATTACTCGTTGCAGAGGATGCTCACCAACTTCTTTCTTCTATGTCCTTTTATGTGGGCTACCACCAGAAGGTGTGTTCCAGAAGAATGTGTCTTCTCACATCAAATGATCTAGTTAAGAAAAATCCCTCACGACTACCGACAGAGGAAGCAGGGATTATTTCTGACATTTTTACCTGCTTTTGAGGACCCTTCTCCTCCTACTGGGTTGCCTCCTCTAACCTTAATATGAGGGGAGACTTGTTGCAACTTGATACTGCCATGTTTGGTCAATATCTCTGGAAGGTCTGCCCTTTTCTGGATGGAAATGGAGGAGGAATGGATTGAGGTGGGGAGAGGTACTGAGACACGAGAAAGGAAGGCAAACAGCTTTTGGAACTCAATATATGATAGAGTAAATTAATTTTAAAAAGATAAATATAATAAAATAAAACAGCCATTTCAAGGGTGGAGGATCCTTCAGATACGTGTCCAGGTGCTTGTGTTTTATTTTATTCCAGATGTCAATCTGACAACTAGGATCACATATTTGTTATTATTTTAATGTTTAAGCTCAAACTTTAACATGAATTCTTTAGTTTGAACGTCCCTAAGTATACATTAACTCAATATCTCCATTTTTCTTGTAAACGGGTGTCATATATAAGAAAAAGAATATTTCAAGATTTTTATAACTGTGGAATATCATTTTTCAGCTACCAATCTACACAAAGATTCTAGCAATCATAGATGTTCACTTCTACCTTTTGCTCTGTGTATTTCTGGGCTACTGTGTTTCTTTGTTGAAACAGGGTCTTATGTATGTAAGATGGCCTGAAATAAACTTATGTTGCTCAGTATTGTATTTAGGGTTTCTGTTGCTGCTATGAAACACCATGACAAAAAAACAAGTTGGTGTGGAGAGGGTTTCTTTGGCTTACACTGCAATGTCACTGTTCATCATTGAAGGCAACCAGGGCAGGAACTCAAAAAGAGCAGAATCCTGGAGGCAGGAGCTGATACAGATAACGTGGAGTGGTGCTGCTTATTATCTTGTTCTTCATGGCTTATTCAGCCTGATTTCTTTTAGAACCCAGAACCACGAGCTCAGGGATGGTACCACACACAATGAGCTCAACACCTTTTCAGCTATCACTAACTTAAAAAATGTCCTTCAGGCAGATCTTATGGAGGCATTTTCTCAATTGAGGTTCCCTCCTTTCAGACAGTTCTATCTTGTGTCAAGTTGACATATAGCTATCCAGCAAATTGAGGGTGTCCTTAATTTCTTCATCCTCCTTATTCTCCTCTCCAGTGTTGAGATGAAAGGTATACTAGCATTCCTTGCTATATGTCTTTATCTTAAGTTTTAAAATGTGTATTTTATACTTTGTATTATTGCTTGTATTCTTATTGTATTTTGCATTATTGTAAATTTTAATGACATTTTTGGATTACAAATATATACAACAATGGTTAATTACAAGACTTGGCCTATTATCAACCACTACTACCAGCACAGCATACATTGTTAAAGCAATTGCAGAACACAGGTATTTAAATACTATAAATTATAGCTATATGCAAATCTATGAACCACAAAGATATTAAGTATATCTTTTTGTGTTCCTTCTGTGAAAAGTTGTAAGCAACTAGAAGCATGTAGGATACTCAAAATTAAGAAAAAATGATCAAAACAATTATTAAGATGCTAGCAAAATTTCACAGTCTACTGAGATTCTCTGGAAGAAAACTTTTTTTCAGTTTTAAGTAGTATTGTAAGTCTCTCAAGCAAGGCTTGTGTAACTTGATGATGAATGCTGAAACTATTTCAGTATTTTCTGCTGATTTCTTACCTTGAGTAAGATAGTCACACTTCGTACACTTCGTTTCCTATTTATAGGCAACCAGCTTATTATTCATCATGAGAGTCTTAGCTTCACCTTGAATAGTACCTAATAAAAGTGGTCATAAAAGGCTGTCATCCATGAATGCTGATCTAGAAGGCAACATTATAATTCAATACCAGAGAATTATATGAAAAAAATATCTCTGGAAAGAAATTGGCTTTCTATTTTATGTATACAAAATAATAAAACAGAATGTATTTGGACAAGTGTTCTTTTAATTGTTCTTGCAGATTTGTATAATCAGATAATAAAATCATTTAAAAGTTCAATTTTGTTTTTGTTTGTTTCTCTTTTTTTTATTTTGTTATTCACTTTACATTTTTGTTGTATCCCCATCCATCCCACCCTCCATGCTTCCCTCTACCACCTTACCTTTTCTGCAGGAAAGGGAGACTCCCTTTCCCATCCACCTCAGATCATGAAGTTGTATCAGGACTGAGCATGTCTTCTTTCTGTATTGCCTGCTGGCAAGGCAGTCCCACCATGGGGAAATGATCAAAAAGCTGGCAAGTAACTCCATGTCCAATTTAGTTCCCCCTTCCCTTACTATATTACCCTCTGGAAGCCTAAGTTGCGCATCTGCCAACTTTTCCTATGGGGGACTCCTATTGGGGTCCAGTTTATGCCTGGTCCTTGGTTGATGCTTCAGTCTCAGCATCAGTTTTGAGGCACTTCTGGGTAGAGATTCTCAGAGAACAACTCTATCAGATCCTTGTTTGCAAGCTTTTCAGAGTATCTTTCATACAGTCAAGGGTTGGGACTCTCTGATAGGAGTTCTTTAAGCACTTCTTGGCCATTTGATGTTCCTCTGCTGAGAATTCCCTGTTTAGTTCTCTGTCCATTTTTGTTGGGTTATTTTTTTTAATAGGTGATTGATTTCTTGAGTTCATTATATATTTTAAATATTAGCTCTTTGCTAGATGTAGGATTGGTGAAAATATTGTCTCAATCTGTAGACTGTCCTTTCATTTTATTGACATTGTCCTTTGCCTTACAGAAGATTTTCAGTTTCAAGAAGTCCCGTTTACTGTTTATCTTAGAGCCTGAGCTATTGATGTTCTGTTCAAGAAGTTGTCTCCTGTGCCAATGAGTTTGAGGCTCTTTCCCACTTTCTAGTCTAATAGATTTAGTTTAATTGGTGTTATTTTGAAGTCTTTGATCCATTGGATTTGAGTTTTGTGCAAGGAGATAAGTATGGATCTGTTTGCATTGTTCTACATGTAGACACCCTGTTAGACCAGCACCATTTTTTTTTGAAGATGTTGTCTTTTTCTCTTGTATGGTTTTTGATCTTGTGACAAAAGTAATTATATGTATGTGGGTTTTTTATGGGTCTTTAATTTGATTCCATTGACAACCCAATCAATTTCTATGCCAGTACCATGAAGTTTTTTTTTTTTTTTTTTTTTTTTTTTTTTACTATTGTTCTGTACTACAGCATGAAGTCAGGGACAGAGATACCTCCAGAAGTTCTTTTAGTATGTAGGATTATTTTAGCTATTTTAGTTTTTATTCAAGGTCTCTAAAGACATGGGTTGGTATTTTCATGGGGATTGCATTGAATCTGTAGATTGCTTTTGGTAAGATGGCCATTTTTACTACTTTAATCCATGAGCGTAGGACATCTTTCCATCTCCTTATCTCTTTTCAATTTTTTTCTTCAGAGACTTGAATTTCATTCCAAAGAGGTCTTTCACTTGCTTTGTTAGAGTTACACCAAGACACCTTATATTATTTGTGGCTATTGTGAAAGGTTTTGTTTTCCTAATTTTTTTTCTTAGCCTCTTTGTCATTTGTATACAGGAGGGCCACTGATTTCTTTTAAATTAATCTTGTACCTAGCCAATTTGCTAAAGATGTTTATCAGTTGTAGAAGTTAACTGGTGGAATTTTTGGGGTCACTTATGTACACTATCATATCATCTGCAAATAGTGACTCTTTTCTTCCATCCCAATTTCTATCTTATTGATCTCCTTTAGTTGTCTTATTCCTTTAGATAACATTTCAAGTACTACATTGAAGAAGTATAGAGAGAGTGGGCAGCCTGCTATTGTCCCTGATTTTACTCTCCATTTAATTTGATGTTGGCAATTGGCTTGCTATATACAGCCTTTATTTTGTTTAGGTACAAACCTTGTATCCCTGATCTATCTAAGACTTTCATCATGAAGGGATGTTGGATTTTTTCAAAGGCTTTTTCTGCATCTAATGAGATGATATTGTGATTTTTTTTCTTTGAATTGATTCATATGATTGTTTTTGTTGATGAATTTTCATATGTTGAACCATCCCTCCACCCTTGGGATTAAACCAACTTGATCATATTGGATAACAAGTTCTTGTATTTTATTGAGTATTTTTGCATTGATGTTAATGAGAGTAATTGTTTTGAAATGCTCTTTTTTTCTTTTTTTAATGTTATTTTTAAGCAATTAATTAATTATATTTTATTTACTTTGTCTCCTGACAGTAGGCTCTTCTATCTCCTCCCTGTCCCACCTACTCTCCCTCTTTTCCCCCTATGCCCTATGTCCCTAGTCCCCTGATACAGGAGGACCTCCTCCCCTTCTATCAGCCCCTAACCTATCAAGATTCATCAGAGCTGGCTGCTTCATCTTCCTCTGTGGCCTGGCAAGACTGCATCCCCCAGGGGGAGGTGATCAAAGAGCTGGTCACTGAGTTCATGTCAGAGACAAATCATGATCCCTTTACTAGAGAACCCACTTGGACACTGAACAAGAGATCTAAGTCCTCTCTATGCATGGTACCTGTTTGGACAGTTTGTCTCTATGGGCTCCCCTAGGCCCAAGTTTTTTTACTCTGTTGCTCTACCTTTGCAGTTCCTGTCTCCTCCAGGTCTTTCTATCTCCCTCTTCTTCCATATGATTTCCTGCACTTTGCCCAAAGTTTGGCTATGAGTCTCAGGATATCCTTCCATACCCTGATGAGTAGAGTCTTTCAGAGGCCCCCTGTGTAAGGCTCCTGACTTGTTCCTTGTCTTCTCTTACTTCCAAAGTCTATATTGTTCACCCTCCTGAGTGAGGTTTCAACCTCTTCCTTAGGGTCATCTTTGTTGTTGAACTTCTATAGTACTTGTCTGTATAATGTTCTTGTGGAATGTATGCAATTTACTCTTATTTATTCAAATGCTGATTTCTTTACCCCACTATCTGTTTCAATCCTGACATTGCATAGTGATTTTATTCTATTTTTTTTTCTAGGACGTTCAATCTGACATTTCACAGCACACTTTGAAACCCTCTTTTCTTTGATGATTAGGGGACCTAAGGGACCTTTTCTTTTAACTCTGAGCCTCGGAGAGGTGTTGATTGATGTTCTCCTAGCCCAGAAGAATAGTTTCCTGGGCTTTAAATGGGTGTTAAAGAAAGAGCATGAGGAAAGGCAAAGAAGTCTCTTCTTTAGCTGTGGAGATGGTGTCATGTACACAAGTACATACTTGCACTCAGATATACACATGAATATGTAACTAAAAAGAAAAAGAAAATATATCTAAGAATGGCTACTGTGGGCTTTCCCATACTCACTTTGGCTGTCAGCTAGTATTTGTCATTGTTAAGATCTTTTTTCTTTTCATTTTTGTTAATGACACTTTATTCACTTTGTATCCCCACATAAATACTTCCCTCCTCTCCTCCCAATCCCTCCTTCCCTCTCCCTGCATGCCCCTCCCCAAGTCCACTGATAGGGGAGATATTCCTTTCCTTCCTTCTGATCCTAGTCCATCAGATCTCATCAGGAGTGGCTGCATTGTCTTCTTCTGTGGCCTGGTAAGGCTGTTCCCCTCTCATGGGGAGGTGATCAAAGAGCAGGCCAATCAGTTCATGTCAGAGGCAGTCCCTGTTCCCATTAGTATGGAACTCACTTGGATACTGAACTACCATGGGCTAAGCATCATCTGTCTCAAGTCTGTGTAAATATGCCACCATTTGTTCCCTGTATTTTCAATAAAACAACCAACCAATGCTGTGCAATGGAGAGAATAGGATGGGACATCCTGGTCCAGAGGGGAGGAGAATGAAGCAAGTGGGAGGAGTGGGAGAGCAGAAATCATCAGGAGAGGACTTGGAACCATGAGGAGAGATGAACCAGACTTAAGATATGTCTGAAAGCAAGTATAATGTGGAAAATATAAATGGGAGGAAACTATGAGGGTTTGGAGGTTTAGGATGGAATAATCATTGCCCAGCATTGTGCTCTAGGTTAATTAAGTAAATCCTAGCTTCTGTGTGGTGATTTTGGAATGCATCTGGTTTAGGAATAACCACTGTTTAACTAAAAGTTAAATAAATAGTAAATATTAATATTCTACAACAAGTACTATAGATTTTAGTACATTTATCCTATATTATATGGCTAAAAAAGTCAATAAATGGGACCTCATGATTGGGAGTCAAGCCTCTAGGATTGACACCATATTGAAGCACATTAAAATGTTCAGGACAAGAAGAACATAATCTTACAATTTGTCTAGCGTCCTCTCTGGTAATATTAAACTGCTTTCTTAAACTCTGACTATTTTGATGATATAAGGCATGAGATTGTTGAGCCAATACTTGTTGAGTTAATCTGACCAAACATGTGGCTTGATCTGCTAAATTATTCCCTAAATTTAGAGGTCCAGGAAGCCCTTGAATGAGTACTAATATGGCTTACATAATAAGGCTGCACTCTTCTCTGAATAGTTTGTTGTATCTTTCTAAATAGATCTTGTATTTGTTTATTAGCTGTCTCAACATATGTTGCAGTCTCTAGGACTTGCAAAGCCTTAGCAATATAATGGCTACCAGAGGATAACTTAAACCATGTTTGTAGCAGCTTTGTTTGTAATAGCCAGAACCTAGAAACAACCCAGATGTCCCTCAATGGAGGAATGGATACAGAAATTGTGGTATTTTTACACAATGGAATACTACTGAGCAATTAAAAACAAGTAAAACATGAAATTTGCAGGTAAAAATGGTGGGACATAGAAAAGATCATCCTGAGTGAGGTATCCAAGAAGCAGAAAGACACACATATTATGTACTCACTTTGGGCAGAATGCAGGGAATCTTAATGAAAGAAAGGGGAGATAGAAATATCTGGAGGGGACAGGAACTCTACACTCCACCAAAGTCCATGTATGGATATAACCTAGAACCTCTGATCAGATGAAACCCATGGTAGCTCAGTAACTAATTGGTATCCCATAGTAAGGGGAACAGGTACAAGAACTCAATGGCAGGCTCTTTGACCTCCCCACCCACCAAAGGGAGAAGCAGTCCTCCTAGGCCTCAAAGGTCCTCCCCAATCAGTGGACTTGGAAATGGGCAGGGAGGAGATGAAGGAGGGAGGGAGGGTTTGGGAGGGAATGAGGGAGCGGAATATAGCTGGGATACAGAGTTTATAAAGTGTAACTAATAAAAAAAAATAAATTAATTAATTTTAAAAAGTAGTAAAAGCCATATTTTTAAAGACTGCAGCTACAGCTCATAATTCTGCAACTTGAGCTGAGGCTGGCAATGTTTGCAAAACAAAAGTTTGTCCCTGCACTACATATACAGCTTTTCCATTTGAAGTTCCATCTGTGAATACTGTTGGAACTTGAGGTAATGGCCTTTGTTTAATTATTTTAAGAAATGCAAAAACATGCTCATTGAAAAATTGAAGTAATTTATCTTTTGGATAATGACTGTCAATAAGTCCTAAATAATGAACAAAGCTATGGCCCAACAATCTGCATTTTGAAATAACCATTCTACTTGTTGTTTGGTAAAAGGAACTCCAATTAAGGAGGGATTTCTACCAAAATACTTGTGAGATTCTATGTGAACTATTTGAACTAAACTAGCAACCACTTCATAATAGGATGTTAGAACTCGTAAAGAAGAAACAGGTAAGTGTGACCATAATAATGGTCCTTCTTGCCACAATACAGCAGTTGAAGTATGAATAGTAGCCAAAATACATATACTCCATTCTTTTCAATAATCTATGTATTGAACATGTTGTTTGTCAATAGATAATTCTATCTTTTACAAAGCGTCATGAGCTTCTTTGGTAAGTTCACGTTTTGACAAAAGATCAGCCTCTTCTTTTAAAATGTCAAAAAGTAGTTTCAGCTCTCCTGTAGTTAATTTCAAATGGGGTCTGAGCCAATTACTATCAATTTTTGAAAATTATTTCAAGTTTTTAGGTTGTCCTTCTTTAATTGAATTTTCTGATGAATAATAGTCTGAGGGTATAATTTATGTCCCAAATATAAATAAGGTGGCTCTGTCTGCACTCTTTCTGGTACAACTATTAAACCTTGATCCTTCAAAGCTTGTTGTAAGTGTGCAAAAGCACTTAAAAATCCCTTCAATCTTGTGAGCCAATAAAATATCATCTATATAATGAATAATATACACTGAAGATTATGCTTGTTTAGTTTTAAAACCAGCTTGAGCCACAAATTTTTGATACAAGGTTGGACTGTTTGCCATACCTTGAGGTAATATAATGATACTTCTTCATAGGTTCTTTAAAATTTACTGATGGCACTCTAAAAGCAAATCTTTTCTAATCTTGAGGAGCAAAAGGAATAGTATAAAAACAATCTTTTAAATCTAGTATAATCTTAAATGTATCTTTGGTTATAGCAGAAGGGGCAGGTAGTCCAGGTTGTAAGGGTCCCATTAACGCCATGGTCTCATTTACTTTTCTGAGATCTGGTAAAAGTCTCCATTTTCCTGCTTTCTCTTTTATAACAAAATAATGAAGTTCCAAGGTGAGTTTGATGGATCAATATGGCCACTATTAAGCTGTTCCTGTACTAACTGCTTGGCTGCTTTAATTTTCTCAAGGGAAAGGGGCCACTGATTTACCCATACAAGAATATCCACTTTCCAAGTTATTGGATCTACATGGGGTACAGGTTGTTCAGTGACCTCCCCTAAAAATAACCAAACCCTTTTAAAAAATTTCTTGGGGCAGGTATTAATGGCTGAGCTATGCTTTGTCCAGATTTTCACAATCCTGAATTTGGTAAATGTCCTTGATTAAGCATATGACTGGTAACTGTATTAACAGTTACCAGGACTGTAAAGATATTCCCATGAGAATGTTACTCATCACATTTCTACCCCACAGACTAACAGAAAGGCCAGAAACAATATATGGTTTAAAGGTTCCCTTGTGTCCTTCCTCATCCTTCCAAGCTAACTCATCACTACTTTGTTTAGGACATTGGCTTTGTGCTACCCTTGGCAAATGTGTTATAGAAAATTGTTTAGGCCATTTGCATTGGCCACTGTTCAGCAGTTAAGACAGAGACATCAGCTTTTGTATTCAATCACTCTGTAAACTTTATTCCATTAATTTGTAATATTAGTTCAGGTCAATTGAGGACAATAACTTGTATCCAATAAGTATCAGAAGATCCAAAACCTGCATCTCCTCTCCTATCCTTCTTACTTGCATTTTTTTTTGTCTGACCTTGGAAGAGCTATATTAATTGAGCTAATCTTTGACCTTGTTTTATTACAGAAACTCCATTTGGAGAGTCTGTCATAATTTTTATCTCCCCTTCAAAATCAGCATCAATTACTCCAGGAGCTACCAAAATTCCCTGCATAGTAGTATTACTCCTTCCTTGTAATAGTCCTACAGTCCCCCTAGGTAATGGGCCATAAACTCCTATAGCTAGGGCCTGCATTCCCATTTCAGGAGTTAATACTGTGTAGGTGGAGGAACTGAGGTCCAGTCCTGCACTACCTGAGGTTTCTCTACAGAAGTCCCAAATGGATTTCCTTGGTGAAGAATGAAGTTCTGTAGCGCCCCATAACATTGTTGTGGGGACTGGAGCTGGGCCCTCCTCACATTTCCCTGCATTAAAGGGTTTCCTGCAGCATCTCTTTTAGACCTACATTCAGTAGCCCAATGTTTTCCTCTTTCATGTCTTGGGCATAGACCAAGACATAATTTGATTCCCTTCTTTCTTACTAGCATTATTAGGACATTTTTTTCTTTGATGTCCCACTTGCCACAACCATAATCTCCAGATATTGCATTCTTTCAGGCTTTCTGTTACTGAAATAATGCCTATTTAAGAGTCTTTCCTTGTAGGGAGGCAGCCATAGCCACTCCTTGAGTACAAGAAGGCCCGATGTCAGAACATAACCTAATATAATAAAAAAAAAAAATTCCTTTATTCCTAAAGGGACTCAAAGCTGCTTGGCAGGCAGTTAGCATTTTCATAATCCAATTGTTTTACTAAAAATAACCCAGAACTTGCATTGCCTATAAGTCTGCTTGCTGATTACATTAATCTTTCCATAAAATCTTCAGATATCTCATTAGGTCCTTGACAGATTTTAGATAAATCCTCTACCTGTTTGCAGAAGTTTATTCTAGGCCTTTTGGGCAAGCAGCATTCACTTGAGCATAAACTGACACATCAAAATTCAATTGCTGTTCTGTTTCCTTATAGATTCCTTCTCCACCAAGCATGTTATAAGTTATAGGAACTGCTTGAGCTCAATTGAGTTCAGCTGTAACTTGACACAGTTCCACAAATTCTGACTTCCATAACAAATGAGCTTCTACTGATAAACATGCTCTTGCTAATTGCTTCCAGTCCCCTGGGTAGAGGGCTTCAGTAGAAAAGGACTCTTAACAGCTTGAGTAAAAGGTGCTGTAGGACCATATTGAGAGCATGCAGTTTTTAATTCTTTTAAATGTTTAAAAGAAATAGGAGCATGGAATCTCACCCTATTACCCTGTGTGTCACGTTGTTCTATAATTGGAAAGCCATAAAACTCAGTTATGACTTCTCCTTTCTGCTTAGCTTGTTGTATAGAAGCTAGTAAAGGGGGAAAAAGTTGCTCATATAACAAAGGAAAAGACCCACTTCTATTTTGAGCTATAGCTAATGGAGCCATCCCAGGAGGAGGGTTCAAACCTGGAATCAATGAGGGAGTTGGAGCGGGGAATTGAACCTCATTTTCCATAATCGTTAATTATCCAATTTTTCTGTTTATTTCCTCTAAGCCCCATTCCAACTTCTTAATTTCTTTTTGCCAAGGCTCAAGTTTTTTAACACTCATAGCCTAAATCAGCAGTTATCTCTCAGAATCCTCCAGCTCGGCAAACTCATCAGGATCTAAGTCATCTTCAGAGTTTACTCCTAACAAGGAATTACCATCATCAGAAGAAACATAGACCTCTTTAGAGAAAGCCGATGGTTTAATCTTTTTTTGTCTAGAAGACTCCTGTTTGTCTTTCCTTTTTCTCTCTAATGCTGAAAGTTTTGCTTTCTTTGTCTCGTGCTACAGAAAGAGAATGTTTCTAATTAAAGATCATACAAAAAACATGACACTACTGTCGTGTTCCATTTTTTTACTCTCGGTTTTTACTCCTTACCTCTTTTGATCTGAGCTCTTCAACACCATGGTATCCTTCAGTGCTTGCCTATATCCCAGGTCCCTGGTTCAGGTGCCGAACTGCTGGAACACACCAGAAGACTAGAACAGTACCTGAGTGAGGAGTAAGGATTAAAATAATTAAAACACATCACACTACACATGGGATCGGCTCGAGAGGGTTGTCAGTAAGACTTCAGTATGGGTTTTTTGCACAATTCATTTTTTGTAGGCAAAGCAAAACAGGACACTGAAATACAAAAGAAGTTCCTGGAACGACCAAATTTCTTTTCTAAAACTACTTCCCTATAGCAAATATGTTGCAAGGTCATACAGACAAGCTTTAAGGAAACTGGAACAAGTTTTATGGAACTTGGTGAAACTTCCTCTTTTCTCTGTCTCAAGGTGAAGGCCAGAGTGAAAACATGTTTTTCAATAAATAACAAAGCAGCTTGACAAACAAGCAGCTCTCCACAGATAAAAACCCTTTTTGCCAGATTGTTTTGGTTCTGTTGCTCTCCTTCTGGAGCTCATGTCTCTTCCATGTCTTTCTACCTCCCCTCTCTTTCATAAGATTCCCTGCACTCAAAGGAGACATTTGACAATGAGTCTCAGCATGTGCTTTGGTACCTTGCTGGGTAGAGACTTTATAGTTACTCTGTGGTAGGCTGCTTTCATCTTTCTTGTTTTCTCCCTCTTCTGATATCCCTCCCATTTGCCTTTACAGTGAGGATTGATCATCTTACCCAGGGTCTTTCTTCTAGCTAGGCTTCTTTAAGTGTATAGATTAAATATGTTTATCCCATACTATATGTCTAATATCCACTTTTAAGTGAGTATATACCATGTGTGTCTTTCTGATTTGGGGATACCTCACTCAGGATGAATTTTTTCTAGTACCCAACATTTGCCTGCAAATTTTACAATTTCCTTGTTTTTAATAGCTGAGTAGTATTCCATTGTGTAACAGTACCACAATTTCTTTATCCATTCCTCTGTTGAGGGACATCTGGGTTGCTTCCAGGCTCTGCCTATTATGCATAAGCTGATATGAACATGGTTGAGCAAATATCCTTGTTGTGTACTTGAACATATTTTGGATATATGTCTAGGAGAGTATAGCTGTATAGAGTATTCCTAATTTTCTGTGGAAGTACCAGATTGATTTCTAATATTTACATTCCCAAGAGCAATGGAGGAAGGTTCCCCTTTCTCCACATCCTTTCCAGCATGTATTGTCACTTGAGTTTTTTATCTTAGCCATTCTGATGAGTGTAAGGTAAAATCTCAGGGTCATTTTGATTTGCATTTCCCTGATCACTAAGAACATTCACCATTTATTTCTTGAAGTATTCTATATTCCTCTATTGACAATTCTCTGTTTAGCTCTGTACTCTATTTTAATTGGATTACTTGATTTGTTGCTGTTTAACTTCTTGAGTTATTTATATATACTGGATATTAGTCCTCTGTCAGATATAGGGTTGGTGAAGATCTTTTTCCCAATCTGTAGGCAGTTGTTTTGTTCTGGCGACAGTGTCCTTTGCTTTACAGAAGCTTTTCAGTTTCATGAGGTCTTATTTATTGATTGTTGCTCTTAGAGCCTGTGCTTTTGGTATTTTGTTCAGGAAGCTGTCTCCTGTGCCAATTATTCAAGGCTCTCTCCCACTTTTTCATCTAACAGATTTAGTGTATCTGGTTTTATGTTGAGATCTTTGATTCACTTGGAATTTAGTTTTGTGCAGGGTGATAAATATGGATCTATTTTCATTTTTCTCCATGTAGACATTCAGGTTAGACCAGAACCATGTTTTTGAAGATGCTGTCTTTTTTCTATTATATAATTTTGGATTCTTTGTCAAAAATCAAGTATCTGTAGGTGTGTGGGTTTATTTCTGGGTCTTCTTTTCTATTCTACTGATCAACCATTCTGTTTCTATGCCATTACCAGCAATTTTTATAATTATTTCTCTGTAGTATACTTGACATCAGGGATGGAGATATCTCCAGAAGATCTGTTGTTGTATAGGATTGTTTTAGGAATTCTGGTTTTTTTGTTTTCTTTGTTTGTTTTTCATATGAAATTGAGGATTATTCTGTCCAGTTCTGTATTAAATTGTGTTGTATTTTGATGGGAATTGTACTGAATCTGTAGATTGTTTTTGGCAGGATAGCCATTTTCACTATGTTAATCCTACCCATCCAAGAAAACTCAAGTTGAAAATGGGAAATAAGCCAAGGAATGGAATACTAAGTCACAGACAATAGAAAGGG
The DNA here is from genome assembly GCF_907164565.1 of Psammomys obesus. NCBI lineage: Eukaryota > Metazoa > Chordata > Mammalia > Rodentia > Muridae > Psammomys > Psammomys obesus. Next base: position 6,792,181 of record NW_026589137.1, read on the forward strand.
CACTCTTCCTAATAAATATTAGATTAATAGCTGATAAAATTCAAACCTCTCTGGCTGCAAGATACTTGTCAGCTCTTTCTGGTAAGGGTCTGCCAATTCACTTTAAAAACTAAATTCCAAGAAATAATCAACTGGGCTTTGCTTGTTACAACCTAAATTGGCACAGCTGACCCAAATCTTAAAATTTTCTTGTCTCTTTGCTTACTTTTCATTTAAAGGCTTTGAGTTACAATGATATTGATTTGAGAAAAAAATTAATTGAACAAGTTGGTGAAGGCACATGCCTTTAATTCCAACACAAAGTAAAAAGAAACAGGTAGATCTCTGAGTTCCAGATCAACCTAATTTACCTAATAAAAGTCAGGATGGCAACTGTTGCTATTTAGCCAATTGAAATGATAGTCTAAGATTCAAAATGACAAAATTTTCCTTAATGTTACCAAGTAAGTTATTTTTTCTTAATAATAGGTGTTATGTCATTACCATTCTAAAGATTAGATTCATATCAGTGGTAGGTTTATGTAATGAGAGATGATTTTACACTGTTCTAAAAAGGCTAGTCAATCCGCAAAACTGAACTCCCACAGAACCTGTGCAAAAAGGTATTTTGGCTTAAGGAATATGTTCTATTGGTCAGTGTAAGGACTCAAAATTAGGCTTGGAGACAAACATGCAAACTGCATGCCTCCCATGTCAAAAAACTTTTAAATGCTGACTAAATTAAGGTTGTCACACTGCTCTAGAAGCTGGTTTATCTTTTCGAACATGAGACATTTTCACGGGAGACAAATGTTGGTCATGCCTAATGCAAAAAAGACACGGGAGGCTTACAGATGGCAAAGTACATGCCAGCCTAGTTAAGTCCAAAAAACTCAAAAATGATAATTCATGTGTTTAAAAGTTGGAATTATCCATCAAAGAGGGTGCAACCTAAAGATAGCCAAAACAAATGTAAAAATCCAGTTCCAGGATGCCTAGGGTATACTTAAATGTTAAAGGTAAAAGGGAGTTTATATAAAGTTTGGCTACAAAGGCATGACTGACCATTCTATATTTTAAAAGGGGCAAACCAAACAATAGGCACAACCAATGTAAAAATCCAGGGACAATTTGTCTAGGGTATGCTTAAATGCTAAAAGTAAAAAGGATTTTATATAAAGTTTAGCTAAAAAGGCATAACTGCCCACTCTGTATAAAAAAAGGGGGCAAGTCAAAAATTAGCCAAAACCAATTCAAAAATTCAGGTACAAGATACCTAGGGTATGCTTAAATGTCAAAGGTAAAAGGGAGTTTATATAAAGTTTGGCTATAGAGTCATAACTGCCCATTGTATATAAAAAAGGGATAAGATAAAAATAGCTACAACAATAATAAAAACCTAGGCCTAAATCTCTAAACAGGTACAAGATGACTAGGGTATGTTTAAACTCTAAATTAAAAAGGCTTTATAGTATTTACCTAAAACATGCCTTTTCTATTGCTCAAGGCAACCAGCATGTCTCACTAGTGAGAGGCCTTCTCTCAGGAGATAGGTAACAGCTTGGCCTAATACAACAGGAGCTCAAGAGCCCAAAAAAGATATTTTAATCTATATAACCTTGTTTTTGTTTCAATATGATAATGATTGTATGCTCAATAATAACAGTAACTTATATTGCTGATCCCTTTACATGAGAACAATTCTAAAATTTACTGAGACATTAAAAAATGTCTCTAGCCAGAACTCCAACAATACATGGCCAATAAATCTTTGGTTATAATATCCTCAAAATTTATTATGCCATTCTTTTAATTGGCATAGATAAATTGGTTAACAGTTTAGGTTCATCCTAAATATCTCATATATTTATAATATTAGGACAGTATAATGCTTGTGAGGTATTATATGTTTGTAGAACAAAAGGACTGTACACTGGATTCTGGGTCAAACCTGACAGAATTCATCCTCCCAGCATTCTGAAACATTGACATATCTGCCCCAGCATCTTGCATGTTCCAGCATTCTGCTTGTTCCAGCTTCAACTGCTTCAGTTTCTCATCAAAGCCTGCTCCCAAGAGAGCTTTGAAGAAAGCTACTAACCTCAATTGGTCTAGCATTTTAGACTGTTTCAAACAGGACTTATACTAAGCGTGAAATTTCTCAACATTTAAAGACTGGACCACAAATGCTTGCTTAATTAATGATATTTTTTTCCAATTTACTTTGGTCCCCTGAACAGGATTTCTGCATATCCAAAATGTCACCTAAAAAAAAAATCAATGAGAACGATGTTCAATTTTCTTTAAGGATGGTTGGATAGGGTTTGGTTGTCTTCTGTGGCTGTTTATTGTCATTGGGAGATTGTTATAAATTATTAATGGTCTTATTCAGAGAGAAAAAAGGTTAGACTCAAGAATTTCTCTCTTTTCCTTTTTCTTTTCTCTATCTCTCTTTCTTAGATAAGGGGAAAGGGGAATGAAAAGAAAATAGGGGAATACAGGGATATCTTATAGGAATAAGAAGACAAAAGGTAGATTATTGATTCTACTCAACTTAGGGTTTTATTTGTTATTCTCAAATAAAGTTAACTTTAACTCTGTTATAGCATTTTGTATATTGATGAAGAAATAAGTCTATTTTTGATACACTGGTATAAGCTTTAGTATATGGTACAAATTCAACGTTACTACCAATTCTGTTAAATTCCTATTAAAAATTTTTTAGGATATTAAGTAATGCAAGTAAATTGCTAGTTAATTAACACATAGTTATGTCAGACACTACTAGTCTAATTCATCACAGGAATATACATCCTAGGTTTAACAGACAGATATGATTTTGTAGACAGATAATAAAAAGATACGTAGTATTCAAAAATTTAGAGACCTACAGAATATGGCATTTAAAAATGTCTTTAGTATTTTAAAGATTCTTTGACAATGAGACAGGTCATCTCCTGGCAGCAACCTGCCTACTTCAAATAAGATGATGAGCATCGCGGTATCTCCATATGAAAATGGCTTCAAATGTGGCAAAAGGAGTCACCAGGGTAAAGAAAATACCCTTGCTTCACAACAGACAGAATCTGCAAAAAAATGGGCAAATTTAAATGCAGAGTAAGTTGACTGCTGAACTCTGCCAGGACAGGGTAAGCAAGTCCTAAAGAGTTCCTGGTCCATATTATGTCTGTCAAATATTCTGAGCCAAAAAGCTAAAGATGATGCTCCAGCGTTATAAAGAGTTTTGGATGACTGTTCAGGCAGAAAACTGTCTCTGTCAATTTTTTTTTTCATTTTTAATTTTTGAAAGCTGCTAACATGAACTTCCTATTTATTCCAGAGACTAATTTTATTCCTTCTCAAGTTTCTGGTGATGTTTAATACTAAATAGTTACAGTTACACAATTAAGCTTAAGTTGTTTAGAATTTAAGAAAATGATTTCATATAAGTTAGACCATTAAGGATAAAAGTTAATTTAGGTATAGAACTCCAAACTTGTCAGTATAGGATACATAATCAAATACTTTCTTCTTAATTGCTAAATACACATGGACTGGACATTACACATGTAAACCTTACCTAATTGTTTTCATGACTTTTATTATTATTATTGTATTGAAAGAAATGGAACCCTTGATTGGACTTAAAGGGGGAAATGTTGGTATAATATTCTTGTGGAATGTACCCTAGTTCATTCAAATGATGATTTCTCTACCTCACTATCTGTTTTCAATCCAGACATTGCATTGTGATAATTATTCTAAGCATATATGTTTCTCAAGTTTTTATTTCAAAAGTTACTATATCTGCTCAACATAGAATTTGAAGTCCTGCAGCCAGTCCTGATGAGACCTGATAATCTAGGGTCAGATGGAAAGGGAGGAGGACCTCCACTATCAGTGGATTTAGAGAGGGCCAGGGAGGAGATAAGAGAGGGAGGGTGGGATTAGGAAGGAATGAGGGAGGGAGGTACAGCTAAGATACAAAGTAAAGAACTGTAATTCATATAAAAATAAAAATTAAAAAAAAAGAATTTGACAACTGATGGGCAGAGTGAATGGAATTTTATGTAAGAAGTGGGAAATAGTAAGAGCTGGATGGGACGGGAACTCCACAAGGAGAGCAACAGAACAAGATAATTTGAACACAGGGAACTTCCCAGAGACTCATACTCCAACCAAGGACTATTCGTGGAGATAACCTAGAACCCCTGCACAGATATAGCCCATGGCAGTTCAGTGTCCAAGTGGGTTACATAGTAATGGAAAGAGGGACTGCCTTTGACATAATCTGATTGGCCTGCTCTTTGATCACCTCCCCCTGAGGGGGGAGCAGCCTTACCAGGCCATGGTAGAGAACAGTGCAGCCACTTTTGATGAGAACTGATAGACTAAGATCAGAAAGAAGAGGAGAACCTCCCCTATCAGTGGACTTGGGGAGTGGCATGCATGCAGAAAGGGGAGGGAGGGTGGGATCGGGAGGGGAGGAGGGAGGGGCTTATGGGGGGATACAAAATGAATAAAGTGTAATTAATAAAAATAAAAAGAAAAAAAAAGTATTTGAAGTCCTTGCTAGAGCAATAAGAAAACTAAAGGAGATTAAGGAGATAAAAAGAGGAAAGAAAGAAGTCAAAGTATTATTATTTGAAGATGATATGAGAGTATGAATGGATAACCCCAAACATTCTCTCTGGGACCTCCAACAGCTGATAAACACCTTTATTAAAGTGGATGGATGAAAAATTATCTCAAAAATACATAACCTTATTGCATACAAAGGCAAATGGGCTGAGAAAGAAATTAGGGAAATAAAACCCTTCACAGTAGCCACACACACACACACACACAAACACACACACAAACATACACACACACACACACACACCCATAAAGTATCTTGATGTAACTCTAATCAAGCAAGTGAAAGACTTGTGTGCATATTTATATATATTAAAAAAAATCTTGAGGAAAGAAATTGAAGAAGATATCAGAAGATGGAAAGATCTCCCATGCACATGGATTGGTAGATTAACATAGTAAAAATGGCCATCCTTCTAAAACCAATCTAGAGATTCAATGAAATTCCCATCAAAATATCAACATGGTTCATTACAGACCTTGAAAGAACAATTTTTGAGTTCATATGGAAAAACAAAAAATCAAGAATAGCTAAAACATTACTATACAGTACAGGATCTTCAGGAGATATCACCATCCCTGATCTCAATCTGTACTATAGAGCAACAGAAACAAATACTGCATGTGCCTGGCATAGAAACAGACTTATGGATCAGTGGAATCAAACAAGTGATCCAGAAATTAACCCACACACTTATGGAGATCAGACTTTTCTCAATGAAGACAAAAATATTCAATGGAAAACCAAACAAACAAAAAAAGGATCACATCTTCAACAAATGGTCCTGGGGCTAACTGAATTATTATTACACATACAAAAATTCAAATGAATACATATTTATTGCACAAAAGTAAAGTCCAAGAGGATCAAAGACCTCAACATAAAACCAGACACACTAAATCTGTTATAAGAAAAAGTGGGGAAGAACTTTGAACTCATTGGCACAAGAGACAACTTCCTGAACAGAACACCAACAGCAGAGCTCTATGATCAACAATCAATAAATGGGAACACATGAAACTGGAAAGCTTCTGTAAAGCAAAGGACACTGTCATCAGAACAAAATGACAGCCTACAGACAGGGAAAAGATCTTCACCAACCCTACATCGAACAAAGGAATAATACGGAGAAAATATGAAGAATTTCAGAAATTAAAAAAAAAAAACAGCATACCAAATGTTCCAATTAAACAATCGGTACAATCAGAATGGCTAATATCAAAACCTCAAGTGACAATACATGCATGAAAGTATGTGGAGAAAGGGAAAACCTCCTCCATTGCTGGTGGGAATGTAAACTCGTACAACCACTTTGGAAATCAATCTGGTGCTTTCTCAGACAGTTATGAATAGTGCTTCCTCAAGATTCTGATTTACCACTCCTAGACATATATCCAAAATATTCTCAAGTATACAACAAGGACATTTGCTCAACCATGTTCGTAGCAGCTTTATTCATAATAGTCAGAACCTGGAAACAACCCAGAAGTCCATCAACGGAGAAATGGATACAGAAATTGTGGTACATTTACACAATGAAATACTACTCAGCAATTAAAAACAAGGTGGGATCTAGAAAGATCATCCTGAGTGAGGTATTCCAGAAGCAAAAAGACACATATGGTATATATGCACTTATAAGTTGATATTAGATATATAATATAGGATAAACATGCTAAAACATGCACACCTAAAGAAGCTAAGCAACAAAGAGGATCCTATGTAAGATGCTTAATCTTTATTCAGAAAGGCATAGGGGATGGACATTGGAAGGAGAAAACAGAAAACAGGACAGGAGCCAGCACAGAAGGCCTCTGAAACACTCTACCCAGCAGTGTATCAACGCAAATTCTAAGGCTCATAACCAAACTTAGGGCTGAGTGTAGGGAATCTTATGAAAGAAGGGGGAGATAGTAAGATCTGGAGAGGACAGTAGCTCCACAAGGAGAGCAACAGAACCAAAAATCTGGGCACCAGGGTCTTTTCTGAGATTGTTACTTTAATCAAGGACCATGCATGTATATAACCTAGAATCCCTCCTCTGATGTAGCCCTTGGAAACTCAGTATCCAAGTTTCCCTAGTAAGGGGAAGAGGGACAGTCTTTGACATGGCCTCAGTGGCTGGCTCTTTGATCACCTCCCCCTAAGGGGGGAACAGCTTTGCCAGTCCACAGAGAAAGACAATACATCCAGTCCTGATGGAACCTGATAGGCTAGGATTAGGTGGAAGGGGAAGAGGACCTCCCCTATCAGTGGACTTGGAGAGGGGCATGGCAGGAAATAAAAGAGGGAGGGTGAGATTAGAAGAAAATTGGGGAGGGGGCTACATCTGATTCACAGTGAATAATCTGTAATTTAATACAAAAAGTAAAAATTAAAATAAAATGCATTAAACAGCAAGCGGATAGCCAACACTAAATTAAATGGAAAGAAACTCAAAGCAATTCCAATAATATCATGGGAAGACAAGGCTGCCCACTCACTCTTTCCATACTTAATCAATACAGTACTTTAAGCCCTAGCTATAAACTTAAGACACCTAAATTAGATGAAGTGGATACAATTTGAAAAGGAGGAAGTCAAAATATCACTATTTGAGGATGACATGATAGTATATATAAGTGACCACAAAAATTCTACCAGGGAACTATTACAGCTGAAAAACACCTTCAAAAATGTGGCTGAATACAAAATTGACTCAACAAGAACAAAAAATCAGTGGCCCTCCTGTATGCAAAAGACACATCAAGTGAGAAAGAAATTAAGGAAACAACACCCTTCAAAATATCCATAAAAATACCATAAAGTACTTTGGTGTAAATCTAATAAAGCAAGTGAAAGAGTTATACACAAAATTAATAACAAAACTTCAAGTCTCTGAAGAAAAAATTTGAAGAAGATATCAGAAGATGGAAAGATCCCTCATGTTCATAGACTGGTAGGATTAACTAGAAAACTGGCCATCTTACCAAAAAGCAAACTACAGATTTTATGCAATTATGATCAAAATACCAACAAAATTCTTTACAGACCTTGAAAGAATAATTTTCAATTTCATATGTTAAAATAAAAAACCCGGAATAGCTAAAACAATCTTGTACAATAGACGATCTTCAGGAGGTATCACCATCTCTGATCTCAAGCTGTAATATAGAGCAGCAGTAATAAACACTGCATGATACTGGCATAGAAACAGACTGGTAGATAGATCAATGGAATCAAAATAAATCCAAGAAATAAACCAACACACTTATGGTAACTTGATTTTTGACAAACGAGCCAAAACCATACAATGTAACAGAGATAGTGTCTTCAACAAATGGTCTAACATGATATCTACATGTAGAAACATGTAAATAGATTCATATCATCACCCTGCACAAAACTGAAGTCCAGGTGGATCAGGGACCTCAACATAAAACCAGACACACTAGATCTATTAGAAGAAAAATTGGGGAAGAACCTTGAATTCATTGGCATAAGAGAAAACTTCTTGAAGAGAAAAGCAACAGCTCAGGCTCAAAGATCAATAATTAATAAATGGAAACTCATGAAACTGAAAAGCTTCTGTAAAGCAAAGAACACTCTCAAAAGAACAAAATGAGAGCCAACAGACTTGGAAAATATCTTCACCATCCCTACATCCAACAGAGGAATAATATCCAGAGTATATAAACAACACAATTAATTAAACACAAACAAACAAAATAACCTAATTAAAAATTGAGATATTCAGCGAAATTAGCAGGCAAATAGTGGGAACTAGGAAAAATCATCCTGACTGAGGTATCCCAGAAGCAGGTATATACTCACTTATAAGTAGATATTAGACATATAATATAGGATAAACATACTAACATCTGTACACATAGAGAAGCTAAGCAAGAAGGAGGACCCTGGGTAAGATGAGCAATCCTCACTCAGAAAGGTAAACGTGACAGACATCAGAAGAGGGAGAATACAGGGAAACAGACAGGAGCCTACCACAGAGAGCCTCTTAAAGTCTCCACCCAGTAGGGTATTGAAGCAAATGGTGGGACTCATAGCCAAACTTTAGGCACCATGCAGGGAATCTTATGAAAGAAGGGGGAGATAGAAAGACCTGGAGAGGACAGGAGCTCCACAAAGAGCTCAACAGAACCAAACTATCTGGGCCCAAGGGTCTTTACTGAGACTGATATTCCAACCAAGGACCACGCATGGAGATAACCTAGAAACCCTGCTCAGATGTAGCTCATGACAGCTCAGTGTCCAAGTGAGTTCCCTAGTAAGGGGAACAGGGACTGTCTCTGACAAGAATTCAGTGGCTGGCTCTATGATCACCTCCCCTTGATCAGGGAGCATCCATACTAGGCCACAGAGGAAGACAATGCAGCCAGTCTTGAAGAAACCTGATAGGCTAGGGTCAGATAGAAGGCGAGGAGGTCCTCCCCTATCAGTGGACTGAGAGAGGGTCATGGGAGTAGAAGAGGGATGGAGGGTGGGATTGGGAGGGATGGCGGAGGTGGCTACAGCTGGGATACAAAGTGAATAATTTGTAATAAATAAAAATAAAAAAAATAAATTTTAAAAATGGGTCTTTCTTGAATGCATTTCACAACCTATGTTCCTAAAGATGCTAAACAATGAGAACCCTAGGGAAGAAGCTTAATCATCAATCAGAACGGCAAACAGTATAGATATCAGAAGTGTGAGAAGACAGGGAACAGGACAGGAGCCTACCACAGGGGCCCTCTGAAAGAATCCACGCAGCAGGGTTTCGATCAAAGCAGATACAGAGAAACTTATCCAATTTTGGGTATAGTGCAGGAAATTTTATGGAAGAAGGGAGAACTAGAAAGACCTGCAGGAAGACCACAAAAAGACCACAAGGATATCAACAGAGCTAAAAAATCTGATGACTCAACCAATGACCATGCATCGAGAGGACCTAAGCCACTTGCTCAGATGTAGCCAAAGACTGCTCCATCTCCAAGTGGGTTTCCTAGTAAGGGGAGCAGATTATGTATCTTACATGGACTCAGTGGCCAACTCTGATCACCTTCCCCTGGGTAGTGCAGCCTTGTCAAGCCACAGAGGAAGAAGATGAAAGCAGTCATAATGATACCTGATAGGCTATGGTCAGATAGTAGAGAAGGAGGATCTCCCCTATCAGTGGACTAGGAGAGGGCCATAGGGGGAGAAGGGAAGGGGAGGATGTGACTGGGAAGAGATGTGGAATGGGGCTAAAGTTGGAATACAAAATGAATAAATTGTAATAAATAATAAATAAATAAAATTTAAAAATAAAATTCTCATGATGAATTTAATGATCAACAGAGAGCTGATAGATTTTGTAGGTACTTTGATGAATTCAATGAAATAAAAGAATATATCTTTTTTTCATCCATGTTCTAATAGCTCCAGAAATGAACTCAAGTGCTATTAGGCTCAGAGATGATGTACTACATTGAAAGATCTGAATTTCCATTTTTGTCCTGTTGTTCCTTTGACAAATATAAAATGTGTGTCCCTGCTAGCACATGGGCCTCAACTGGACATATTTTCAAAATAGTCCTCGAATGAAAAAGCTATCCTCAGAAGATGCAAACGTATCCTTTCATCCTATCAGGACAGTTATAGTTAAAGTGAGATGCCGATCAGGACAGGATCAACCTAAACCCTCCTGCACTTCTGGTTCAGCCACTTTGCAAACCTTTGCCAGCCTAAGAGTGATAGAATATCAGTCAATGCTTCCTCAAATTCAGATATTCAACTTAATTCGATAGGGCAGCTTTTCATAACATTTCATTAAAACAGCGTTTAAACAGGTCTCTGTAAACATAGTTTTACTATTGAACTATAACTTTATTTTCAACAAATGGTGTGCAAGAAGCTAACAGAGGGATGGGTTTGTCCTAATGTTCAGTGTAACTTAGGAGTTAGAAACTTGGATGTTCTTGATGCTACTGTGACAATTAAATGACTGCCCTACCTACTCCACCTCCATTGTACAAAAATATTTTGCAACAAGCCTGGGCAAGATTCAACAGCATAACAGTTTTGTATTTGAGGCTATTTCCCCAGAACACTTTAAGCCTAAGCAATGCAGTGTTAATATTACCCTTTTAACCTTTCTAGTAAAGGTTTCTAAAACAGTTTTTAAAAAGAATGTAATACTTATAGAATCATATTGCAGTGTTTATGAGCTAAATTTGAAATGACTATTTTCTGAAAGTTTTGGAACTCGACATATGTCAGTGAATGTCATATCTATATGAATGAATGTACATATTGATTCACTTTTTGGGTTGTAAAAATAGCTTCTGTTCTGCGGATAGCTCAACTATCTATCATTTCTGTATCTTAACTCCAAATTCACCTAAACTGAGTGCATATGTGCAATATATATTGGTCAGACACACTAAACATATTAGAAGAAAAAGTAGGGAAGAGCCTTGACCTCATTGACACAGGAGAAAACTTCCTGAGCAGAACACCAACAGCACAGGCTCTAAGATCAACAATCAATAAATGTGACCTCATGACACTGAAAAACTTCTGTAAACAAAAAGACACAGTCATCAGGAAAAAAAAAAGACAGCCTACTTATTGGGAAAGAATATTCACCAACCCTATATATGACAGGGGGATAATATCCAGAATATATAAAAAACTCATGAAGTTAAATGCTAACAGAGTAATCTAATTTAAAAATAGGGTACAGAGTTAAACAGAGAATTCTCAACAGTGATATCGATTGCTGGAGAAGCACTTAAATATGCTCAGTGTCCTTAGTCATCAGGAGAATGCTAATCAAAAGAACTCTGAGATTCTATCTTACACCCATCAGAATGGCTAAGGTCACAAACTCAAAATACAGCACATGCTGGCTAGGATGTACTGAGATGGGGGAACACTTGTCCATTGCTGATGGGAGTGCAAACTTGTACAACTTCCTTGGGAATCAGTCTGGTGCTTTCTAAGAAAATTTGGAATAGTGCTACCTCAAGACTCAGCTGTACCACACCTGGGCATGTACCTGAAAGCAGCTCCACCATACAACAAAGACATTTGTTCAACTGTGCTCGTAGCAGCTTTATTCGTAATAGCCAGAATCTGGAAATAACCCAGATGTTCCTCAATTGAGGAATGGATACAGAAAGTGTGGTACATTTTCACAATTGAATATTACTCAACTATTCAAAACAAGGCAATCAATCATGAAATTTGCAGGCAAATGGATGGAACTAGAAAAGACCATCCTAAGTGAGGTATCACAGAAGCAGAAAGACACAAATGGTATATACTCACTGATACATGGGTATTAGCCATATAATATTGGATAAACATATGAAAATCTATAGTCCTAAAGAAACAATGAAACTTTAAAAAACTCTTTGATCTTTGCAGATATTTACATTCAAAGAACTCTCTGTGTCAAAGTATTTAATCTTTGCAAGTTACCATTTTCTGAATATGTTCTCCTAATGTTAAATTACATGATTTTTTAAACTAGAAAGAGATAGAGACTCAAATAAAGAATATTCTATGTAGAGACATTATTTTTACTTGTACTGTACAACTCTCCCAGAGTTTAAGAAATGTCATTCCTCTTCCCTAATCCATAGCATACTGAAAAATATCATAAACTTCTTTCTCCCAAATTGAAATTTTACTTATAAGACCTGGCGTACATTTTTCAAGCTCTGAGGTGAATGTACCGTGACTTCTTGCTGTGCATTTGCTTGTAAACTTCCCATTTCAAAAAGGAAAAACACTTGGGTAAAAGATCATTTGCATATCTGCAAGTCAACATGGCCTCAAAGAGCTTCTATTATCAATGGAAAATACCAAATTATAAGAAAAACAGATGTGACTTTCCAAACCTCAAGAAGTCCCGTGAGCAACTGTAGATAATACATCTTCCTGTCTTTTAATTGCCATTAGGTTTATCTCAACTTGCACAGTTTGAATTTTAACCAGGCTGAACTGTAAAATGGTGTTAGAATAATTAAGTTTCACTATGGTTTATAAGGAAAGTTGGTGAATTTTAATTCATTTCATAGATACTCTGGAAACAGGAAGTCAGGTGGAGGTGACTTTCATTTTTCTCAGATACAGTTTGGTCACAAATAAGAGTCAAGAAACTGCAATGGCATTTACTCATGAATTTAAAATATAGTTATATTTCTTTTATACATTTCTCATTTTGATTTATTGTATGAAGGAAGCTTTTAGGTTAAAGAAGTTGATCTTGTATTTGATGCCACACTTTGATAACCAAACATTCTTATAATAGAAAATTGACTGGCATACTAATAAATTTTAGTCTTTGACAGGAAAGAATACTCATTAAAGAAAACTCTACCACTAAAAAATTAACTTTTCTTTCCCCATTTTTTCAGGAAAAATATTCTAACAGAGTTCTATTGAATATTTAAAGATGCATGGAAAACTGCAGAGAATCCTTTCTTCTGCTACAATTAGTTCCTTACTTAAAATCTCCTTCACTCTCTTTTTGTAAAGAAATAATTCATTCCATATATGCAGTCCTGCATCATATGACTTAGTCATTTAGGACATTGCTCTTAGTGCAGTTATAAATCCTGGTCAGTGTCATTGTCCTATTTTCACTGTCAGTTATTAGTTAAAGGATAATTGAAGGTACTGTTGTCAAGGAGTAATAAGTAGTGATCTAGTTGGTGCTCCTGAGAAAGTGTTCCTCTTTTTGCCATGGCCTATATTTCATCTCAGGACATTAACATGTATATAGCAAACACATAGAATAACTTCTGCCAACCTGTAACTAAAAAGGAAGTCATAGTATGAAGCTAGGAATTGGTTCAGAATTAATGAAACGTCATGGGTTGCAGACAATATCATTCGAATTTCATTAATTCCAAGCTATTAAAGAAATAACATTTACAAAATTTTCTACAATTACTCTTTTTAATTCTTCTACTTTCTTTTTTAGTTTAATTCTATTTATATACATTTTACTATGAATTATTCACTTTGTATCCACGCTGGAGCCCTCTCCCTCATCTCCTCCAGTCCCACCCACTGTCCCTCTTCTCCTCCAATGCCGATACCCTTTCCCTAGTACCCTGATATGGGTAGGACTCCCTCCCCTACCATCTGACAGTAGTTTGCTATGTCTCATCAAGTCTGGCTGCAGCAAATTCCTCTGTGGCCTGGCAAGGCTGCACTCCCCAGGGGGAGGTTATCTAAAAGCAGTCCGCTGAGTTCATATCAAAGACAGTCCCTGTACCCCTTGCTAGGGTGCCCACACGGAAACTGAGCAGCCTTTGGGCTTCCTTTAAAGAGGGGATCTAGGTCCCCTCCACGCGTGGTCCTTAGTTGGAGCAGGTATTTTCGATCTGTTGTTCTCCTGGTGGAGTTCTTGTTCCCTCCAGGTCTTTCTATCTCCATCTTCATAAGGATTCTAGCACTCTACGCAAAGTCGGACCGAGTCTTGGTATCTCATTCAATACCCTGTTGGTTAGAGTCTTTCAGAGGTCCTCTGTGGAAGGCTTCTGTCCTGCTCTTTGTCTTCTCCTACTTCCAATGTCTATCCTGTTTTGCCCTTCTGAATGAGGATTAAGCATTTTCCCTAGTGTCCTACTTGTTTAGCATCTTTAAAGCTACATATTTTAGTATGTTTATCCTATATAACATGAATAATACACACTTAAAGAAGTAAGTATATACCATGTGTTTCTGCTTCTAGGTTACCTCACTCAGGATGATCTTTTCTACTTCCTAGCATTTGCCTGCAAATTTCATGATTTCCTTGTTTTTAATTGCTGAGTAGTATTCCATTGTGCAAATGTACCAATATTTCTGTATCCAGTTCTCCTTTGAGGGACATCTCGGTTGTTTCCAGATTCTGGAGATTACAAATAAAGTTGCTATGAACAGAGCTGAACAAATGTCCTTATTTATTGGTGAGGCATATTTTGTGTATATGCCTAGGAGTGGTATAGCTGGATAGCACTAATCTTAATTTTCTGAGAAAGCACCAGATTGATTTCCTAAGTGGTTGTACAAGGTTACCTTCCCACCAGCAATGAAGGAGGGTTCCCCTTTCTCCACATCCTTTCCAGCATGCAGTATCCCCTAAGGTTTTATCTTAGCCATTCTGATAGGTATGAGGTGAAATCTCAGGGTGGTTGTGATTTGAAATTTCCCAAATGATTAAGGATGTTGAGCATTTCTTTAAGTGCTTGTGTGCCATTCCATATTCCTCTGTTGAGAATTCTGTGTTTAGCTATGTACCCCATTTTTATTTGGATTACTTAATTTGTTGCTTTTTAACTTCTTGAGTTATTTATGTATTCAGGATATTAGCCTCTGTTAGATGTAGGGTTGGTGAAGATATTTTTGCAGTCTGTAGGCTGTCATTTTGTTCCAATAACAGAATCCTTTCCTTTACAAATTTTCAGTTTCATGAAGTCCCATTTATTCATTGTTGATCTTAGATCCTGTGTTTTATTCAGGAAGTTGTCACCAATGCTAAAGAGGTCAATACTCTTCCTCACATTTTTTTCTAACAGGTTTAGTGTGGTTTTATCTAGAGATCTTTGATCTACTTAGAATTTAGTTTTGTGCAGGGTGATAAACATGGATCTATTTGCATTTTGCTACATGTAGACATCCAGTTAGACCAGCACCATTTGTTGAAGATGCTTTCTTTATTCCACTGTATTGATTTGTCTTCTTTGTCAAAAATCAAGTGTCCATAGGTGTGTGTGGGTTTATTTCTGGGTCTTCTATTGGACTAATTTCATCCTCCAGACTATTTCTTGGCCAGCAAGATGCTGTTTTTATTACTATTGCTCTAAGATGCAGCTTGAGATCAGGAAAGGAGATACCTCAAAAAGATAGGTTATTGTACAGGATTGTTTGATCAATTCTGGGGATTTTGTTTTTCCATATGAAATTGAAAATTTTTCTTTCAAGTTCTGTAAAGAAAGGTGTTGGTATTTTGGTAGAAACTTTGTAGACTCTGTAGATTGCTTTTGGTAGGATGGCCATTTTCACTATGCTAATCTTACCAATCCACGAACATGGGAGGTCTTTCCCTCCTCTGATATCTTCTTCAATTTCTTTTGTCAGAGACTTGAAGTTTTTTTTCCAAACAGGCCTTTTACTTGCTTGGTTAGAGTCACACCAAGGAACTTTATTTCATTTGTGGCTTTTGTGAAGGGTGTTGTTTCCCTAATTTCTTTCTCAGCCCTTTTGTCTTTTGTATACAGGAAGGCTACAAAAAATTTGAGTTAATTTTGTATCCAGCCACTTTTTTTGAAAGTGCTTATCAACTATAGGAGTTCTCTGGTAAAATATTTGGGATCTCTCATGTATATTATCATATCTACTGCAAATAGTGAGATTTTGACTTTTTCCTTTCCAATTTCTTTTCGGTTTATGTCCTTTAGTTGTCTTATTGCTCTAGCTAGGATTTCAAGTACTATGTTGAAGAGATAAGGACAGAGTGGTCAGCCTTGCCTTGTCCCTGCTTTCAGTGGGGATGATTTAAGTTTCTCTCCATTTAGTTTGATATTGGTTATAGGCTTTCTGTATCTTGCCTTTAGGACGTTTAGGTATGTACCTTGTATCTCTGATCTCTCTGTAATTTTAAACATGAATGGGTGTTGGATTTTGTCAAATGCTTTTTCGGCATCTAAGGAGATGATCATGTGCTATTTTTTTCCCTTCTGTTTGTTTATATGGTGGATTAGACTTATGGATTACTGTATGTTAAACCACCCCTGCATGCCTGGTATGAAGCTTACTTGATCATGGTGGAGGATTTCTTTTATATCTTACTGGATGTGATTTGCAAGTATTTCATTGAGTATTTTTGAATCAACATTCATAAGAGACATATATCTGAAGTTGTCGTTTTTATTGGGTCTTTGTGTGGATCAGGTGTCAAGGTGGTTGTGGCCTCATAGAATAAGTTTAGTAATGTCCTTTCTTTTTCCAATTTGAGTAATAGTTGGAAGAGTATTGGTATCAGCTCTTCTTTGATGGTCTGGTAGAATTCTGCACTGAAACCATCTGGCCCTGGGCTTTTTTTTGGCAGGGAGATTTTAATGACTCTTTCTATTTCCTTGGGGGATATAGGATTGTTTACTCTATTTGCCTGGATTTGGTTTATCTTTGGTAAATGGTATCTATCAAGAAAACTGTCCATTTCATTTAGATTTTTGAAATTTTCTGTAGTGTATGCTTTTGAAGTAAGACCTGGGACACAATTTAAGCAGTGCTAAGTGGAAAGCCCATAGCACTAAGTACCTTCAGAAAGACATTCTAGGTTGAATCCATAAATGGTCCTTCTTTGGAGAAACAATCTCATGAAAGACTCCTGTGCCCAGATATATTTGGTCCTTGTGGAACTCCTGTCCTCTCCAGGTCATATTAAACCCCCCCCCTTTTTTTTATTCCCTGCACTCTGCGGAAGGTTTTGTTATGAGTCTTAATATTTCTTTTGATACACTGCTAGGTAGAGTCTTTCATAGGCCCTCTGTGGTAGGCTCCTGTCCTGTTACTTGTTTGCTCCTCCATCGAATGGCCATCCCATTTGTCTCTCTAACTGAGGATTGATCATCATACCCTGGGTCCTCTTTTTTGTTTATCTTCTTTAGATGTATAGATTTCAGTATGTTTATCCTATCTTATAGATCTATATAAGTGAGTATATAACCATGTGTGTCTTTCTGCTTTCAGGATACCTCACTCAGGATGATCATTTCTAGGCCCCACCATTTGCCTGCAAATTTCATGATTTCTTTGTTTTTAATTGCTGAGTAGTATTCCATTGTGTAAAAGTAGCACATTTTCTGTAACCATTCCTCAACTGAGGGACATCTGGGTTGTTTCCAAGTCCTGGCTATTATGAATGAAGCTGCTACAAACATGGTTGAACAAATGTCTTTGTTGTGTACTTGAGTAACTTTTGGATATATGCTAAGAGTGGTATAGCTGGATCTTGAAGAAGCACTATTCCTAATTATCTGAGAAAACTCCAGATAGATTTCCAAAGTGGTTGTAAAAGTTTGCATTCCCACCAGCAATCGAAGCAGGATCCCCTTTCTCCACAACCTTATTTTTCATTGCAGAGTAGTACTCCATTGTGTAGATGTACCACAACTTCTGCATCCACTCTTCAGTTGAGGGCCATCTGGGCTGTTTCCAGCTTCTGGCTATTACAAATAAAGCGGCTACAAACATGGTTGAGCAAATGTCCTTACTGTGTACTTGAGCCTTTTTGGATATATGCCTAGGAGTGGTATGGCTGGATCTTGAGGAAGCGTTATTCCTAGCTGTCTGAGAAAGCGCCAGATTGATTTCCAGAGTGGTTGTAGAAGTTTACATTCCCACCACCAGTGGAGGAGGGTTCCCTTTTCTCCACAACCTCTCCAGCATGTGTTGTCACTTGAGTTTTTGATCTTAGCCATTCTGGTGGGTGTCAGGTGAAATTTCAAGTTAGTTTTGATTTGCATCTCTTTGATGGTTAAGGACATTGAGCATTTCTTTAAGTGTTGCTCTGCACTTCTGAATTCCTCTACTGAGAATTATCTGTTTAACTCTGTACCCCATTTTTAAATCAAATTGCTTGATTTGTTGTTTTTTACCTTCTTTAGCTGTTTATATACTCTGAATATCAGCTGTCTGTCAGATATAGGGTTGGTGAAGATCCTTTCACAGTCTGTAGACAGCATCTTCAACAAATGTTGCTGGCCCAACTGGATGTCTACATGCAGAAAAATGAAAATAGATCCATACTTATCACCCTGCATAAAACTAATGTATAAGTGAATCAAAAACCTCAACATAAACCAGATAAAATAAGTCGGTTAGAAGAAAAAGGGGGTAATACATTGGAACTCATTGGCACAGGAGACGACTTCCTGAATAGAACACCAACAGCACAGGCTCTAAGAGCAACAATCAATAAATGGGACTTCATGAACCTGAAAATCTTCTGTAAAGCAAAGGACACAATAATCAATACAAAACGAATGCCTACAGACTGAGTTTCTTCTTTTTAGGAAACTCTTGCCTAATAAGAACCAGGGAAAAGAAATAATTACAAAAGCTGAAGCACATGAATGAAATAACTTGTGTGATATCTGAACATATGGCGTTCTGGACCAGTTCAGGGCTTAATTGTCTCTAAGTAGGTTAGAGGTACAGTACATCAATCTATGTTGTCTCAGCTGAAGAAGAAAGATGATAGAAATGTTTTTTGATTGTCTAATTACAAGAACTAATACCACTATTTATGTGTTGGAAAATTGTTGAATATATTTTAAAAGTTTCCACCAGAAAAAAGCAACTGTGTGATGTATGAACTGGTTAATTAGCTCAATTGTTATTAATGATTTCCCACCCAATGTCTTCGTGTATGAAAATATTACATATACAATACTCAATATTTTGTCAATTATACTTTAATAAAACTAAAATACAATATTTTGTCTGTTTTTGTACTTTAAATAATACTATGCTCTTTATTCTAGATGACACAATTTATTTCTTTCTAATATGTTACACTATATTTGATTTCAACATTACTTATGCTTATACATTGTCTCTATATTCCTCTGCTTATTCATTTTTTAAAAATTCTTTACTAATTACACTTTATTCACTTTGTATCCCCCCTGTGGTTCCTTCCCTCTTCCCATCCCAATGCCTCCCTTCCTCCACCTTCTGCATACATGCCCCTTCGAAAGTCTACTGATAGGGGAGGTCTTCTTTTCCTTCCTTCTGATCTTAGTCTATTAGGTCCCATCAGGAGTGACTGCATTGTAATCTTCTGTGGCCTGGTATGGCTGCTCCCCCTTCAGGGGGAGGTAATTAAAGAGAAGGCCAATCCCTTCATGTCAGAGATAGTCCCTGTTCCCATTACTATGGAACCTACTTGGACACTGAACTGCCATGGGCTATATCTGTGCAGAGGTCCTAAGTTATCTCCATGCATAGTCCTCTTTGGAGTTTCAGTGTCAGGAAAGACATCTGTGCTCAGATTTTTTGGTTCTGTTGCTCTCCATGTGGAGTTCCTGTCCTCTCCAATGTTTCTAACTTTTTTAATAAGATTTCCTGCACTCTGCCCAAAGAATGGCCATAAGTCTCAACATCTACTTTGACAGTCTGCAAGGTAGAGCCTTTCAATAGAGAAATATTGAATAGCAGAGAAAAAGTTAAAGAAATGTTTAACATCAGGGAAATGCAAATCAAAACGTCCCTAAGATTTCACCTTACACCCATCAGAATGGCCAAGATCAAAACCTCAAGTGACAACACATGCTAGAGAGGTTGTGGAGAAAGGGGAACCTTCCTACACTGATGGTGGGAATGTAAACTTGTACAACCACTCTGGAAAGCAATCTGGCGCTTACTCAGACCTAGAAATAGTGCTTCCTCAAGATCCAGCTATACCACTCCTAGGCATATACCCAAAAGAGTCTCAAGTACACAATAAGGACATTTGCTCAACCATGTTTGTAGCAGCTTTATTTGTAAGAGCCAGAAGCTGGAAACAGCCCTGATGCCCCTCAGTGGAGGAATGGATGCATAGATTGTGGTATATCTACACAATGGAATATTACTTAGCAATAAAAATCAAGAAAATCATGAAATTTGCAGGTAAATGGTGGGATCTGGAAAATATCATCCTGAGTGAGGTATCCCAGAAGCAAAAAGACAAACATGGTATATACTCACTCATAGAGACCTATAATTTGTATTATATATGATATATTATATTATATTATATTATATTATATTATATTATATTATATTGTATTGTATTGTATTGTATTGTATTGTATTGTATTGTATTGTATTGTATTGTATTGTATTGTATTGTATTGTATTGTATTGTATTGTATTGTATTGTATCGTATCGTATTATATCAAATCATATATAATAATTTATATTATAGCATAATTTATTATAATATATATTTTAATTTTATTTTTTTCTTATCAGTTACGTTTTATTAACTCTGTATCCCAGCCGTGTCCCTCCCAATCCCACCCTAACACCCTCATCTCTACCGTGCCCCTTGCCAAGTCCGCTGATAGGGGGGGACCTCGTCCCCATTCATCTGATCCTGTTTTATCAGGTATCTTCAGGACTGGCTGCAAAGTCCTCCTCTGTGGCCTAACAGGACTGCTCATCCCTTGGGGGATGGGGAGGTCAAACAGCCAGTCATTGAGTTCCTGTTAGAAAGAGTTCCTGTTCCCCTCACTAAGGGAAACTAATTGGTTACTGAGCTACCACAGGCTACATCTGAGCAGAGGTTCTAGCTTATATCTATTAATGGTCCTTGGTTGAATGTCAGTCTCAGAAATGACCCTGTGCCCAGATATATTTGGTCCTTGTGGAAATCCTATCCTTTCCCCATCATACTAGCTCCCCTTCTTTCATATGACTCCCTGTACTCTGCCAAAGGTTTGGTCATGAGTCTATGTATCTGCTTTGAAAACACTGCTAGTTAGAGTCCTTCAAATGTGCTCAGTAGAGTCCTGTCATACCTTCAAAGCACATCCCATCTGTCTTTCTAAACGAGGATTGATCATTTTACCCCATGTCTGCTCTCTTGATTATCTTTTTTGGTGTATAGATTTCATTATGTTTATCATATCTTATAGGTCTATATAAGTGAGTATATACCGTGTTTGTCTTTCTCCTTCTGGGATATTTCACTCAGAATGATCTTTTCTAGATCCCACCATTTGCCTGCAAATTTCATGATTTCCTCGTTTTTGATTGTTGAATAGTATTCCATTGTGTAAAAATAACACAATTTCTGTATCCATCCCTCCATTGATGGACATATGGGTTGTTTCCAGGTTCTGGCTATTACAAATAAAGCTGCTATAAACATGGCTGAGCAAGTATTCCTTTTGTGTACTTGAGCAAAGTTTGGGTATATACTTAGCAGTGGTATAGCTGGGTCTTGAGGAAGCACTATTCCTAATTGTCTTAGAAAGCGCCAGATAGATTTCCAGAGTGGTTGTACCAGTTTACATTCCCACCAGCAGTGGAGGAGGGTTCCCCTTTCTCCACAACCTCTCCAGCATGTGTTGTCACTTGAGTTTTTCATGTTGGGTGTAAGGTGAAATCTCAGGGTCGTTTTGATTTGCATTTCCCTGATGGCTAATGAGGTTGAGCATTTCTTTAAGTGTTTCTCTGCCATTTGATATTCCTCTGTCAAGAATTCTCTGTTTAACTCTGTTCCCCATTTCTTAATTGGATAACTTGGTTTGCTGATTACAGCTTGTTTAGTTCTTTGTATATACTGGATATGAGTCCTCTGTCAGATAAAGGGTTAGTAAAGATTCTTTCCAAATCTGTAGGCAGTCATTTTGTTTTGATGACAGTGTCCTTTGTTTTACAGAAGCTTTTCAGTTTCATGAGGTCCCATTTATTGATTGTTGTTCTTAGAGTCTGTGCTGTTGGTGCTCTGTTCAGGAAGTTGTCTCCTGTGGCAATGAGTTCTAGGCTGTTCCCCACTTTTACTTCTAACAGATTTAGAGTATCTTGTTTTATGTTGAGGTCTTTGATCCACTTGGACTTTAGTTTTGTGCAGGGTGATAAATATAGATCTATTTTCATTTTTCTGCATGTAGACATCCAGTTGAACCAGCACCATTTGTTGAAGGTGCTCTCTTTTTTCCATTGAATGGTTTTGGCTTCTTTGTCAAAAATCAAGTATTCATAGGTGTGTGGGTTTATTTCTGGGTCTTCTATGCGGTTCCATTGATCCTCCTTTCTGTTTCTATGCCAATACCATGCAGTTTTTATTACTTTTGCTCTGTAGTACAACTTGAGATCAGGGATGGAGATACCTCCAGATGATCTGTTGCTGTTCAGGATTGTTTTGGAGATTCTGTTTTTTTTTTTTTTTTTGTTTCTCCATATGAAGCTGAGAATCTTTTTTTCAAGGTCTGTAAGATTTGAGTTGGTATTTTGATGGGAATTGCATTGAATCTGTAGATTGCTTTTGGCAGGATGGCCATTTTCACAATGTTAATCCTACCAATCCATGAGCACGGGAGATCTTTCCATCTTCTGAGATATTCTTCAATTTATTTCTTCGGATACTTAAAGTTTTTCCCAACAAGTCTTTCACTTGCTTGGTTAGTGTCACCCCAAGGTACTTTATCTTATTAGTGGCTATTGTGAAGGGTGTCGTTTCCCTAATTTCTTTCTCAGCCCTTTTGTCTTTGGTATACAGGAGGGCTTCTGATTTTTTTTTTTTGAGTTGATTTTGTATCCTGCCACTTTTCTGAAGGTGTTTATCAGCTGGAGAAATTCTCTGGTTTAATTTTGGGGGTCACTTATATATACTATCATATCATCTGCAAATAGTGAGACTTTGACATCTTCCTTTCTGCTTTGTATCCCCTTGATCTCCTTTAGTTTTCTTATTGCTTTGGGTAGGACTTCAAGTACTATGTTGAAGAGGTAAGGAGAGAGTGGGTAGCCTTATCTTGACCCTGATTTCAATGGGATTGATTTCAGTTTCTCTCCATTGAGTTTGAAGTTGGCTATAGGCTTGTTGTATATTGCCTTTACTATGTTTAGATATGTGCCTTGTATTCCTGATCTCTCCAAGACTTTAAACATGAATGGGTGTTGGACTTTGTCAAATGTTTTTTCAGCATCTAAGGAGATAATCATGAGGTTTTTCTCCTTCAGTTTGTTTATGTGGTGGATTACATTGATGGATTCCCATATGTTGAACCACCCTTGCATGCCTGGGATGAAGCCTACTTGGTCATGGTGGATGATATCTTTGATGTGTTCTTGGATTGGGTTTGCAAGTATTTTATTGAGTATTTTTGCGTCAATGTTCATAAGAGAGATAGGTCTGAAGTTTTCTTTTTGTTGGGTCTTTGTGTAGTTTAGGTATCAGGGTGACTGTCGCCTCATAGAATGAGTTTGGTAATGTACCTTCTGTTTCTATTTTGTGCAATAGTTTGAGGAGAATTGGTGTTAGCACTTATTTGAAAGCCTGGTAGAATTCTAGCTGAAACCATCTGGCCCAGGGCTTTTTTGGAGGGGAGACTGTAAATGACTGCTTCAATTTCCTTGGGGGATATAGGGCTGTTCAGTCTTTCTACCTGATCTTTACTTAATGTTGGAAGATGGAATCAATCAAGAAAATTGTCCATTTCATTTAGGTTTTCAAATTTTGTGGCATATAGGCTTTTGTAGTATGACCTAATAATTGTTTGGATTTCCTCAGTGACTGTAGTTATGTCCCCATTTTCATTTCTGATTTTGCTGATTTGGATATTTTCTCTCTGCTTTTTAGTTAGTTTGGCTAAGGGTTTGTCTATCTTGTTGATTTTCTCAAAGAACCAGCTTTTTGTTTCATTGATCCTTTGAATAGTTTTATTTGTTCCTAATTGATTGATTTCAGCCCTGAGTTTGATTATTTCCAGCCTTCTGCTCCTCTTGGGTGTATCTGCTTCTTTTTTTTCTAGGGTTTTCAGTTGGGCCATTAAGTTGTTTGTATGTGATGTTATGAATTTCTTCTTGCAGACACTTAGTGCTATAAATTTTCCCCTGAGCACTGCTTTCAATGTGTCCCATAAATTTGGATATGTTGTTCCTTCATTTTCATTGAATTCTAGGAAGTCTTTAATTTCTTTCTTTATTTCTTCCTTAACCCAGCTGTCATTGAATAACAAGTTGTTCAGTTTCCATGTGCATGTTGGCTTTTTTTATTTCTGTTGTTGTTGACGTCCAGCTTTAGTCCATGGTGGTCAGATAGAATACAAGGGATTATTTTAATATTTTTGTATCTGTTGAGGCTTGCTTCATGACAAACTATATGGTCTATTTGGGAGAAGGTTCCATACGGTGCTGAAAAGAAAGTATACTCTTTTGAGTTTGGATGAAAAGATCTGTAGATGTCTATTAGTTCCATTTGATTTAGGGACTCTGAAAGTGTTTTTATTTCCCTATTTGTTTTCTGTCTATTTGATCTGTCCCTTGGTGAAAGTGGAGTGTTGAAGTCTCCCACTATTAAGGTATTAGAATCAATGTGTGATTTAAGCTTTAATATTGTTTCATTTACGAATGTAGGTGCTATTGTATTTGGGGCATAGATGTTCAAAAATGTGATGTCCTCTTGGTGGATTTGTCCTTTATGAGAATATAATATCCCTCCTTATATTTTTGTTTAACTTGGATTGAAAGTCTATTTTATTAGATATTAGGATGGCTACTTCAGCTTGTTTTCTGGAACCATTTGCTTGAAAGACATTTTTCCAGCCCTTTACTCTGAGGTAGTGTTTATTTTTGTTGCATAGGTGTGTTTCTTGGATGCAACAGAAGGTTGGATCCTGTTTCCGCAACCATTTTGTTAGTCTGTGTCTTTTTATTGGGGAGTTGAGTCCGTTGATGTTGATAGATACTAATGACCAACAATTGTTATTTACTTTTGATGTGGTGTTGGTGGTGTCACTGAGTTTCATTGCTTTTATTTTTTTTTTATTTTTTTGTTGTGTAGTTATCTATTTCCTCTGTTTCCTTAGATGTGGTTGTTTTCTTTGGTTTGGAGTTTCCCTTGTAGTAACTTCTGTAGAGCTGGGTTACTCTGTAGATATTGTTTAAATTTGGTTTTGTCATGTAATATTTTGTATTATCCGTCTATGTTGATTGAAAGTTTTTCTGGGTATAGTTTTTTGGTTTGGAATCTGTGTTCCCTTAAGGACTATGATTTCTGTCCAGGCCCTTCTGGATTTCATAGTTTCTGTTGAGAAATCTGGTGTGATTCTGATAGGTCTACCTTCATATGTTACTTGGCCTTTTTCCCTTGCTGCTTTTAGAATTTTTTCTTTGTTTTATAGGTTCAATGTTTTGACTATGATGTGACATGAAGAATTTCTTTTCTGGTCTAGTCTACTTGGTGTTCTGTAGGCCTCTTGTATGTTTATGGCCATCTCCTTCTTTAAGTTGGGGAAGTTTTCTTCTATAATTTTCTTGAAAATATTTTCCGGACCGTTGACCCTGATGTCTTCTTTTTCTCCTACTCCTATTATTCTTAGATTTTCTCTTTTCATGGTGTCCTTGATTTCTTGGATGTTTTGTGTTTGGAACTTTTCTGATTTTATTTTTTCTTTGAGAGACGTGTCAATTTCCGCAAGTGTATCTTTGGCTCCTGAGATTCTTTCTTCCATCTCTGGTATTCTGTTGGTGACACTTACCTTTGTAGTTCCCGATCTTTTCTCTATGTTCTCCAGCTCCTGGTTTTTCTCTATTTGTGTTTTCTTTATTGATTTTAATTCTGTTTTCATGTCTTGCACCATTTCCTTCACCTGTTTGAATGTGGAGTCCTGCTTTTCAATGATAGCTTCTATTTTTTGTCTGTTTCCTCTCTATGTATCACTAATTGTGCCTTTACTTCTTTGGGTATAATTGCCTGTATTTCTATGAGAGCTTTGTTTATTTCTTCTTTATTTGCCTTCATTTATGTGGACATTTCTTTGAGAGCTTTGTGCATTTCTTCTTTGTTTGCCTCAATTATTGTGGTCATTTTTCTGAGAGCTCGAATTGTTTCCTCTTGGTTAGTCTCGATTTCTTTGGTTATTTCTATGAGGACTTTGTTCATTTCATCTTTATGGGACTCTAATAGCTGGAGAAACATAGTTTTGAGGTCAATTTCTTGTATATCTAGTGAATTGAAGTGTCCATTGTTTTGTGGGGTTGCTGGTGAGGTCATTATGTCCTGATTTTTGTTGTGTGTGTTCTTATGTCTGCCTCTAGCCATCTGGTTATTTATAACCCTCACTGTTTGTTCCTCGAGTTTGTAGTTCGTGCTATGATCTTCTCTTTCTGTTTTCTGGACTATTTTTTCAGGGAGATGAGAGAGGTTCACTGGTTTAGGAGTATGTGTTGTGGTTTCAGTTTTGCCTAAGTAAGGAATGTGATGCTGGCGCTATTAGCATGTGGTTTTAGCTGGCGCAGTGTGCATGAGCGCATTCTTTGACTATTGCAATGGCCTGCAGGCCACTATTACGCAGTTCTGTCTGAGATCAAGGGATTGTTTGCCTGGATTACACTGGTGGACTCACAAGACAGAGTCTTCAACATTGCAGTCGCTATCCCAAGAATCCCTATGAGGCCCACACTAGGGGTGTGGGTGGCAGGGTTCTCGTCTGGTTGCTTCTGTGGAGAGGCCCTGGGTCTGCTGCAAACTCTCCCTAGAAGGCTCACTCACTCTCTTGCAGGACCAGTTGGAATGCACAGGGGTTCCCCTTGCTCTCTACTCTCTGATTTGGTCCTGCTGTGGAAGTGCACGGGTAGGCTAACAGTCAGCTCTGTGACACTTTGGCCGAAGGACTCAGTGTCCACCTTTCCTGTGTGCTGCCTCTCTGTCTTTTCCCTCTGCCAGGAAGGGTTATGTTGACTGGTCCCAGGGTAACGCAAGAAAGAGTTAGGTTGAGTGTTTCAATGCCAGATCCCGGGCCCAGATCTCTCTGCCAGCATCAGCCTGGCATTAGAACCTATGTTTGCTGATCCTGAGAGAATACCATGTATGGTTGAGTGTCCTCAGATCCAGAGCTTGGGGTTTCTCTGCTAGGGGCCGCTGGGTGTGCTGTGTCCCTTGGCAGGCTGCCTCTCTGTCCTTCCTCTCTGACCTTCCCCTCTGCTAGGGCAAGCTTATGGCAGTGCTCTCAGGGGAATGCCAGAAGGGGTTGGGACTTCTCAGTCAGATCCTGAGCTGGGGTTTCTCTGCCAGGGGTCGGGGAGGGCGCCAGTGATAGGACTTGGAGGTGGACCTTATTGCTCTGGACCCAGGAGAATCTCAGGACGTGTTAAATGACCACAGTCCCAGATCCCAAGCTGAAATTTGTTTGCTAGGAGCAGCTGGCAGCACTGGAGTTCTGGCACTGTGAAGCTGCTTTGCGCTTCTTTATCCTTCGGCTCTGCCACGGCAGGGTTATGTCAGCGTTTGGGGGAGTGCCCGAAAGGATTGGGTTTTCTCAGCCCAGATCTCGGGTTGGGGTACTGACAATGTGGTCTGTTGCAGATTATGCTGGACGCATCCTGCCTCATCAAAAGAGGGAATAGGGATTTTGAGCTGGGCAAGCAGCTGCTCTCTGAGTGCGGTGGGAGCTCAGTTGTGATGTTGGCTGGTACCCAAGGTCAGCGAGACCTTCCAGGGAAGACTGGGTGACCTGTGATCAGTCTCGTAACTTTCCTTCCCTGTGGGGTTTTCTTGCGACTGGGACTCTCAGTCTCTGGCACCCTTGTGCCCACCAATCAGCTTGGGAAAGTGATCGGGATAAGCAGGCATGTGGCTCTGGCCCGAGACCCAGTGCCCAATTCACTCGGGATCTCTTCCGAGTTCTGGCTGTGCAGCCCCACAGTGGACCCCACTGATTCCCATGCCGTGGGAGCCTCCCCTCACCTGGGAAAGATAATCGCTGTAGTTTTAGGGCCCAGAGTTCAGTCTCCTGGTCGCTGCACAGAGAGTGTTGTCCTGCTTCTCAGACACAGTGTTCTCCCGGTTCCGCCATCTTGCCCGCCCCCAAGATATATTATATTATATTATATTATATTATATTATATTATATTATATTATATTATATTATACTATACTATACTATACTATACTATACTATACTATACTATACTATACTATATTATATTATACTATACTATACTATACTATACTATACTATACTATACTATACTAATTATATTATATTATATTATATTATATCATATCATATCATATCATATCATATCATATCATATCATATCATATTATATTATATTATATTATGTTATGTTCTGTCATGTCTTGTCATGTCATATCATATGATATCATATCTTATCATATTTTATTATATTATATAATTATATATTATATATAATAATTTATATTATAGCATAATTTATCATAGGATAATTTATTATCCTATAATAAATTAGAAATTATAATAATAATATATTATTATAGGATAATTTATTATCCTATAATTTATAGGATAAACATACTAAACTGTGTACACCTAAAGAAACTAATCAAGAGAGAGGACTCTTGCTAAAATGCTCAATGCCTGTCGAGGAAGGCAAAGAGAATGGACATCAGAAGAAGGAGAAAAGACGGAACAAGTCAGGAGCCTACCACAGAGGACCTCTGAAAGGCTCTGCCCTGCAGACTATGAATGCTTATTCATTTTTAATTAAATTTTTATTTTTTATATTAATTACAGTTTATTCATTTTTCATCCCAGATGAAGCTCTCTTTCTCATTACCTCCCAATCCCACCCTCCCTCCCTCATCTCCTCCCATGCCCCTCTCCAAGTTCATTGATATCGGAGGTCCTCCTCCTGTTCCATCTGACCCTAGCTTTTCAGGGCTCATCAGGACTGCCTGCATTGTCCTCCTCTGTGGCCTGGCAAGAAAGCTACCCCCTCAGGGGTTGGGGTCAGAGATGTTCAAAGAGCCTGCACTGAATTCATATCAGACACAGTCCCTATTCTCCATACTAGGGAAACTTGGATACTGAGCTGCCATGGGCTACATCTGAGAAGGGGTTCTAGGTTATATTCATGCATGCTCCTTGGTTGGAGTATCAGTCTCAGAAAAGTTCACTGAGCCCAGGTATTTTGGTTCAGTTCCTCTGCTTGTGGTACTCCTGTCCTCTCCAGGTCTTACCACCTCTCCATTCTTTCATAAGATTCCCTACACTCTGCACAAATTTTGGTTATGAGCCTCAGCATCTGCTTTGATACACTACTGTGTAGCGTCTTTCAGAGGCCCTCTATGATAGGCTTCTGTCCTGTTTCCTGTTTTTTCTGACCCTACAAATTTAAGCCACCCATCGACACAAACAAAGCATCTTTGGATACCTTCCAGGGTAGGCAAAAGCAGGGCATGTGCAGTTCGGAGCCCAAAGCCTTATACTACCCACTACCTAAGCCCACTTTCTGTGGATATTTTTGGGAACAAGAGCTTGTCATCTATGACTTTTGGGGCTTACTCTCAGTGCCTGTGGAGTGATTACCTTTTCATACTGTGGGTGCCAGACCTGGGTGCTCACTCTCACAGTCCTGTGGCAACCTTCTGGGTTCTAGAGGCTCCTGTTTCCAAACCCTGGAGACCACACTCAACATCATGTGGACATCTTCCTGGTCACAGTGGCTAGTGGCCCTCACTCTCACTGCCCAGTGAAGAGTATAAATAATGGTACTGTATGGGGGAGGCACAGCTCCATTCTGCCTACTTCTAACTTGCCTGGTTCACCCAGGTCAGAATAAGCCAGCACAGCACAGACAATAAACAAAGCAGAGCTGAGCTAGGCTTAGGACCCAGGTTCTATTCCTCATCATCTACAGGAAGCCTGTGGGACATTGGAGCAGCTCTAGGAAAAGAGATCTTTCCACCTGTGCTCCAGCTACCTTGGTCACAAACAGTGAGCCAGCAAAGACAATCAATTCTAGAGAGACTACTCAAATTTCCAGAGACAGGTGGATCCAGTATGCAGAAAGTCTCCAAGAATAAACATTCAAGGCTACAGACAACCAGATGGCTAGAGGCCTGCACAAAAATAGAGATAAGAAAAATAGGACTTCACCAGAATCTCCAAAATGCAAAAGATATTATATTGCAGCTGAAACACAAGAAAATGATCTTAATTCTATAATTATAAAGTTACTGGAGGCAGATAAAGAGGAAATAAACAAAAAAAAATAGAGGCCATCATGGACAGACAGGAATACACATTCAAAGAGATGAAGAAAATGGAGCAAGATATGAAAACAAAATTAACATCAAGATAATAAACAAACAGATAAAACACTGGAATTGGAGAACTAATAAAAGAGACTAGGAATCACAAAGGTAAGCATCACCAACAAGAATACAAGAGACGGAAGAGAGAGTCTCAGGTGTTGAAGATACACTTGAGGAAACTGATATTTCTCTCAAAGAAAAAGTAAAATCAGGAAAGTTCCAAACACAAAATATCCAAGAAATCAAGGACATCATGAAACGATGAAATCTAAGAAAAATAAGAACAGACAAAAAAGAAAATCCCAAGCTCCAAGGCCCAAAAAAATATTTTTGCAAAAATCGTAGAAGAAAATTTCCCCAACCTTAAGAAAGAGATGCCCATAAATATGCAAGAGGCCTACAGAACACCAAATGGACTAGACGAGATAGAAACTCCCACATCACATAATAATCAAAACAGTAAATCTAAAGAACAAAAAAAAAATATTTAAAATGGCAAGGGGAAAAGTGAAATAACATATAAAGGCAAACCTATCAGAATTACACAAGACTTCCCAACAGAGACTCTAAAAGCCATAAAGGCCTGAAAGGATATCATGCAGAAGTTTACAGATCGCAGATGCCAACCCAGACTACTATATCCAGCAAAACTTTCAATCAACATAGATGCAGACAACAAAATATTTCATGACATAACTAAATTTAAATAATATATATGCAGCAATCCAGCTCAACAGAGGATACTAGAAGTAATGTTGCAACCACACTAGATCAACTATACCAAGGAAAACACAGGAAAAAGACATCATCACAGTAAAAAGCCAAAAGAAAACAAACACACAATCACCACCAACTCCACAATGAAGGAACTAACAATCATTTGTTACTAATATCTATTAACATCAATGGTCTCAATTCTCCATTAAAAAGACAGACTATGATTACGCCCCCATTTTCGTCTCTGATTTTGCTGATTTGGATAGTTTCTCCCTGCCTTTTAGTTAGTTTGGCTAAGGATTATTCTATCTAACAACTCTTGGATCCATTGATTCTTTGAATTGTTTTATTTGTTTCTAATTTATTGATTTCAGGCTTGAGTTTGATTAATTCCAACCATCAACACCTCTTGGATGTATCTAATTTTTTTTCCCCTCTAGGGCTTTCAGTTGTGCCATTAATTTGCTTATAGGAGCTAATAAAGGGAACATGGACTGTTTCTGACATGAACTCAATGGCAGGCTATTTGACCCCCCGCCCCTCCCGCCAGGAAGGAGGAGCCCTGCTAGGCCACAGAGGAAGACTTTGCAGAGTCCTGAAGACACCTGATAAACCAGTATCAGATGAAAGGGGAGGAGGTTCTCCCCTATCAGTGGACTTGGAAAGGGGAAGGGAGGAGTTGAGGGTAGGAGGGTCGGATTAGGAGGGAAAAAGGGAGCTGGATACATCAGGGATACAAAGATAACAAACTCTAACTAATATTAAAACAAAATAAAAATTAAAAAAAGAAACTCTGAGCCTGATCGCATAGTATTTTTTAATTTAAAATTATATTGATTTAGTGCACATATGAGCATCTGTGTTTGACAAAACATGCACAAAGAGGTCAGAGGACAATGCATAGGAGTAAGTTTCCTCTTTCCATTACTTGAAGTGAACTCAGATTCTCAAACATGACACTCAGTGACTTTTTCAGATTAGAAATCTCCCTGGCCATAAACTTTTTTGTTTTTGTTTTTGTCTTGGTAAGAGAAAGACAGTCATGGGTAGCCCAAGATTGCCACGTAGCTAATTGTACCCGCCTGCGGG
Source organism: Psammomys obesus (assembly GCF_907164565.1). Lineage (NCBI taxonomy): Eukaryota > Metazoa > Chordata > Mammalia > Rodentia > Muridae > Psammomys > Psammomys obesus. The sequence continues at coordinate 6,824,368 of NW_026589137.1, forward strand.
ACTAGTAATTCGTGGGGTCTTCGAAGAGGACCAAGCCTGAAAGAAAAACGGGCGAGAGAGAAGAACGAACTCAAGCAAATATGCACTTGTCAAGAGTCAAATTTTATTGAACCGGAGCAGGCTTTTAAGGCCAACCTTAGATAGGGGCGGGGCGAGGGAGGAACACAGTGTAGAATCCTTATTACTCAGGGAGGGGCAGGGTGGAAAAGCGCACTGTAGAATCTTCTTACTCAGGAAGGGGCAGGGTGGAAGTTACAAAATCTTCTTGGCCTGGGGCCTGGAACACTTTGGGGTTATTTTGAGATAGTTAGCACATTTCTGCAACTGTCAAGCAGGATGTTAGTCAACCAGATGCAGCAGGGTGGGGGGAATGAGAAAAGGTCGGAAGTTTCTCAGGGCTTGTCTCCAACAGCTAATAATGACTAAAATTCTGATTCTCTTGTGCCCACCTCCTGGGTGTTAAGATCAATGGTATTGCCATCACACCTGATTTTATGTAATCTGAATATTTAACCCTGCACACTCTGTATATTGCCATGAAGAAACTGTCTTAACTGAACTATTTCAACAGCCCAAGAGATATATTTTTTAAAATTAAATAATTTTTAAAATTGAGCTGAAAAGACAGCTCATAATGAAGAGACCTTGTTGCATTTGCAGAGTCTCTGAGTTTGGTTCTCAGTGCCCAAATCATTTGTCTTACAACTGCTTGTAACTTCAGCTCCAAGGGACCTGTCTGATGCACTTCTGTGCATGGTGGATAGTTGCACAATATGCTTACAAACACATATTCATGAATTAAAAATCAGTGATATCCCTTTTAAAAAATGAAAATAGGACTAGAGAAATGGCTCAGTCTTTAAGAACACTGGTTGCTTTTCCTTTGGTTCTAACTAACATTCCAAGAACCACATGGCATTTCCAACCACCTGTAACTCTATTTTCAGGTTATCAAACAGACTTTTCTGCCTTCCATGAGCTCCAGGCACACATATGTTGCACAGACACAAATGCAAGCAAAACACACACACACACACACACACACACACACTTTACTAAACCAGTATAATTCTGTAATCTAAATATTTAACCTTATGCCCAAATTCTCAGTTTTCACCAAAGAAATGTATCCCCCAACAGACAGAGACCATTAGAGACAACTACAACTGGCCAAAATTCAGAGAATAAGTGATTAACTATATGATCTCCAGATATATGTAACACATCTACAATATATCTCCAGAAACAAAATCTCAGCAATTATAGCTAATAGTGTAAGACCCAGATTGTTTTTCTTAGAAATGACAGGGAAGATTTACCCATGATATTACAACAGTATGGTTGCCTAAACAGTAGCTGAAGAAGTACACCACCAACCAACACAGAACAGCAGACATCTCAATGGGACCTACCCTTGAGCAAAGAACTTCAGACATGTAAATAACGCAAGAGAGGGGCAAAGTCTTCCTTAGGATGAACTCCTAAATTGGTTGTCCAACACCAAGAAATCTACCTGGAAATCACACACACACACACACACACACACACACACACACACACACACACACCACAGATGTGTGTATAACCAAAATGTTAATGAACTACATGAAAGAAGAAATCTGTATTTATAGGTGTGCTCACATTTACACATACACAAACACACACATACCATATGCATTTTAATTAAGCATAAAGTAATATTTTTCAACATAGTTTTTTATAATCACCCCTAGTGTTGTTTATCCCTTGTCCCTTCCTCTCCTTTGGCATTGTCCTGTATGTCCTTTTTTCCAGATAATATGCTCCCATTTCTCCTTTCATATCCTTTCTATCCTGAAAGTACTCACTCTATCACTCCTCTCTTCAATGGTATCATTTTACTTCCTTAGTTTCTGTGGTATTCAAGGCTGTGTACTTACATCTGAGGACTTGGTGATGAGAACCACAAGATGAGACAGAAAATGTGGTGTTCATCTATCTGGATCTGGGTCATTTTAATCAGTATTATCATTTCTAGTTTCATCCAGTTATCACCAAAGTTCATAATTTTTTTACAGCTGAAAAATATTTCATAATATATGTGTACTTCATTTTCATTACCCGTTCATGTTGGAGGATATTAGGTTGTTTCCATTTCCTAGCTGTTACAAATAAAACAGCAATGAACATGGCTGAAGAAGTATCTACGGGAGGAGTTCAAAATGGTGGCAACCAGCGCATACCATATCTGAAGAGCACAGAATACAAAACTCAAAATGTGTGAGTGGAGGGGCAGCTGAAACCAGAACATTGACATTGAGGCTTCCTGGATGAGAGGGTATAACCTTGGACGGTTTGGATCCAGGTCACCCGTGGATATCTCTGAGGACTGAGAGTGGTGAATATTCAACCCCCCCTTGCCCCAAGCAAGGGTCTCCCTACTCAGTTCAGGTGGCTGGCAATGACTTCTGCCCCAAGCAGGGTCCTCCCTCCTCTGCTAAGGCAGCAGTGATGGCCCCAAGCATAAGCTTCCTCACTCAGTGACTGAGATGGCAGAGGCAGTGGTGATATAGGCCTCTGAGGTCTGAGGCTGCAGGGGGCAACTGTATGGGCCTCCCAGGTCTGTGGCTGCAGGAAGCTGTGGTTACCCCAAGCAGGAAGCCTCCATGCTCAGTGACTAACATAGCAGAGGCTCCAAGTATGGGTCTCCATGCACTGCAGCTAAACAGTGGACACCACTGAGCTGACGGGTCTCCTACACTCTCATTTGCCCCTTCAGGCCCAAATCTTAGAGTAGCGAACAGTGGAATGCCCTGTGTTTTCCAATAAAGCCCTACTAGCAAGTGAGTACACATTCAAGTGAGTGTTTGCAGAATTTCAGGTCCAGGGCCTTTCTATGCTAGCAGCCAGATAGCAGATCCCTTCCACACCCATCCCATTATGGGCAATATAGTGATCCTTGGGATAGCATTCTCATCACTGAAAACCCTGTTCTGTGGGTGTCCCATTGGAGTAGAGGCAAAACAATTGCTAGAGAGCTGACAGATCTGAATACCAGGAGGACAATAGAATGGGTCTGTAGGTCATTGAAGTATTCAGGGCAATTAAACATGAGCATTGTGCCTGCTAAACAGCTCCATCACCTCCTCCTACACTTAAGTTCTACCCTTCCAGGCATATGTTCTAGCAGCCTGTGCTTCAAGGCACACTTCCACACACAAGCCCACACTTGGAATATGCTGCTGTGACCTTTTTCCCTTAGCTAGAGCTAAAACAGCAACATCCACTTTCAAAGAGGTAGACCTTTCTAATCTTCCTAAAGAATGCTCCAGACACTAGAGACAGACAGACCCAGTCTGAAAAACAGACTAGAGGAACAAACACTGAAGGTTACAGATGAACAGATGGCTAGAAGTCAGCATAAGAACACATCCAACCAAAAACAGAACATAATGGCCTCACTAGCAAACAAAAAACAAAAAACAAAAAAAAAAAAAAAAAAAAAATCAATGGACATTCTAATTCATCAGAAACACAGGAAAATGATATCAAGTCTATGCTTATCCAGTTATTAGAGGCACATAAAGAGGAAATGAACAAAGCACTCAAAGAAATACAGGCAAATATAGCCAAACAAATAAAGGCACTTATAGAGGCAAAAGAAGAGGCTTACAGAGAGGAAGCAAACAAAAGAATAAAAGCCATCATGAAAACACAGGAATCCACATTCAAACAGATGAAGGAAATGGTGCAGGACATGAAAAAAGAATTAGAATGAAAAAAAGAAAAGAAAACCCTGGAGACAGAGAACTTAGAGAAAAGATCAGGAAACACAGAGGCAAACATCACCAACAGGCTACAAGAGATGGAAGAGAGACTCTCAGGTGCTGAAGATACAATTGCAGAAATTGATACATCTCTCAAAGAAAAAGTAAAATTGGAAAAGTTCCAAGCAAAATCACCCAAGAAATCAAGGAATAAATGAAAAGATAAAATTTAAGAATAATAGGAATAGATGAAAAACAAGATTCCCGGGCTGAAGATACAAAAAATATTTTCAAGAAAATCATACAAGAAAAATTCCCCATCTTAAAAAACATGTCCATAAACGTACAAGAGGCCTACAAAGCATATAATAGACTAAAACAGAAAAGGAACTCCTCATGTCACATCATAGTCAAAGCACAAAAATTTATAGAACAAAGAAAAAATATTAAAAGCAGCAAGGGAAAAAGGCCACATAACATAGTAGACTCACACCAGATTTCTCAACAGAAACTATGAAGACCAGAAAGGCCTGAGCAGATGTCATTCAGACACTAAGAAACTACAGATGCCAACACAGATTACTATACCCAACAAAACTTTCAATCAACATAGATGGAGAAAAAATAGTCCGTGAAAAAACTAAACAGACAATATATATACACAGCAAACCAGCCGAACATAAGAAACTAGAAGGAAAACTCCAACCCAATGAAACCAACTATATGCAAGAAAACACAGGATATAGATAAATTCACAACAAAACAAATCAGGAGAAAACAAGCATAGAAACACAGTCACACAACCAACTCTGCAATAAAAAGTACTAACATTCATTGGTAACTATTATCTATCAACATAAACAGAATCAGCTCTCCAATAAAGATACAGACTGAAAGAATGGTTGTGGAAACAGGCTCCAACATTCTCCTGCATTCAAGAAACACACCTCTGCAACAAAAATAAACACTGCCTCAGAGTAAAGGACTGGGAAAATGTTTTTCAAAGAAATGGACCTAGAAAAGAAACTGGGGTAACTATCCTAATATCTAATAAAATAGTCTTTCAACCAAAAATAATGAAAAAATATGGGGAGGGACACTTCATTCTCATGAAAGGAAAAATCCACCAGGAAGACAGCACAATCCTTAAAATTTATGTCCCCAAAACAAGAGCACCTGCATTTGTAAATTAAACATTATTATTTATTTGTTTTTTTTATAAGTCCAGTTTATTCACTTTGTTTCCAGGCTATAGCCCCCTCCCACATTCCCTCCCAATATCACAGTCTTCTCCCTCCATCTGACCCTATCAGGAGTCATAAGGACTGGCTTCCTCTGTGGCCTGGTAAGGCTCCCCCCGCCAGGGGTAAGCGATCAAAGAGCCCAGCTGCTCAGTTCATGTCAGAGACAGCCCCTAGCCCCTGTTCCACTTACTAGGGAAACACTTGGATACTGAGCTTCCATGGGCTACATCTGCTCAGGAGTTCTAGTTTATCTCCATACATGGCCCTTGGTTGGATTATCAGTCACAGGAAAGATGCCTAGGCCCATATTTCTTGGTTCTGTTACTCTCCTTGTGGAGCTCCTATCCCCTCCATGTCTTTTTATCTCCCCCTTGTTTCTTAAGATTCCCTGCACTCTGCCCAACGTTTGCTCAGCATCTGCTTTGATAACCTGCAGGGTAGTGTCTTTCACAGGCCCTGTGTGGTAGGCTCCAGTCTAGTTCCCTATTTTCTCCCTCTTCCGATGTCCATGCCCTTTGCCTTCCTGAGTGAGGAGTGCTCATCTTACCCAAGGTTCTCCTTCTTGATTTGCTTCCTTAGGTGTATAGATTTTAGGATGTTCATATATTATATATCTAATATCCACTTATTATAAATGAGTATATACCACGTGTGGCTTTCTGTTTCAGGGATACCTAACTCATAGTGATCTTTTCTAGTTCCTACCATTTGCATGAAAATTTCATGATTTTCTTGTTTTTAATAGCTGAGTAGTATTCCATTGTGTAAAGGTATCACAATTTCTGTATATATTCCTCAACTGAGGGGCATCTTGGTTGTTTATAGGTTCTGGCTATTACAAATAAAGCTGCTACAAACATGCTTGAGCAAATGTCCTTTTTTTCTGACTGAAACACTGATATGTATTTATTTATTTATTTATTTATTTATTTATTTATTTTTAAATATTAGTTACAATTTCTTAACTTTGTATCCCAGCTGTAGCACCCTCCTTCATTCCCTCCCAACCCCACACACCCTCCCTCATCTCCTCCCTGCCCCTTTCCAAGTCCACAGATAGGAGAGGTCCTCTTCCCCTTTCATCTGACCCTAGCTTATCAGGTTTCTTCAGGAGTGGCTGCAATGTCCACCTCTGTGGCCTAGCAAGGATGCTCCTCCCTTGGGGTAGGGAGGATATCAAAGAGCCAGCCATTGAGTTTATATCATAAATCATTCCTGTTCCCCTTACTAGAGTACCCACTTGGATAATGAGCTACCATGGGATACATCTGAGCAAGGGTTCTAGGTTATATCCATACATGGTCCTTTATTAGAGCAACAATCTCATAAAAGAACCCTGTACCCCGATATATTAGGTCCTTGTGGAGCTCCTATCCTCTCCAGGTCATACTAACTCCGCCTTCTTTCATATGATTTCCTGCACTTTGCTCCAGATTTGGTTATGAGTCTCAGCATCTGCTTTGTTACATTGCTAGGTAGAGTATTTCAGAGGCCCTCTGTGGTAGGCTCCTGTCCTGTTACTTGTTTTCTCCTACTTCCAATGTACATCCTGTTTGTCTATCTAAGTGAGGATTAATCATCTTAAGCCAGGTCCTCTTTCTTGTGTATGTTCTTTAGGTGTACAGATTTTAGTATGTTTATCCTATCTTATAGGTTTAGTACCCACTAATGAGTGAGTATATAACATGTGTGTCTTTCTGCTTCTGGGATAACTCACTCAGGATGGTCTTTTTTAGATCCCACCTTTTGCCTGCAAATTTCATGATTTCCTTGTTTTTAATTGCTAAGTAGTATTCCATTCTTTAAAAATACCACAATTTCTGTATCCATTCCTCCGTTGATGGACACCTGGGTTGTTTCCAGGTTCTGGCTATTACAAATAAAGCTGCTACAAACATGGTTGAGCAAATATCCTTGTTGTGTACTTGAGCATATTTTGGATATATGCCTAGGAGTGGTATAACTGGATCCTGAGAAAGCACTGTTTCTAATTGTCTGAGGAAGCATGAGATTGATTGATTGTACAAGTTTACATTTCACCAGCAGTTAAGGTGGGTTCCCCTTTCTCCACATCTTCTCCAGCATGTTGTTGTCAATTGAGTTTTTGGTCTTAGCCATTCTGATGGGTGTAACATGAAATCCTGAGGTTGTTTTGATTTGCATTTCCCTGATGACTAAGGACATTGAGCATTTCTTTAAGTTTTTCTTTGCCATTTATATTGCTCTATAGAGAATTCTCTGTTTAGCTCTGCAACCCATTTTTTGAATTGGATTACTTGATTTGATGCTTTTTAACTTCTTGAGTATTTATATATTCTGGATACTAGCCCTATGTCAGATATAGTGTTGGTGAAGAACATTTCCCAGGCTTTTGGCTGTCATTTTGTTCTGAATACAGTTTCTTTTGCTTTAGAGAAGCTTTTCAGTTTAATAAGGATCCATTTATTCAGTGTTGATCTTACAGCCTGTGGTTTTGGTCTTCTGTTCAGGAAGGTGTCTACTGTCCCAATGAGTTTAAGAGTCTTCCCCACTTTTGCTTCTATCAGATTTAGTGTGTCTGGTTTAATGCTGAGATCTTTGATCCACTTAGTCTTTAGTTTTGTGCAAGGTGATTAATATGGATCTATTTGCATTTTTCTATATGTAGCCATCCAGTTAGACCAGCAACAATTGTTGAAGATGCTGTCTTTTTTCCATTGTGTGATTTTGGTTTCTTTGTCAAAAATTAAGTATTTGTAGTTGTATGGGTTTGTTTCTGGTTTTTCTATTCAAGTCCATTGATTGACCATTCTGTTTCTATGCCAGTACCATGCAGTTTATATTACTATTGCTCTGTAGTACAGCTTGAGATAAAGGATGTAGATACTTCCAGATGATCTGTTGTTGTATAGAATCATTTTGGCAATTCTCTTTTTTTGTTGTTTTGTTTTGTTTTGCTATATGAAATTGAGAATTGTTCTTTCACTATCTGCAACAAATTTTGTTGATATTTTGATGTGAATTGCACTGAATCTGCAGATTGCGTTTTCTTGGATGGCCATTTTCATTATGTTAATTCTACCAATCTATGAGCATGGGAGATCTTTCCATATTCTGATACCTTCTTCAATTTCTTTCTTCAGAGACTTGAAAGTTTTTCCAAACCGGTCTTTCACCTGCTTTGTTAGAGTCACGCCAAGGTACTTTATGTTATTGGAAGTTTTGTGAAGAGTATAGTTTCCCTAATATCTTTCTCAGCTCTTTTGTCTTTCATATACAAGAGGACTACTGATTTTATTGAGTTAATTTTGTATCTAACCACTTTGCTGAAGGTGTTTCTCAGCTGAAAGAGTTCTTTGGTTGAATTTTTCAGGTCCCTCATTTATACTATCATATCATCTGCAAATAGTGATACTTTGACTTCCTTCTTTATGATTTGTATCCCCTTGATCTCTCTTAATTATCATGTTGCTCCATCAAGGACTTCAAGTACTATGTTGAAGAGATATGGAGAGAGTGAGCAACCTTGCCTTGTCTCTGATTTCAGTGGAAATGATTTAAGTTGCTCTCCATTTAGTTTGATGATGGCTATAGGCTGGCTGTATATTGTCTTTACTATGTTTAGGTATGTGCCTTGTATCCCTGATCTCTCCAAGACTTTAAACATGATTGGGTGTTGTTTTGTCAAAGGCTTTTTCAGCTTCTAAGATGATAATGTTGATTCTCTCTTTCAGTTTGTTTATATGGTGGAGTACATTGATGGATTTCTGTATATTAAACCACCCCTGATTGCCTGGGATGAAACCTATTTAGTCATGGTGGAAGATATCTTTTAGGTGTTCTTGGATTCAGCTTGCAAGTATTTTATTGAGTATTTTTGCATCAATGTTCATAAGAAAGATAGGTCTGAAGTTCTCTTTGCTTGTTGGTTCTTAGTGTGGTTTAGGTATCAAGGTGACTGTGGCTTCATAGAGTGAGTTTGGTAATGTTCCTTATGTTTATATTTTGTTGAATAATTTGAAGAAAATTATAGTTATATCTTATTTGAGCATCTGGTAGCATTCTAGGCTGAAACCATCTGGACTTGGGCTTTTTTTTTTTTTGGAAGGGGGACTTTTGATGAATTTTTCTATTTCCTTAAGGGATATAGTACTAGTTAATCTATTTACCTGACATGATTTATTTTGGTAAATGGAGTCTATCAAGAAAATTGTTGGAGGCCAAGATGGAGGTACCGGGAGAACACCGTGTCTGAGAAGCAGGACAACACACTCCGTGCAGCGACCAGGAGACTGAACTCTGGGCCCTAAAACAACAGCAATCGATCATGTTTCCCAGGTGAGGGGAGGCTCCCACGGCATGGGAAGCAGTCGGGTCCACTCTTGGCTGCCCAGCCAGAACCCGGAAGAGAACCCGGCAATGCGGGCTTTGGGTCTCCGGGCTGGTGCCACAAGCCTGCTTGCCACTATCAATTTCCCAGGCTGATTGGTGGGCACAAGGGGGCCTATGGCTGGGAGTCCCAGTCACAAAAAAACCCCACGGGGAAGGAAAGTTGCCAGACTGATCAGAGGTCACCCAGTCTTTCCCTGGAAGGTCTCTCCGACCATGGGTACCTGCCGCCATTACAATTGAGCTCCCCCGCAGCACACTGATTGCAGATGCGCGCCCAGCTCAAAATCCCTACTCCCTCTTCGGAGGAGGCAGGAGGTGTCCAGCAGAATCTGCCACAGACCACATTGTCTGTACCCCAACCCGAGATCGGGGCTGAGAAAAACCAATCCTTTCGGGCACTCCCCCAAACGCCGCCATCACCCTGCCACAGCGGAGCAGAAGGATAAAGAGGCGCAAAGCAGCTTCACAGTGCCAGAACTCCAGTGCTGCCGGCCGCTACTAGCAAACAAACTACACCTCAGGATCTGGGACTGTGGTCATTCTACACGTCCTGAGGTTATCCTGGGTCCAGCGCAATAAAGTCTAGCAGCAAGTTCTATCACCGGCGCTCCCCCCCACCCCGACCCCTGGCAGAGAAATGCTGCCGGCTCAGGGCTCAGGATCCTACTGAAAAGCCCCAACCACTGCTGGCACTCCCCTGAGAGCACCTCCATAAGCTTGCCCTAGCAGAGGAGAAGGTCAGAGGGGAAGGACAGAGAGGCAGCCTGCCAAGGACACAGCACCCTCTCTCCAGCGACCCCTAGCAGAGAAACCCAAGCTCTGGATCTGAGGACACTCAACCTTACCTGGTACTCTCTTGGGATCAGCAAACATAGATTCTACCGCTAGGCTGCTTCTGGCAGAGAGGTCTGGGCCCAGGATCTGGGATTGAGTACACTCACCCTAACTCTTTACCGCGCCACCCAGGGACCAGTCAACATAACCCCTCCTGGCAGAGGAAAAAGACAAAGAGGCAGCACACAGGAAAGGTGGACATAGTGTCACAGAGCTGACTGTTAGCCTACTCGTGCACTTCCAAAGCAGGACCAAAACAGAGAGTACTGATCAAGGGGAACCCCTGTGCATTCTAACTGGTCCTGCAAGAGAGTGAGTGAGCCTTCTAGGGAGAGATTGCCCCAAACCCAGGGCCTCTCCACAGAAGCAACCAGATGGATCCCTGCCACCCACACTCCTAGTGTGGGCATCAGAGGGATTCTTGGGATAGTGACCCCAACATTGAAGCTTCTGCCTTGCAGGTCCACCAGAGTAATCCAGGCAAACAATCCCTGGATCTCAGTCAGAACTGCGTAATAGTGGCTTGCAGGCCACTGCAATAGTCAGAGAATCTGCACATGCACACTGCGCCAGCTAAAAGCTCACTCGAATAGCGCCAGCTTCACATTCTTTACTTAGGCAAAACTGAAAACACAGTGCACACTCCCAAAGCAGTGAACCTCTCTCATCTTCCTGAAAAAACAGTCCAGAAAACAGAAAGAGAGGATCATAGCCCAAACTACAATCTCGAGGAAAAATCAGTGAGGATTATAAATAACCAGATGGCTAGAGTCAGATGTAAGAACACTCCCAACAAAAATCAGGACATAATGACCTCACCATCAACCCCACAAAACAATGGACACTTCAATTCACTAGATATACAAGAAAACGACCTCAAAAATATGTTTCTCCAGCTATTAGAGGTCCATAGAGGTGAAATAAACAAAGCCCTCATAGAAATAACCAACGAAATCGAGACTAACCAAGAGGAAACAAATCGTGCTCTCAGAGAAATGACCACGAAAATTGAGGCAAACAAAGAAGAAATGCACAAAGCTCTCAAAAAAATGTCCACACAAATGAAGGCAAATAAAGAAGAAATAAGCAAAGCCCTCATAGAAATAAAGGAAATTATACCCAAATAAGTAGAGGCACAATTAGTGATACATAGAGAGGAAACAGACAAAAAAATAGAAGCTGTCATTGAAAAGCAGGAGTCCACATTCAAACAAATGGAGGAAATGTTGCAAGATATAAAAACAGAATTAGAATCAATAAAGAAAACACAAATAGAGAAAAACCAGGAGCTGGAGAACATAGAGAAAAGATCAGGCACTACAAAGTTAAGCATCACCAACAGAATACAAGAGATGGAAGAAAGAATCTCAGGAGCCGAAGATACACTTGCGGAAATTGACACGTCTCTCAAAGAAAAAATAAAATCAGAAAAGTTCCAAACACAAAACATCCAAGAAATCAAGGACACCATGAAAAGACAAAACCTAAGAATAATAAGAGTAGAAGAAAAAGAAGACATCAGGGTCAAAGGTCCGGAAAATATTTTCAAGAAAATTATAGAAGAAAACTTTCCCAACTTAAAGAAGGAGATGGCCATAAACATACAAGAGGCCTACAGAACACCAAGTAGACTAGACCAGTAAAGAAATTCTTCACGTCACATCATAGTCAAAACACTGAACCTACAAAACAAAGAAAAAATTCTAAAAGCAGCAAGGGAAAAAGGCCAAGTAACATATGAAGGTAGACCAATCAGAATCACACCAGATTTCTCAACAGAAACTATGAAAGCCAGAAGGGCCTGGACAGAAATCATACAGTCCTTAAGGGACCACAGATTCCAAACCAGACTACTATACCCAGCAAAACTTTCAATCAACATAGACGGAGAATTCAAGATATTCCAAGACAAAACCAAATTTAAACAATATCTACATAGTAACCCAGCTCTACAGAAGTTACTGGAAGGGAAACTCCAAACCAAAGAAAACAACTACTTCGAAGGAAACAGAGGAAATAGATAACTAAACAACAACAACAACAACAAAAAAAAACAAAAAAAAAGAAGACAAGCAATGAAACTCAGTGACACCACCAACACCACATCTAAAGTAAGTAACAATTGTTGGTCACTAGTTTCTATCAACATCAATGGACTGAACTCCCCAATTAAAAGACACAGACTAACAAAATGGTTGTGGAAACAGGATCCATCATTCTGTTGCATCCAAGAAACACACCTATGCAACAAAGATAAACACTACCTCAGAGTAAAGGGCTGTAAAAATGTCTTTCAAGCAAATGGTTCCAGAAAACAAGCAGGAGTAGCCATCCTAATATCTAATAAAATAGACTTTCAACCCAAGTTAATCAAAAAAGATAAGGACGGCCACTATATGCTCATCAAAGGAAAAATCCACCAAGAGGACATCACAATTTTGAACATCTATGCCTCAAATACAAGAGCACCTACATTCATAAATGAAACAATATTAAAGCTTAAATCACACATTGATCCTAAAACCCTAATAGTGGGAGACTTCAACACTCCACTCTCACCAAGGGACAGATCCACTAGACAGAAAACAAATAGGGAAATAAAAACACTTACAGAGACCCTAAATCAAATGGACCTAATAGATCTTTTCATCCAAACTCAAAAGAGTATACCTTCGTTTCAGCACCACATGGAACCTTCTCCAAAATAGACCATATAGTTTATCATAAAGTAAGCCTCAACAGATACAAAAAGATTGAAATAATCCATTGTATTCTATCTGACCACAATGGACTTAAGATGGACCACAACAACAACAGAAATACCAAACAGCCTATACGCACATGGAAACTGAACAACCTGTTACTCTATGAAAGCTGGGTTAAGGAAGAAATAAAGAAAGAAATTAAAGACTTCCTAGAATTCAATAAAAATGAAGGCACAACATACCCAAATTTATGGGACACATTGAAAGCAGTGCTCAGGGGAAAATTTATAGCACTAAGTGCCTGCAAGAAGAAATTCGTAACATCACATACAAACAACTTAATGGCCCAACTGAAAACCCTAGAAAAAAAAGAAGCAGATACACCCAAGAGGAGCAGAAGGCTGGAAATAATCAAACTCAGGGCTGAAATCAATCAATTAGAAACAAATAAAACTATTCAAAGAATCAATGAAACAAAAAGCTGGTTCTTTGAGAAAATCAACAAGATAGACAAACCCTTAGCCAAACTAACTAAAAAGCAGAGAGAATCTATCCAAATCAAGAAAATCAGAGATAAAAAAGGGTGACATAACTAACAGACACAGAGGAAATTCAAACAATCATTAGGTCATACTACAAAAGCCTATATGCCACAAAATTTGAAAATCTAAATGAAATGGACAATTTTCTTGATAGATTCCATCTTCCAACATTAAGTCAAGATGAGGTAGAAAGACTGAACAGCCCTATACCCCCAAGGAAATTGAAGCAGTCAATCACAGTCTCCCCTCCAAAAAAAGCCCTGGGCCAGATGGTGTCAGCGCGGAATTCTACCAGACTTTCAAAGAAGTGCTCACACCAATTCTCCTCAAACTATTCCACAAAATAGAAACAGAAGGTACATTACCAAACTCATTTTATGAAGCAAGAGTCACCCTGATACCTAAACCACACAAAGACTCAACAAAAAAAGAGAACTTCAGACCTATCTCTCTTATGAACATTGACACAAAAATACTCAATAAAATACTTGCAAACCAAATCCAAGAACACATCAAAGATATTATCCACCATGACCAAGTAGGCTTCATCCCAGGCATGCAAGGGTGGTTGAACATACAGAAATCCATCAATATAATCCACCACATAAACAAACCGAAGGAGAAACACCACATGATCATCTCCTTAGATGCTGAAATAGCATTTGACAAAGTCCAACACCCATTCATGTTTAAAGTCTTGGAGAGATCAGGAATATAAGGCACATATCTAAACATAGTAAAGGCAATATACAGCAAGCCTATAGCCAACATCAAACTCAATGGAGAGAGACTTAAATCAATCCCACTGAAATCAGGGACAAAACAAGGCTGCCCACTTTCTCCCTACCTCTTCAACATAGTACTTGAAGTCCTAGCCAGAGGAATAAGACAACTAAAGGAGATCAAGGGATACAAATCGGAAAGGAAGAGGTCAAAGTGTCACTATTCGCAGATGATATGATAGTATATATGAGCGACCCCAAGAATTCAACCAGAGAACTCCTCCAGTTGATAAACACCTTCAGCAAAGTGGCAGGATACAAAATCAACTCAAAAATATCAGAAGCCCTCCTGTATACCAAAGACAAAATGGCCGAGAAAGAAATTAGGGAAACAACACCCTTCACAATAGCCACTAATAACATAAAGTACCTTGGGGTGACACTAACCAATCAAGTGAAAGACCTCTTTGAGAAAAACTTCAAGTCTCTGAAGAAAGAAATTGAAGAAGATCTCAGAAGATGGAAAGATCTCCCGTGCTCATGGATTGGTAGGATTAACATTGTGAAAATGGCCATCCTGCCAAAAGCAATCTACAGATTCAATGCAATTCCCATCAAAATACCAACTCAAATCTTTACAGACCTTGAAAAAAAGATTCTCAGCTTCATATGGAGAAACAAAAAACCCAGAATCTCCAAAACAATCCTGTACAACAACAGATCATCTGGAGGTATCTTCATCCTTGATCTCACGCTGTACTACAGGGCAACAGTAATAAAAACTACATAGTATTGGCATAGAAACAGAAAGGAGGATCAATGGAACCGCATAGAAGACCCAGAAATAAACCCACACACCTATGAATACTCGATTTTTGACAAAGAAGCCAAAACCATTCAATGGAAAAAAGAGAGCATCTTCAACAAATGGTGCTGGTCCAACTGGATGTCCACATGCAGAAAAATGAAAATAGATCTATGTTTATCACCCTGCACAAAACTAAAGTCCAAGTGGATCAAAGACCTCAACATAAAACCAGATACTCTAAATCTGTTAGAAGAAAAAGTGGGGAACAGCCTAGAACTCATTGCCACAGGAGACAACTTCCTGAACAGAACACCAACAGCACAGGCTCTAAGAGCAACAATCAATAAATGGGACCTCATGAAACTGAAAAGCTTCTGTAAAGCAAAGGACACTGTCATCAAAACAAACGCCTGCCTACAGATTGGGAAAGAATCTTCACTAACCCTTTATCTGACAGAGGACTAATATCCAGTATATACAAAGAACTAAAGAAGCTGAAAAGCAGCAAACCAAGTAATCCAATTAAAGAATGGGGAACAGAGCTAAACAGAGAATTCTCTGTAGAGGAATATCGAATGGCAGAGAAACACTTAAAGAAATGCTCATCCTCATTAGCCATCAGGGAAATGCAAATCAAAACGACCCTGAGATATCACCTTACACCCATCAGAATGGACAAGATGAAAAACTCAAGGGACAACACATGCTGAAGAGGTTGTGGAGAAAGGGGAACCCTCCTCCACTGCTGGAGGGAATGCAAACTGGTACAACCACTCTGGAAATCTATCTGGCGCATTCTAAGACAATTAGGAATAGTGCTTCCTCAAGACCCAGCTATACTACTGCTAGGTATATACCCAAAGTTTGTTCAAGTACACAAAAGGGATATTTGCTCAAACATGTTTATAGCTGCTTTATTTGTAATAGCCAGAACCTGGAAACAACCCAGATGTCCATCAACGGAGGAATGGGTACAGAAATTGTGGTATTTTTACACAATGGAATACTACTCAGCAATCAAAAAGGAGGAAATCATGAAATTTGCAGCCAAATGGTGGGATCTAGAAAAGATCATCCTGAGTGAAATATCCCTGAAGGAGAAAGACAAACACAGTATATACTCACTTATATAGACCTATAAGATATGATAAACATAATGAAATCTATACACCTAAAAAAAATAATCAAGAGAGCAGACATGGGTAAGATTATCAATCCTCGTGTTGAAAGACAGAGGGGATGCGCATTGAACATTGACAGGAGTCTACTGAGCGCATTTGAAAGACTCTAACTAGCAGTGTTTTCAAAGCAAAGACTCATGACCAAACCTTTGGCAGAGTACAGGGAATCATAAGAAAGAAGGGGAGTTAGTCTGATGAGGAAAGGATAGGAGCTCCACAAGGACCAAATATATCTAGGCACAGGGTCTTTCTGAGACTGACATGCAACCAAGGACCATGTATGAATGTAACCTAGAACCCCTGCTCAGATGTAGCCTGTGGTAGCTCAGTAACCAATTGGTTTCCCATAGTGAGGGGAACAAGGACTATTTCTAACAGGAACTCAATGACTTGCTTTTTGGCCTCCCCACCCCCCAAGGGAGGAGCAGTCCTGTTAGGCCACAGAGGAGAGCTTTGCAGCCAGTCCTGAAGATACCTGATAAAACAGGATCAGATGAATGGGGAGGAGGTCCCCCCTATCAGTGGACTTGGCAAGGGGCACGGTGGAGATGAGGGAGGGAGGGAGGGAATGAGGGATCGGGACACGGCTTGGATACAGAGTTAATAAAATGTAACTGATAAGAAAAAAATAAAATTAAAAAAAAAGAAAATTGTTTATTTCATTTAAAGTTTCAAATTTAGTAGCATATGGGCTTTTGTAGTAAGACCAAATGTTTGTTTGGATTTCCTCAGTGTCTGTCCTTATGTTCTCCTTTTCATTTCTGATTTTCTGAATAGTGTTTATTTTTGATGAAGAGGTGTGTTCCTTGTTAGTTTGTGTATTTTTATTGGAGAGCTGAGTCTGTAATGTTGCTAGATAATAGTGACCAATGATGTTAGTTTCTTTTATTGTGGAGTTGGTGGTGTTACTGTGTTTCAATGTTTGTTTTCTTTTAAATTTTTGTTGTGACGTTATCTATATCCTGTGTTTTCTTTTTTTTTATCTTTTTGTTTTTTTTTGGGGGGGGGGATTCTATTTGATGTTTCATATTCTTTTTTTATTTCTATTTTTTTATTATTAGTTACATTTTATTAACTCTGTATCCCAGCTGTATTCTGCTCCCTCATTCCCTCCCAAAACCTCACTTCCTCCCTGCCCCTTTCCAAGTCCACTGATTGGAGATGACCTCCTCCCCTTTCATCAGACTCTGTTTTATCAGGTATCTTCAACACTGGCTGCAAATTCCTCCTCTGAGGCCTAGGAGGACTGCTTCTCCCTTTGGTGGGTGGGGAGGTCAAAGAGCCCGCCATTGAGTTCTTGTACCTGTTCCCCTTACTATGGGAAACCAATTGGTTACTGAGCTACCATGGGCTTCATCTGATCAGAGGTTCTAGGTTATATCCATACATGGACTTTGGTTGAGTGTCAGTCTCAGAAAAGACCCCTGTGCCCTGATATATTTGGTCTTTGTGGAGCTCCTATCCTTTCCAAGTCATAGTAATTCCCCCTTCTTTCATATGATTCCCTGCACTCTGCTGAAGATTTGGTTATGTGTCTTAGTATCTGCTTTGATACACTGCTAGGTAGAGTCTTTCAGGGGCCCTCTGTGGTAGGCTCGTGTACTGTTACTTGTTTTCTTCTAAGTCCAATGCACCTCCCATTTGTCTTTCCAAGTGAGGATTGATCATCCTACTTGTTTATCTTCTTTAGGTGTATAGGTTTCATTATGTTTATCATATCTTATAAGACTATATGATTGGGTATATACCATGTGTGTCTTTCTCTTTCTGGGATACCTCACTCGGAATAATCTTTTCTAGATCCCACCATTTGCCTGCAAATTTCATGATTTCCTCGTTTTTGATTGCTGAGTAGTATTCCATTGTGTAAAAGTACCACAATTTCTGTATCCATTCCTCCATTGAGGGACATCTGGGTTGTTTCCAGGTTCTGGCTATTACAAATAAATCTGCTACAAACATGGTTGAGCAAATATCCTTGTTGTGTACTTGAGCAAATTTTGGGTATATGCCTAGGAGTGGTATAGCTGGATCTTGAGGAAGCCATATTCCTGATTGTCTGAGTTTTCTTTGGTGTAGTTTTTTTTTTTTTTTTTTTTTTTTTTTTTTTCCCAGTGGATTGTAGTTTTCCTCCTAGTATCTTCTGTGTGAAAGGGTTGTTGTGTTTAAGTTTAGTTTTGTCATGGAATATTTTGTTTTCTCCATCTACGTTGATTGAAAGCTTTTCTGGGTATAGTTGTCTGGGTTGGAGTTAATGGTCCTTTAGAGTGTGCATGACATCTACCCAGGCCCTTTGGCTTTCACATTTTCACATTGATAAGTCTGGCGTGATTCTGATAGGTCTACCTTTATATGTTACTTGCCCTTTTCCCCTTTCTCCTTTTAATATTTTTCCTTTGTTCTGTAGATTTAGTGTTTTGACTATTTTGAGACATATGGAGTTTCATTGCTGGTCTAGTCTATTTGGTGTTCTGCAAGCCTCTTGTATTTATATGGACATCTCTTTGTTTATTTTGAGAAATTTTTCTTTTACGATTTTTTGAAAAGTTTCTGGGCCTTAGAGCCTGTAATCTTCTTATATGTCTATTCCTATTATTCTTAGATTTTGTCCTTTCATGACTTCCTTGATTTCTTGCATGTTTTGTGTTTGAAACTTTTCTGATTTTACCTTTTCTTTGAGAAAAGTATCAATTTCTGCAATGTATCTTCAGCACCTTTGATTCTCTCTTCCTTCTCTTGTATTCTGTTAGTGATGTTTAACTTTTGGTTTCCTGGTCTTTTCTCTAAGTTCTCCAGCTCCAGGGTTTTCTCTATTTGTGTTTTCTTTATTGAGTCTAATTCTTTTTCATATCTTGTACCATTTGCTTCATCTGTTTGAAAGTGAATTCCTGTTTTTCCATGATGCCCTCTATTTTTTGTTTGTTTGTTTGTTTCCTCTCTATATGCCACTAATAGTGCCTCTACTTGTGCCTCTATTGTTTGGCTGTAGTTGCCTGTATTTCTTTTAGATCTTTGTACATTTCCTCTTTATATACCTCTACTCATGCCTCTACCAGTGCCTCTATTTGGTTGGCTGTTTTTGCCTGTATTTCTTTGAGAGCTTTGTACATTTCCTCTTTATTTGCCTCCAATATCCTGATAAGCCTAGAATTGAGATTTTTTTTTTGCATGTGTGTGTTTTTCTCATGAATTAGCCTGTCCATTGATATTGATTTTTGGGGTTGCTGATGAAGCCATGATGTTGAATGTGTTCTTACTCTGACCTCTAACCATCTGCTTTTCCGTAACATTTCCTGTTCATTCCTGGCGTCTATACTTATGAGTGTGTCCATCTATCTCTGATATCTGGAGTACCTCTTCAGGAAGATGAGAGAGGTCCACTGGTTTGAGAGTGTATGTGGGTGTTTTAGCTGTAGTTAAGGGAGGAAGGTCACAGGCACAGGTGCACAAGTGCTGGCCAACAAGTGTGGGCATGTGGATGGAAGTGAGCCTTGAAGGACAGGTTGTGAGAGTTTTTGGATGCCTGGAATGTTGAACTTAATCACAGCAGGGGGTGCAGGACTGGGTGCAGATGCTGGATCTCTTTGTGGGAGCAATGCATATGTACCTGTCATGTTGTCCTCCTGATATTCAGATCTGTCTGGGCTCCAGGAATTGTTTTCCTGGACTCCACTGGTAGACCCATAAAACAGGGGCTTCAATGCTGAGAACTCTGTCCCAAGAATCCTTATGTTGCCCACAGTGGGTATGTGGGTGGGAGGGATCCAATGTCTGGCTGCTAGCTTTGAGGGACCCTGGATCCGTTATTCTGCAAGCACTCACTTGAAGTTGCATTCACTCACTAGCAGGCTTAATGAAAGCACAGAAGTTACTCCTGTTCTCTAGTCTCAGATGTGGGCCTGCAGGGGCAAATGAGAATGTGGGAGATCTGTCAGCAGAGTGGTGGCCACTGTTTGTCTACTGGCCTGGGAGACCCTTACTTGGGATAGCTCCTTCTGTTCTTTCAGTACAGGAGCATATAAGCTCCTGTTTGGGCTAACAGCCAACCCACAGCCACTGCCACAGCTCTGGGAGGCTGGTACAGCCATCCACTGTACCTTGGGAGGTCAGTACAGCTGCCTGCTGACCTGTAGGCCTGGAAGGCCTGTACAGCTGTCTGCTAGGAGGCTCTGAGAAGCCTGTGCAGCCACCTGCATACCTGGGAGGACCTTACAACAGCCTGCTGGGAAGCGCATACAGCCATCTGCCTACACCACTGAACTGGGAGTTCAGCCTCTGCTATCTCTGTTACCAAGCAAGGAAGCCTGTGCTTGGAGCAGTAGGTACTGCATGCTGTCTCAGCCAAAGAGAGAGGCCTGTGATTTAGTCAAGGGGAAGTGCAGAGGGTTTAAATATTTGCCACTCTCAGTCCCTGGAGACATAGGCGGGGGACCTTGATCTAAATGGACTCAGCTTGCTGGTTGTCCCCTCTCACCCAGGAAGACTCAATGTCATTGCTCTGGCTTTAACTGCCACTCCGCTCAACAATTTTGGTGATTTGGATCCTGTGCCCCTCAGATAAGTTATGTGCTGGTTGCTACCATCTTGGATCTCAGTAAATGAAACATTATTAAAGTTTAAATCACTCATCCATCCCAACACCTTAATAGTAGGAGACTTCAGCACTCCAGTATCACCAAGGGATAGATCTTCTAGACAGAAACTAAGTTGGCAAATAATGGCACTTACAGAGGTCCTAAATCAAATGGACCTAATAGATGTCTATAGAACTTTTCACCCAAACTGAAAAGAGTTTAACTATTTTTCAACACCTCACAGAACCTTCTCAATAATTGAGCATATAGTTGGGCAAAAAGCAAGCCTGAACAGATACAAGAAGATCAAAATAATCTCTTGTATCCTATGAGACCACCATGGCCTAAAACTAGACCTTAACAACAACAGAAATAACAAAACACCTACATACACATGGAAACTAAACAACTCTACTCAATGACAGCTTGGTCAAGAAAGAAATGAAAAAAATGAAATTAGAGACTTCCAAAATTCAATGAAAATGAAGGCACAACTTAACTAAACTTATGGGACACAATGAAAGCAATGTTAAGGGGAAGGATTATAGCACTATTGCCTCCAGAAAAAAAGTTGGAAACATCTCATACAAACAACTTAACTGTACACAGAAATGCCCTAAAGAATTAAGAAGCAGGCACACCCAGAAGGATTAGACAATTGGAAATAATCAAACTCAGACCTGAAATCAATGAATTAGAAATAAATAAAATAATTCAAAGAATCAAATAAACCAAGAGCTGGTCCTTTGAAAAAATCAACTAAACGAACCCTTAGCCAAACTAACTAAAAGGCAGAGAGAAACTATCCAAATTAGCAACATCAGTTTCGAAATGGGGAAATAATGACAGGCACTGAAGAAATCCAAATAATCATTAGGTCTTACTACAAAAGCCTATATGCCAAAAAAATTTGAAAATCAAAATTAAATGGACAAGTTTCTTGATAGATTCCATTTACCAAAATTAAATGAAGATCAGGTAAATTGATTAAATAGTCTTATATCCCAGAAGGAAATAGAATCAGTCATCAAAAGTTTCCCATCCAAAAAAAGTCCAAAGCCAGATGTTTTCAGTGCAGAATTCTCCCAGGCCTTCAAATAAAAGCTAACTCCAATTCTCTTCAAACTATTCCACAAATACCAAACTCATTCTATGAATGATATCACAGTAACATTGATATCTAAACCACACAAAGACCCAACAAAAAGAGAACTTCAGACCTATTTCTCTTACGAAGATTGTTGCAAAAATACTCAATAAAATACTGGCAAACCGAATCCAAGAACACATAAAAGATATCATACACCATGAGCAAGTAGGCTTCATGCAGCGTTGGTTCAATATATGGAAATCCATCAATGTAATCCACCTTATAAACAAAGTGAAGGAGAAAAACCACATGATCATCTTCTTAGATGCTGAAAAAGCGTTTGACAAAATCCAACATCCATTCATTATTGGCATTGTTATTTGCTATTTGTGTTATTTTATTAATTTAAATTAAATTCTCTAGATAGAAGTTTTTCTCAACTGCAAATTCAAAGTTAAAATCCATTTATTTGGATAGTAAAAGTAATGATTCATAAAACACTAAAAATTTGTTTAGTGCTTAAATGTATAGCAAAATAAAAGCAAATATTCATAACATTGTTAGTAGTCATTCAGTTCTTAATATAATTGTTAGAAGTTATAGGGGAAACGCTTGTCTGATTCCCCCCCGCCCCAATCTTGAAACTTCAGGTATGGGCTGTCCTATGACATTTTTTTCAATTTTAAACAGTTTCTGTAATGTAAGTTTCTTCTATTCAAGGATATGATTATCAAAAAAGATTCTTTTACAGGATTTTCCCTGTTTGTGTTCACCAAAACTGATATTTAAAGAAGGTCATTAAGTAGGCTTTAAAGGGTTATATATAAGATTTTTAGAAACTGTAATTTTGGAGGCTTTCCTTCAGCAATATTTCAACTCTATTGTTTTCTCTGTTGTTTGCTAAAATGACTCATTTGGCAACAAAACAGTGATAGTATTATAAGATGCTGGTTGATGTGTCTCAGCCTATTCTCTGGTTTCCCTTTCATCTCTAAATGAATCATAACTCAATGCAAATGTCATCACTGTCAAAGCAAACATCTAGCTCCCTGCGATGGGAAATTAAACTAATCAATAATATTTACATGCAGTTTTACACAAAAAGACTATAGCAATATTCTATCAAAACAGGAATCTGTTCATTTTTAGAAAACCAGTCAAAGGTAGGATAAATTTTTACCCTTATTTTTTATGTTCCAAAGAGTTCTCATGCTCACCTTCCATCTTCAAAAGCTTTCATCAATTACTGGTGTGTATTAGAAAGTTCAGGCTTAAAATTACCTTCTTCCTATCTATATAGGTTTATTTTAGATTCAATACAAAAGTTCACTTTTCTATGACTTAGCTGCAGATACAGACACCTAAAGCACAATTTTCATCAAAGATTATAAGGAAATGTAATTACAAAATATAAGGACTGTGACTACTTATGGCTAATTTGGTTTTACTCCTACACTGCCATTGTACATAATAGTAACAATAAGAACATATTGAGTAAATGACTCCTTAGAATTGTGTCCAGGAAAACATAGCAAGAAACTTTGACCTAACCATCCATCTGAAACAATTGAACTTTTTTATGAATTACAGACAAATACATAATACTGCTTTGAAATTCTTTTTCCTTTTTAAAATTTTCCTTTAAACAGGACCTCATATACACAGAATTGTCTTGACCATCTTTGTTGACAACGATAACCTTTATTTTCTGATTCTCTTGTCACTCACTACCTGTAACGGAGATTTTTACAGGACTGTACCACTGTGTGTGTGTGTTTGTTTGTGTGTGTAGGTGAGTAAGAAAGTGAATAATTTAATTTCTGTTCATTTAAATATACATCATAATCATAGTATTTGTGCGTGTATAAGTGTGTCTACGAGAGAGAAAAAAACAGAGAACGTCTAGTTATAAATAATGCAGATTGGTAATGGCTAAATGATACATTTAATAATAGCTACACATAGCTCAATGCAATAAAGTAAATAAGTCCTGATGTAGAACAATTTAGAGAACCAATTACTAAGAGTACTAAGAGTATTTTGCAGGAAGCAACAAGAATTAAAGTGTGAGGTGGTAGTTTGCAGAATACTGGCCCGCAGTGAGTATCAGTTTTCAGTGGAACTAAGATAATACTATTATCTTTTGATTATGAAATTGTGTATGTTTATTTCACACAGTACTTTCATGGAGAACTGCATCAGAGAACAAAATGCTATTTCAAAAACATGAAGTAGAATAACTTAAGTTAGAGGTAGCTGTGGAAATTTTTTCCATCCTGTCAGGGTAGCACTATCTGAGATTCTAGCATGAACACTCATATTTCCTTTTGATAACTTACTGAGTGCATTGCTATCCATTGTCTTACTGTTTTTGAGTTTGCTCTTGAAGTACACAAATGCTTATTTGATCACCTTTTATTTTTACAACAACAAATGGACTAAAGGCAATCTTTTACCATTGAAATTTAAAAACAAAACAAAAAAAAAACAAAACAAAAAATGTTCTAAGAATGTTATTAATCTTCTTTTAACTTCACTTTCACCATTACCACAGAACATTATTGATTCCTGCCTTTGCTGTCACTCACTTATGCTGTGTGATTGTAGCAAGCATAGTATACTGTGCGTGATTTAAGGTGAGGCTTCCTTCAGGCCTTAGAAGAATGTAATGGTTCTGACTCTTGATGTATACAGAAATATTCATTTTCAAGATTTTCTTTTTTTTTAATTTTTATTTTTCTTTTTAGTTACAATTTGTTAACTCTGTGTCCCAGCTGTATCCCTTTCCCTCATTCCCTCCCCCTCCCCAACTCCCTCCTTGGTCTCCTCCCTGCCCCTTTCCAAGTCCACTGATAGGGGAGGACCTCCTCCCCTTTCATTTGACCCTGTTTTATCAGGTATCTTCAAGGCTGGCTGCAAAGTCCTCCTCTGTGGCCTAACAGGACTGCTCCTCCCCTGGGGGGGAGGTCAAAGAGCCTGCCTTTGAGATCCTGTTAGAAATAGTCCTTGTTCCCCTTACTTTGGAAAACTACTTGGTTACTGAGCTACCACGGGCCACATCAGAGCAGAAGTTCTAGGTTATATCCATAGATGGTCCTTGGTTGAGTGTCAGTCTCAGAAAAGACCCTGTGCCCGGATATATTTGGTACTTGTAGAGCTCCTATCCTTTCCATATCATACTAACTCCCCTTCTTTCATATGATTCCCTGCACTCTGCCAAGGTTTGGTTATGAGTCTTAGTGTCTGCTTTGAAACACTGCTAGGAAGATTTTCTAAATGATTACATTTATCAATCAGGATGTAGAAAGAATGACCTTTATATTTAAGAGTATAAACATTCCTCCCACAAAACCTTCAACCCAAAATTTGCCCTGCCAATTAGAGCCACAGGAATAAAGATGGAGCATAAATTGACTGAATGCCCAAACAATGACTATTTCTAGTTGAGATCCACACCATGAGAGAACCTGCCCTTGATACAATTAATGCTATTCTGGTATACTTGCAGACAGGAGCCTAGCATGACTGTCCTCTGAGAGGCTTCACTCAGCAATTGATGGAAACAGATGCAGAGACCCAAAGCCAAGCATTAGGTAGTGCTCAAGGAATCTTGTGGAATAAGGAGATAAAAGATTAAAGGATCTAGAAAGGTCAAGAAGTCCAAAAGAACACCTACAAAATCAACTAACCTGTGCCTTCGTGGCTCACAGAAACTGAATCACCAACCAAAGAGGATGCATGGGATCGACCTAGGTCCCCTACATATATGTGGTGCTTCGCTTTCATGTGGGTCTCCTAACAACTGGAGTAGGGGCTGTCTCTGACTCTGTTGCCTGCCATTGGATCCCTTTCTCCTAATTAGGGTGCTTTTACTGGTCTCAACAGAAGATGCACCTAGTTCTACCTCAAAATGATATGTCAAGACAGGCTGATATCCATGGGAGAATTTATCTTCTCTGAGGAGGAAAGGAGGAAGGGAAAAGAGGAAAGACTAGGAGGAGAGGAGGGAGGTGAGGCATCAATTAAGATACAAAGTAAATAAATAAATTAATAAATGAACAAAAAATATGAGCTGAATTTTGTTTATAAGGTTGTGACTAAGCAAATACCAATCATTATAAACATGTTAAGAATAAATGAGTTAATACAGATACTTTAACATGACTGCATATTTACTCCCAGAAGTTACAAGGTGATATGTCACAAAGAGGAAAGTGATAATAAAAAAGTACTGACTTTGAAAGGTCATTATGGCATACATATTGAGAGTTTGTATTATTCTGTATGAGAACCCAAATAGCTAAGTATATATGAATAGAGAAGGAGTCATCTATGAATTAAGAAGTATTTACCACTCCTTTAATTTTAATCTTTCTAAAATCCAGCACTGTGAGAAATAAATTGTGAGAAATGTTGGTAAATGTTTATGGTATTGTGTTTTATTCACCAGAAAACATTATGTCTAAATCTATGTATCCTACCATATAACACATAGTAAACTATCTATAAACCAGTTCATAAGCTTAACAAACTAACTGAGAAAGTACAGGAAGTGGTAACATGTGAAATCTTTTAATTCATACAATCCTTAATAAGTGTAATGCTGTCCTTCCCTCTCTTCACCAGTATACTCAACCACACACATAGCCATTCAATAAATATACAAATACATTTCCACGACGAGTAAAGTTCAGAACTGTATCAGTATATCTCTCTATTTAATATACCACAAAGTTTTGTGAAACCCAAACATTATTCTTCTTAAAGGGAATGATTCATTTTATAATTTGAGAGATGTCACATATCATTGAAGTATGCCATACAATAAATTGATCTTGGGAAATATTTCCCCATTGAGAATCTAAACCTAGAAGATTTCAGGAAAGTTTCTAAATGGGTCTGATTCTTTTAGAATCATTATGATAGTTGGCAACTATTTATCATTAACTTTATTTAAACAAAAAGCTGGCCAGGCTTGAACTTTTGAGCAAGTAATACCTACTACCTAACACAGAAGCAGTAGTTTCAGGATGTAATCTCAATGCAGGGTTTGCCTGTATTGAGGTAACGAAGGATGATACAACTTAGATTACTTGTGTAACTGCCTTTCTCAATAAAAATGCATCAGTAAATTTTCAAACTTCCATTCAGCATAATTTTCCTTAATTAGTTCACCATTTGCTCAAAGGATTCTTGGTAACATCAACCAATTAAAAATAGTAAAATAGTCTGAAATCCACCTTCAACTGCTTCTTTGATGATCAATAACTAATAACGACTTTATATCTAAACCAAGTCTGATATCCATTGTGCTCTTTGCTTTAGGTAAACAGATTTTCTAGTTAAAGTGCACAGTGGTCATCTGAAACACTAGTTTATGTAGAAAATCATACATGATTAGTTATTTTTCTCTCCTATATGTCATATCTAGTCAATAGATCATGCTGCTTCTAGATCACAAGTATTTTCAATTCTATCACTTTTTTTTTTACCATTTTTACACCATCATGTTTTATTTGGACACTTGAACCACTCTCCTAATACTTTCTACATGCCACATTAGATAGTTTTGGAGTTCCGTGTATGTGTGTGTGTGTTGCTTGTTTGAGTGTGTTCTGTGTGTTTGTTGGATTTCAATTTTTGGTATCACTAGTACCACTACTTGCATGATCTGCATCACTGGTTGCCATAACGATAAGGAAACAATAATGAAGACAATGAACAACTGAGACATTCACTTGGTAGAAATTCTGTCCTTGTGTTTGCACATTGATGTCCAGAGGGGACTTCCAGTATTAGAAGAAAAGTTTTGTTGAATAGAAATTGTTTGTGCATGTGTTTTCTCTGTATGAGTGTTGCATTTTTAATATTTCAAATTATTTTCCTCAAATATGAAGAGCAATGCAATTGAATTATGAATTCCATATTTTATTGCATGCTGACAAATAGAAAAGACACAAAATAGCTTTCCTGGGACTTGAGGAGAAATGAAATTTTGAATAAGATTATAGTAGAAATATTTACTGTTAAAGGAAAGATACTTTACTTCATGAGAAACAAACACTGCTTTGTTGTTATAATTCCCAGTCCTAGGAATAAGAAAAGCATGTAAAACTTCCCAGATAGAAAAACTTATTTTATTTGTGACAATGTCTTTCTTGTTTTGTTTCTTGCCAGCTGTTCCTAGTTTTCTCAATCATCAGATGTACCCTTTTCTTTAATGACTGCTTATTGTAACCCTGAGATTTTATTCCTGATTTCCTGCTACTCCTTAAAGTTCTTTTACCTATCCTCTATCTGGTCTGTTCTTTTCCCTAAGGTAGTTTCTTATATAGCAATCCCTAGCTTTCATGAATTTTTACCAGCTATTCAAGAGAGCTCTATTAGAAAGAGTAATAGCTATTCCTTCTGTAGGTCCAAGGCCTTAGGGAAACAACTTTATTCTAAGTCCTTAAAAATGGCTGGAATAGCCAATCTATAGGAGAGAAAGCAAACAAACAGTCAAACAAACAAACACACAAACAAAAAAACAAACTTCAATTTTCTCCAGGCTCTGGAAACACAGAATGCTTTAGAAAGTGTAAGACCTGGGGTCTCACAGCTCAGGAGTTCAAGATCGTGCCATTCCCAGAAACTCCCCCAGACCACGACTCATTGCAAAAGCAAGAGGTTTATTAACCATTGCGCAATGGGGTCACCCCTGCTGGTCAGCAAAGAGTGGCACCGGGAGACAAAGGCCTGAGCCTGATGGCCAACTGATGGGCAGAGTGAATGGAATTCTATGTAAGAAGTGGGAAATAGTAAGAGCTGGATGGGACGGGAACTCCACAAGGAGAGCAACAGAACAAGATAATTTGAACACAGGGAACTTCCCAGAGACTCATACTCCAACCAAGGACTATTCGTGGAGATGACCTGGAACCCCTGCACAAGTGTAGCCCATGGCAGTTCAGTGTCCAAGTGGGTTACATAGTAATGGGAAGAGGGACTGCCTTTGACATAATCTGATTGGCCTGCTCTTTGATCACTTCCCCCTGAGGGGGGAGCAGCCTTATCAAGCCACAGTAGAGGACAATGCAGCCACTTTTGATGAGAACTGATAGACTAAGATCAGAAAGAAGAGGAGAACCTCCCCTATCAGTGGACTTGGGGAGTGGCATGCATGCAGAAAGGGGAGGAAGGGTGGGGTCGGGAGGGGAGGAGGGAGGGGCTTATGGGGTGATACAAAATGAATAAAGTGTAATTAATAAAAAATTAAAAAAAAAAAGAAAAATTGTGGGAGATTTGAAGTTGCAGTCTTGGCAATTTAGGATTGGATGAGGAAGCTATAAAGTAAGATAATTGGTTAGTCTTAGGTGGTCAAGTTTGGCCAATCCTGCCAAGTGTGGATGCAGCTGCAATTTAAGGTGGGGGTGGTTAGCTCATCCTTGACGATTAGGGGCTGCGGACTTTTGGCTGCAGGTCAAAAGCTACTCAGAAGAAGTCTGGGTTTGTTGCTAAGAAATGGTATCTCAAAGACAGGAGTTTTTCTTTTTGCTGAGTGAAGGTCATTGCTTGCTTGCCTTTTTTTCTATCTGTCCTCATAGATAGGGTCACATTTTTCCATTCTTTGGAAAGGTACTGAGAGGCTTTAGCTTAACCTGAACCTAAAACTCAAAACTATAGGCTTTAGAAGACATACAGGTTACAAAGTTAGTCTAACCCTTTCAAAAGAACTGTACTATTTTTTAAAATAAATGAAAACTCAAATTCACTCAAAAATCTATAAAACACAACAACATAAGATTAATTAAGGATTAAAATGTGCATCATTGATAAATTTTAGTTCTAAAATGTCTGCTTGAAATTATTTAATATTGTGTGTGTTTAGTGTAATGGTTGTCTAACTTTGCAAAGTCAAAAATTATTCTTTTGAAAAACCTAAATTAATCTAACTTTCTCTTACACTAAGTTTCTTAAGTGAGTTCTGCACCAAAGACAGAAGCTCAGATCATTTTTTGAGAATCAGAACATAGGAGGCTTCCAAATTTCAGTAGACAGCTACCAGCTCTCTACAATAACACTTTAAAAGCTAAACAATGAAAAACAGTTGCTTGTGTCTTTCCTGTCAGCCTTCCATGAACTGAATCTCAATACAGTGATTGCAAGTGTAATTTTTTCAATTGCCAACTCCCTTAGAGACTAATTTACATCTATAAAACTTGTTAAATGAACACATGAATTTTAACTGAACGCAAACTACATCTCTGAGGAAATAATTAGCTGTATGTAACTCTCTAGTATGTAAATGCATATTCAGTGACTACTGATTGAAGGATTATAGTATGTAAAACATGTGTCTATTTAATATGGATGCAAAGATAAAACTATGAGTTCACCTTCAATGAACTCATAGTTGAGTGGATAGTCAAACTAACAGTTATAATACAATTTAAATAAATCAAAAATCAAAGCATTGCCCCATTTGTTTCAGCCTCTGTAGCAAAGTGGTTCCACTGTTAGGAAGACCTCCAGTCAAATAATCTACATTGAAATTACAGCTGTCCGCCTTTCTTAACACTGAATCTGTTGGGAAATTATTCATTACTCTAGTTTCAGGTTCCTTGATTTTGAAATGAATATTGAAAAAAAAACTTCTCATTTTACAAATGCATACGTGAACTTTTTTTACTGCAGGAAATATAAAAATTGATCAATTAATGTTAACTATTATTATCATATTTTCAAACTAGAAGAGACTTTTTGTAGGGAGTAGTACTTAGGTTTTGCAAACAGAGCATTCCCAAATTTTGTTATTCATAGCACTTTTTGTGCCATATATTATTTTGTATTTCCTTTGCAGAATATTTAGTAGTACTCATGGACTCTCAGAATATGCTTTTAGAAAAGCCACACTTGTGTTGTGTTTAAGGACAGGATGCCAAAATTAAAAGACAAAAGGTCAGTTACTGAGATAACATTCTTGATTCCACTTGATTTTTCTTTACTTACTGCATCAGTAAGTCTTGTCAGCAATAACTCTGAAAGATATCTCAAATCTAATGCTTGTTACCATTCTGTTTGCTATCTCTCACTTTTGCTATCTCTCACCAGAATGGTAACTTCCTTCATTGACACTGGTTCTGATTTCCCCATATCTGTCTATGCTCATTTTATTCCAAAAAGAAAACCAAATGTAAGTGAAAGTGGAGTTCTTCCTTCATTTTCATTCCCAGTAAAATTAGGCTAGAAATTTAAGCTCAGCAACATGGCATTAAAAGACTAAACCTCCTGCCCAGATGTAGCCCATAGACTAAGTCTCCAAGCGGGTTCCCTAGTAAGGGTAACAGGAGCATAAACTCAGTGGAAGGGTCTCTGATAACCTCCCCTGGGGAGTTCAGTCTTGCCAGGCCACAGAGGAAGACAATGCAGCCAGTCCTGGTGAGACCTGACAGGCTTGGGTCAGATAGAAGGGGAGGAGGTCCTCCCTTATTATTGGACTAGGGAAAGAGCATAGGGTGAGAAGAGGGAGGGAGGGTGGAATTGGGAGAAGATGAGGGAGGGGGCCACAGCCAGGATACAAAGTGAGTAAATTGTAATAAATAATAATAATTAATGAAATGCAAAAAAAAAAAAAAAAAAAAACTCGGAGGCGGGGCAAGATGGCAGCGCCTGGAGGACTCTCATTCTGAGGAGCAGCACAGCAGGATTGGCACAGTGACCAGCAATCAGAACTCGCGGCCATAAAACACAAGTGGTTGTGTTTCTCAGGTGAGAGGATACCCCACGGTGGGGGATTCGATCAGCTTTAACTCACCCGGCAAAACCGCGGAAGAGATCCCCGTTCCGCCAGGCGCTTGGTCGCCAGCCCAGAGCTACCCGCCAGCGCGATCTGGTCACGGTCCCAGACTGAACTGTGGGCCCACAACACCATAGACTGGATCTCCCAGTCGAGAGATAACCCCACGGAGCAGGAAACAATTGGGACCGACCCCAGGTTACCCAGACATCCCCTGGAAAAGACTCAGGTTCCGCAGGTGCCCCAGGAGCCAGCCCGGACCCAGAGCCGGGAGGGACAAAGGCGCCTGCAAGGAGCCCTGCCTGCGCGCGTGATTCGCCGCCTCAGATAGAACTGTGGGCACCAGGGCAACAGGGCACCAGACTGCGTGTCTCTGGCAGGAGGAAACCCCCAGCGGAGGGGGTCAGCAGCTCTAACGCTTAGGACACCCAGCACCAAAACACTTCCTGGACTCACGCAGACTCTAGTGCAGGCAGAAGCACTGTGCTCTGCCGCCATTGTTGCGTTCCCCTGAGGCACTGGGACACACAGCTGCATCCTCGGACCTGCAGGAGTCGAAGAGCCATTACAGCAGCCCTCAGATACTGTACCAGGGATCGGCCAGTCGTCCCTGGCTGGACTGCCAAAACTGTAGGAATCCCTGATCCTTCAGGGGGGCTGCACCCACAGCGTCTGGACCAGAGCAGTGCCTGTAGCCGCCATCCCAGACAGAGACACACAGCTTCTGGTCCAGAGTGAGGCACCCAGCCTCCAGACCAGAACAGTGCCCCCAGGCGCCAAATCAACCTAGGTGCACATTCTCCAGGTCCAGAGCAGAGCAATCAGCCTTTGGCCCAGAGACTTGCTGAGTGCACCTCCCACTTTCTCAGACAGAACTGTGCGCCCCAGGATAACAGACTGAGTTTCCCTGTTGGGAGAAAACCCCATAGCTAGGGAATCAGCAGTTTCTTCAAGAGGACTGTACATGGAAATTTAGTGAGCAGCAGCACACTAAATTTATAACAAGAAACCCAGCAGTGGGGCAGCTGTCTTGAGAAATTTTATGGGTAAGAGGAGATCCCCCCCTGCCTAACAGAGACCACAGCTACTACTCAGGGCTATAAACCTGAGGTGAGCAGTGGCATCTCCGGAGAAACACTGGCCATACAGTGACCATAACCAAAAAGCAGAGAAGGACTCCTTCAGGAAAAATCATCTTCCGGCCAAGGGGATACTCCCTACCTCAGGACTCCAGGAAGCACAGAAACTAACAGCCAAAACCTAAATCAGCCCAATGGGTAGAGGTCAGCGTAAAGGCTCAACCAACAAAAGACAGAGCAATATGGCATCTCCAGAACCCAGCCATCCAGGGGCGAACAGCCCTGAACAATGCAGCATAATAGAAAATCAAGAAGAGGACCTTACATCTATGTTGATGAAGAGGATAATAGAGGAGACAAATAAAATACGTAAAGAATTAGAGGAAGATAAAACCAAACAGATCATGGCTATCCGTAAAGAAATGGAGGAAGATAAAGACAAGCAAATTAGGGCCATCCGTGAAGAAATACGGGAAGATGCAGCCAAACAGCTTGTGGCCTTCAGAGAAGAAATAATTAAATCACTGAAAGAAATCAAAGAGACAGAGTTGAAGGAACTAAAAGAAAAAGAGGAAAATACAAGCAGACAGGTGAAGGAAGTAAACAAAACAACTTAAGACCTGAAGATAGAACTAGAAAAATTAAAGAAAACACAAATGGAGGAAATAATGGAGAGGAAGAATTTAGGGAAGAAAACAGGAACTACAGAGGTAAGCATAACCAACAGAATACAAGAAATGGAAGAAAGAATCTCAGGTGTAGAAGATACAATGGAAGAAATCGATGTATCTGTCAAAGAAAATGTGAAATCCAAAAAATTCCTGACACAGACCGTCCAAGAAATCCAAGATAATATGAAAAGACAAAATTTGAGAATAATAGGAATAGAGGAAAAAGAAGACTCCCTTCTCCAAGGCCCAGAAAATATTTTCAACAAAATCATTGAAGAAAATTTCCCCAAGTTAAAGGAGAAGCCAATAAGGATACATGAGGCCTACAGAACACCCAACAAATTTGACCAGAAAAGAAAATCCTCCCGCCACATAATAATCAAAACAGGAAGTATACAGAACAAAGAAAAAATACTAAAAGCTGCAAGGGAAAAAGGCCAAGTAACATATAATGGCAAACTCAATAGAATCACACCTGATTTTTCAACAGAGATTATGAAAGCCAGAAGGGCCTGGATAGAAATCGTGCAGACCCTAAGAGAACACAAATGTCAGCCCAGGCTACTATAACCTGCACAACTCTCAGTCCTCATAGATGGAGAAAACAAGATGTTCAATGACAAAAACAAATTAGAACAATACCTAAACACAAATCTAGCATTACAGAAGACACTGGAAGGGAAAAAATAACCCAAGAAAATTAGCTTCTGTTAAGAAAACACAGGAAATAATTAACCTCACTACAGTAAAACAAAAAACTTATGACCACAGCCAACATCAAAATCAAAGGATTTAAAACCGCTGGTCATTAATCTCTCTCAACATCAATCAACTCAAGTCTCCAGTAAAAAGACACAGATTAACAGAATGGATATGTAAACAAAACCCAGCAATTTGTTGCATACAAGAAACACACCTTAGGCACAAAGATAGACATTACCTGAGGGTAAAAGGCTGGAAGATGACTTTCCAAGCAAATGGACCCAAGAAACAAGCAGGAGTAGCTATTCTAATATCTGACAAAATAGACTTTCAACCAAAATTAATAAAAAAGATATGGGGAAGGACACTTCATACTCATCAATGGAAAATTCCACCAGGAAGATATCACAATACTGAACATCTATGCCCCAAATACAAGAGCACCCACATTTCTGAAAGAAACATTGATAAAATTTAAACCACATATAGATACCCACACATTAATAGTGGGAGACTTCAACACCCCACTCTCAACAAAGGACAGGTCAACAAAACAGAAATTAAACAGGGAAACAACATCTCTCACAGAGGTCATGAATCAAATGGACCTCACAGACATTTACAGAACTTTACACCCAAACACAAAAGAATTTACCTTCTTCTCAGCACCTCATGGAACGTTCTCCAAAATAGACCATATTGTTGGTTACAAAGCAAGCCTCAACAGATACAAGAAGACTGAAATAATCCCTTGTATCCTGTCTGAACACCATGGGATAAAGCTGGAATTCATCAACAACAGAAATAGAAAAAAGCTAACACACATGGAAACTGAAAAACTTGTTACTAAATGACAGCTGGGTCAGGGAAGAAATGAAGAAAGAAATTAAAGTCTTCCTAGAACTCAATGAAAATGAAGACACAACATACCCAAAATTGTGGGACACAATGAAAGCAGTGCTAAGAGGAAAGTTCATAGCACTAAGTGCCTTCAAGAAGAAATTCGAGACAGCTCATTCAAGCAACTAAATGGCCCACTTAAAAACCCTAGAAAAAGAAGAAGCAGACACACCAAAAAGGAGTAGACAGCTGGAAATAATCAAACTCAGGGCTGAAATCAATCAATTAGAAACAAATAAAACAATTCAAAGAATCAATGAAACCAAGAGCTGGTTCTTTGAGAAAATCAACAAGATCGACAAACCCTTAGCCAAGCTAACTAAAAGGCAGAGAGACACCACCCAAATCAACAAAATCAAAAATGAAAAGGGGGTCATAACTACAGACACTGAGGAAATCCAAACATTATTAGGACTTACTTCAAAAGTCTATATGCCACAAAATTTGAAAATCTAAATGAAATGGACAATTTTCTTGATCGATTTGACTTACCAATGCTGAATCAGGACCAGGTAAATCAATTAAATAGTGCTATATCCCCCAAAGAAATAGAAGCAGTCATCAAAAGTCTCCCATCCAAAAAAAAGCCCAGGACCAGATGGCTTCAATGCAGAATTCTACCAGACCTTCAAAGAAGAGCTAACTCCAATTCTCTACAAACTATTCCACGAAATAGAAACAGAAGGAATTTTACCAAACTCATTCTATGAAGCCACAGTGACTTGGTACCTAAACCTCACAAAGACCCAACAAAGAAAGAGAATTTCAGGCCAATCTCCCTTATGAACATTGATGCAAAAATACTTAACAAAATAGTTGCAAACCGAATACAAGAACACATCAAAGATATTATAAACTATGACCAAGGAGGCTTCATCCCAAGTATGCAGGGGTGGTTCAATATATGGAAATCCCTCAATGGGATCCACCATATTACCAAACTGAAAGAAAAAAACCACTTGATAATCTCCCTAGATGCTGAAAAAGCATTTGACAAAATCCAACATCCATTCATGTTTAAAGTATTAGAGAGATCAGGGATACAAGGCACATATCTAAACTTAGTGAAGGCAACATACAGCAAGCCTATAGCCAACATCAAACTGAACAGAGAAAAACTTAAAGCAATCCCACTGAAATCAGGGAGAAGACAAGGCTGCCCACTCTCTCCATATCTCTTCAACATAGTGCTGGAAGTCCTTTGTAGAGCAATAAGACAGTTGAAGGAGATCAAGGGGATACAGATGGGAAAGGAAGAAGTCAAATTATCACTATTTGCAGATGATATGATAGTATACATGAATGACCCCAAAAACTCTACCAGGGAACTCCTACAGCTGATAAACACCTTCAGCAAAGTGGCTGGATACAAAATTAACTCAAAAAAATCAGTAGCACTCCTGTATACAAAAGACAAAAGGGCTGAGAAAGAAATTAGAGAAACAACACCCTTCACAATAGCCACAAATGACATAAAGTATCTTGGTGTAACACTAACCAAACAAGTCAAAGATTCGTATTAAAAAAAAAATTCAAGTCTCTGAAGAAAGAATTAGAAGAAGATATGAGAAGATGGAAAGGTCTCCCATGCTCATGGCTTGGCAGGATTAACATAGTAAGAATGGCCATCTTATCAAAAGCAATCTACAGATTCAATGCAATTCCCATCAAATTGCCAACACAATTATTTACAGACCTGGAAAGAAAAATTCTCAACTTCATATGGAATAACAAGAAACCAAGAATTGCTAAAACAGTCCTATACAATAAAAGAATTTCTGGCAGTATCTTCATCCCTGATCTCGAGCTGTACTATAGAGCAACAGTTATAAAAACTGCATGGTACTGGCATAGAAACAAATGGTGGATCAATGGAACCGAACAGAAGACCCAGAAATAAACCTACACACTTGTGGACACCTGATTTTTGACAAAGATGCCAAAACCATACAATGGAAAAAAGATAGTATCTACAATAAATGGTGCTGGTCCAACTGGATGTCTACATGTAGAAAAATAAAAATAGATCCATACTTATCACCCTTCACAAAACTGAAGTCCAAGTGGATCAAAGACCTGAACATGAAACCAGACACATTAAATCGGCTAGAAAAAAAAGTGGGAATACCCTAGAACTCAATGGCACAGGGGACAACTTCCTGAACAGAACACCAACAACACAGGCTCTAAGAGCAACAATCAATAAATGCGACCTCATGAAATTGAAAAGCTTCTGTAAAGCAAAGGATACCGCCATCAAAACAAAGCGACTGCCTACAGATTGGGAAAGAATCATCACCAACCCTTTATCTGACAGGGAACTCATATCCAGTATATATAAAGAACTAAAGAAACTGAAAAGCAGCAAACCAAGTAATCCACTTAAAAAATGGGGAACAGAGTTAAAGAGAGAAATCTCTGTAGAGGAATATCGAATTGCAGAGAAGCACTTAAAGAAATGCTCAACCTCATTAGCCATTAGGGAAATGCAAATCAAAACAACCCTGAGATTTCACCTTACACCTATCAGAATGGCCAAGATGAAAAACTCAAGGGACAACACATGCTAGAGAGGTTGTGGAGAAAGGGGAACCCTTCTCCACTGCTGGTGGGAATGTAAACTTGTACAACCACTCTGGAAAGCAATCTGGCGCTTTCTCAGACAACTAGGAATAGCGCTTCCTCAAGATCCAGCCATACCACTCCTAGGCATATACCCAAAAGAGGCT
This sequence comes from Psammomys obesus, assembly GCF_907164565.1. Lineage (NCBI taxonomy): Eukaryota > Metazoa > Chordata > Mammalia > Rodentia > Muridae > Psammomys > Psammomys obesus. The sequence goes on from NW_026589137.1 coordinate 6,862,044, forward strand.
CAAGTATACAAAAAGGACATTTGCTCAACCATGTTTGTAGCAGCTTTATTTGTAATAGCCAGAAGCTGGAAACAACCCAGATGCCCCTCAACTGAAGAATGGATGCAGAAACTGTGGTACATCTATACAATGGAGTATTACTTAGCAATGAAAAATAAGGAAATCATGAAATTTGCAGGTAAATGGTGGGACCTGGAAAGGATCATCCTGAGTGAGTTGTCCCAGAAGCAAAAAGACATGCATGGTATATACTCACTCATATAAACATACAATATAGAATAAACCCACTAAAATCTGTACATCTAAACAAACTAAGCAAAATAGAGGACCCTAACCAAAATGTTCAATCCCCATCCTGAAAGGCAAAGAGGATGGACATCAGAAGAAAAAGAAAATAGGAAACAACCTCAGAACTTGCTACAGAGGGCCTCTGAAAGCCAGAAGAAAACAGGAAACAACCTTGGAACCTGCCACAGAGGGCCTCTGAAAGCCTCTGCAGTATAGACTGTCAAAGCAGATGCTGAGCCTGATGGCCAACTGATGGGCAGAGTGAATGGAATTTTATGTAAGAAGTGGGAAATAGTAAGAGCTGGAGGGGACGGGAACTCCACAAGCAGAGCAACAGAAGAAGATAATTTGAACACAGTGAATTTCCCAGAGACTCATACTCCAACCAAGGACTATTCGTGGAGATAACCTAGAACTCCTGCACAGATGTAGCCCATGGCAGTTCAGTGTCCAAGTGGGTTACATAGTAATGGGAAGAGGGAATGCCTCTGACATAATCTTATTGGCCTGCTCTTTGATCACCTTCCCCTGAGGGGGGAGCAGCCTTACTAGGCCACAGAAGAGGACAATGCAGCCACTCTTGATGAGAACTGATAGACTAAGATCAGAAAGGAGATGAGAACCTCCCCTATCAGTGGACTTGGGGAGTGGCATGCATGCAGAAAGGGGAGGGAGGGTGAGAGCAGGAGGGGAGGAAGGAGGGGCTTATGGGGGGATAAAATAAAAAAAAATGAATAAACTGTAAAAAAATAAAATAAAATATAAAACATATTTCCTGTGATATATAATTTCATTTGAAATACTTATAGAGAGCAGAAAATTATTAAGAGTACAAGTGTTTTTTGGTTATTCAAGGGACGGGAACTGGAGCACAGTAGTATATACACTTAGAAGAAAATAATAGGTATAAAACAGGACTAAATGGGGAGGGGAATAGGAAGATAATATAGAAGACAGAACATTGCAGGGATAACTAATACTAAAGAAATTTAAAAAATAAACAGAAAAGTACTGTTGTAGAATCTTCTAAATTTACATTCTTTCACAGACATAAAAGGAGTTAAAATTGAGTTACCCTAAAAAAAGATGACAAGACCCCCTCCTCACTAGGCAATAATAGGATAACAAATAGTCCAGTGTCATCTATGGGTTAAATTTTTTTTTGAAGGTGATACTGGTAGACTTTTATTAAATTATTTACATTTTTTGATTGAGATTGTTTTTTTATTTTTATTTTTTTTGCATTTTTTTATTTTATTAATTACACTTTATTCATTTTGTATCCCCCCATAAGCCCCTCCTTCCTCCCCTCCTGATCCCACCCTCCTTCCCCTTTCTGCATGCATGCCACTCCCCAAGTCCACTGATAGGGGAGGTTCTCCTCTCCTTTCTGATCTTAGTCTATCAGTTCTCATCAAAAGTGGCTGCATTGTCCTCTTCTGTGGCCTGGTAAGGCTGCTCTCCCCTCAGGGGGAGGTGATCAAAGAGCAGGCCAATCAGATTATGTCAAAGGCAGTCTCTCTTTCCATTACTATGTAACCCACTTGGACACTGAACTGCCATGGGCTACATCTGTGCAGGGGTTCTAGGTTATCTCCACGAATAGTCCTTGGTTGGAGTATGAGTCTCTGGGAAGTTCCCTGTGTTCAAATTATCTTGTTCTGTTGCTCTGCTTGTGGAGTTCCTGTCCCCTCCAGCTCTCTGTACATCTAAACAAACTAAGCAAAAGAGAGGACCCTAACTAAAATGTTCAATCCCCATCCTGAAAGGCAAAGAGGATGTACATCAGAAGAAAAAAGAAAATAGGAAACAACCTCGGAACCTGCTACAGAGGGCCTCTGAAAGCCAGAAGAAAACAGGAAACAACCTTGGAACCTGCCACAGAGGGTCTCTGAAAGCCTCTGCACTATAGACTGTCAAAGCAGATGCTGAGCCTGATGGACAACTGATGGGCAGAGTGAATGGAATTTTATGTAAGAAGTGGGTTAAATTTTTTATAGTTATTGGCAAGTGATATTGCTTAGCCACCTAAACATTATAGGTTATTACCAATGCTCCGGTTACCCTAAAGAACCTCATCATGAGGATCTACTTCTAAAAAAACACTACATTTGATTTATAGACCATGGGGAAATCAAACATGTACTTACCTGGGAACGTTATCCCTAGTGACAAACTCTTATAGTGATAGTGCTAGAAGGTGCTGTGTGTGGTATTAGAGGATAAAAGAAATCATCACCAAGGTTATCCAGCCTTGAAACCCGCTATCTACAGTAACTGGCCTGGAAAGACATGCTCATTGGTAAAATAGTGCCCAGAACATCTTGGGAACACTCCATACCTTTCTACAATACAAGTAGAAACATATTTTGCATCATTACTGGGGAGTAAGAAACTCACAAGACATGCCATAGTCCATAGGGGCAAACCTACTACTATCACTTTGCTAAATGAACATAGTATCAAACTATCACTTAATAGCTTATTGCTATACTATAGATTCATGTATCAGTCATTCCACATCAGAGAAACTTTTTTTTTGCAGTAGATAAAGCTTAACACAGTGATCATGCCTTAGTTATTATTCTAGTACTGTGAAGAAATATGATGACAAAGGCAACTCTTAGAAAAGAAAGCTAATTCAGAGGTTTAGTCAATTACCATAATGGTAGGAAGCAGACAGGCATGGTGCTGGAGAACCGAGACCTTTGCATCCTGATCCATGTTTATGTAGGCAGAAAGAGAGGGAGGTGCAGGGAGAGAGGAAAGGATGGAGAGAAAGAGATACAAAGACACAGACAGAGACACAGAGAGAATGGGAGGGAAGAAGAGAGGGGAAAAAAGAGAGAGGGGAGAGAGAGAAAGAGAGAGAAATAGATAGACTGACATGGCCTTTTGAAACCACAAAGTGCACCCACAGTGACACACCTCCTCCAACAAGGATACACCTTTTAATCCTTTGCAAACAGTTTCTCATCTGGGAACTAATCATACAAATATATAAATTTATGAAAGCCATTCTCATTCAAATCACCAAGATCCATAACTGATCAGTATGTAGAGAATGTGAATGAAGATTGCTTAGCCCGAAATGAAACATCTATATCACACCTCCTCTACACAAGGCTCAGGGATCATTGTAGAGAGGAAAGGTAGAAAGATTATAGAAACCATAGGTTGTAGCTGAAAATAATTAATGTTTTTTTGACAGAGCAAAGCAGGTACACATACGAATTCACAGTGCAGGCATAAATCCTTTGCACAGAATTCTATCATCGAAATGTGATATCTAGCTAAGGAGCTATTAGCAGTTGGTAGGTTCTCAGACAGTGAAAGCCACTTTTCTTTAGGAATATAAGCTTTGGTGAGTAGACCACTCTCCAGCAAAGGTAACACACCTAAGAATATCTGGAAGTCACAAACTGTGCTTTAAGGGAATTTTTGAATGACAATGTTGAGTTTATAGAGAAGGGGTGATAGATCTGGAAAGAGTTTGAGAAAGGGTGAATATGACTAAAATGCATTGTACAGAATTCTTAAAAATTTAATTAAAAAGTAATAAACTATGTTATGTTTAATTGCTGCATTAGCAGATAAACACAGAGTTGATAGACTCAGTACATTAAAATAATTGAATTAATCAGTTTTAGATGATTAAAAAGACCTGTCTTCAAACTATGAATCAAAAATATTTTAACCCAGAAAAATATGTGAATATGTAAATTGCAAAAACATATTCTTTGATTGTGAAACATTAAAATTACATTGAATTTAAAAGACATTTGCTATCATTTCTTCAGTTGACCACTGAAATGGTGGTACTTGAAAGCCCAACAAAAAAGAATAAAGAGGAATTAAAAAAATAAAAATTGAAGTCTAAAGGAAAAAAAATAGAAAATCATATTATTCATCATCCATGATGACTTGTTTCCAAAGAAAGTGGAAAATATTGAAATGTAACCCATCGTAACAATAAAAAATTAAGAAATTTTTAAGTAAAAATTAATATAAAAAGGGAGGGATTAAGGTTAAAAACACTCAGAAAAACAAATGTTGGCAAAAATGAGAAATGTTAAGAAATGGCTGGTAGGAATCCAAGTTTGTACAGTCAATTTTAGAACATATTTGAACTTTTTTTTTTACAAAATTAAACATATTTTATCATATCTTTTAAATGAACTGAAACATGCATTGATGTAAAAACTTATATATGGATATTTACAAAACAATTTTTATTGTTAGCTAAATGTGTAAGTGTCCAAGGTATCCCTCAATGGGCAAATAGGCAAAGGGGTTGCAATTCATTATATAACATTATATAAACATAAAAACAAATAATATCTAAAATCATTCTCTTCTAAAAGAAAATTTGTGGGATAGGTAAGAACAAAAAAAGAAGTGTTTTTTTTTTGTATAAAAAAATACTATATTAGGTAAAGTTACATTTTGCAGGTACAATTTATGCATTCTTATACTACTATGTATAGAAGACTTAAATTGATTAAGTAAATAAAATAATTGCATAGAATGAGAAACATGTTTTTCACAGCAGAAGTGAGAGTTCTCCAATAAGCAAGGCTGGAATGTTCCATGTGGTAAAGAACTGGAGCTTGAGCCACTACTTGGCTTAATATAATACAGATGGTAACATATAGTAATATTTATAAATATGTGTATATTCAAGTGTTAGTATGCAAACAAATGTTTCCTTATTCTGTGAGCTGGGTGTACCCAAACCCAACAGATTGAAAATAGTGAACTTACTTATTACCCAGATCTTCAATACTAAATCATTAAAATAACCAGACATCTTTGGAACAAACTGATAGTTTTGTAAAAGAATCAAGAAAATATAAGCTTGAGTGTTTCATAATGTCAAAAAGCAGTAAATAAATAAAAATAAATGTGGCCATGTCAAACAGAGCTCCCAAGAATGAAAGCTGGAACAAAATAATATAGGGTTTGATTATATCCCCCAAAATAAATTATTCATGAGTTTATAGTGACATAATTAAGTGATTGAAGAAATGCAGAAAAGATTATTTAATTCACAGGAGTTTAAAAAAAAATATGTTCTAATCCATCCTCAGATAAGTTGACCACAACTGTAACTTTTGTAAGTGCAGAGAAGTTTAGGGAAACATACAATATGAAAAAGGAGAGGAAAACTGCATTACTTCAGTGCACAAACCGGTCTGACACTGCTTCCTCAAGGTATGGGTGCTATTGTTACCAAAAGTAGGCACATATATTTATTATAATTTGACATAAGTAGCCTGTAGCCAGCATTTGCTACTTCGTGGGTTCCTTTTTCTTCCCACCCTTCTGTACCCATATTAACCCCCTAACACTAGATAGGAGAGAAAAAAAGAAATGAGGGGAAAGGGGGTGAAGTTATATCATTAGATTGCTTCCTGTTGATTAGGTCATTGAGTTTCTTGGGGCAAGTTTGATCTTCACTGCTGTCAGAATATCTAATTTCTTTTCATTTCTTTGTGCATGAGTACTTGACAAACAGCAAAGGACAGCATCCAGCCATCGACAAGTGAACAACAACAGCAACGAACCACCAGCAGGCCAACAATAGCCAAACCACTTCTTGGAGCCCTAGCATTTATATATCCTCTGAAAACTTCCCAGAATTCCAAATGCTACACACTTGCAGAAAGTATCTGCACCTGGTAAAATAATACCACTGCTACAGCATCAGGCAAATTGTAGTCAACCTCTGTGAAGTAGTCTTTTATTATCGCACCTGGGATTAAAACTAAATTACCCTCCAGTAACATTTCTGGTTTTTAACAAAGCCAAAATTGCACAGTTCTCACTAATATTTACACCTGTGTTCTAGCTCAAGAACTCACAATACCAATTCAATCAAGAGAAAATAACAAGATAAGTGATAATGGAATGATAGTCTGTAAAATACCTGAACAATATTTCTCAAAACTGTCAAAATCACCAGAAAACAAGGCAAACATAAAAAGTGTCATAGACATAAAAAATGAAGATTCCCAAGACCCAAATAAAAAAATCTTTTTATGTGTATGTTTGAAGAGGAAGGAACAACTCATCATAGATTTGACCATATATAAGACTGGAAATCTTGGCTTTAATAGATTAGCATCACTGCAATTATATAAAATCCAATACAATGTGAAATGATGGTTTCTGAGAGAGAGAAAGAAAGAAAGAAAGAAAGAAAGAAAGAAAGAAAGAAAGAAAGAAAGAAAGAAAGAAAGAGAGGGTAAGTAATAAAAATCTCCAGATTCTTCAGTGTGAAGAGAATTCAGAACACATTGGACTGGTTGGAGACTGGACTTCCAACACGAACATAATACGTTTTCTGTGAATTTCAGCATTTTGTAAAACGAAAATTGCAACTTGGTTTTAGTTTGCCTTATAATTCTCAAGAGTTTAGAGTTTGATTAAACTCCTTGAATTATCATAGGTTTGCAGGGATTTATTCATATCATTAAGACTGTAAAGCACCCTGGAAATATTGTTATGAGTGAGTATATACCTTTTGTGCCTCTCTGCTCCAGGCAGTCCTGTTGAGATTTGATAGACTAGGATCAGACAGTAGGAAAGGAGGACTGCCCATTTTCAGAGGGAGGAGAATAGGAGGCGAAGATTGAAGGAAGGTGGGACCAAGAGGAGATGAGGGAGGGGTTACAATCGGTATAAAAAGTAAATAAATTGTAAAAAATAATAAAAGAAAATGAAGACAAGAGAATATAATGCAGCTTTAACGTACTTTCTCCAAGGTTCCTGTGAGAATGCCAGCACAGCTGTCTGAACAAACCAGAATAAAAGGTTGTAACCTGATTACCATACTGAATACCCAAAAGATAGTTTGACTTTCCTGTTTCTCATCATGAAAGTGATCCCCCACATTAGCTAGAAATACATGGCATATTCTAAACAGCGTAGCTTTATGATTAATTATGCCCCACATTGTATGATATGACATTCTTCCCTGCTCACCCTCAAAAAAAAAATGTCAAAAGAAGCTCATCAAAAACCAAGATCAATTTAAAACTTCATTCTGTACAAATTGTTAAGAACATGGATTTCATGACATCATCTACTCTTTCATGTGGAGCAATCAGATATAACATACTGTTAACCCAACGTTTATAGTATCATGGGAAGTACTAAAGAAATTAATCCATAGTAATCAGCTTACACAGGAAATTCAGGAGTCTTCTTAACTCAAATACGTTCATTACTAGACAGCCTAACCATGTTTTCCACATACTGTGGTTAAAAGGCTTTACATTCATATTCATAATATAAAGGATTTGTCAAGCAGGAAACTTCTTTTTTGTTGATTTATACTCCGACTATTTCTAAAATTCCAAAATGTGCTTCTCACATGAGGTTTAATATGAGCTCCAAAGAAATAGTCACCACAATTTTCCTATCCTATTTATTCTCATTTCTAGTCATTGATACTCTTATAATTAATGTGTCAGATCAGGAAAGATTGTGAGTAAGAGACAGAACATATAGATCTAAAGCACAATATCTTATGTCAAATAAGACTGACTTTTTTCTAAGTGCAAGATATAATTTACCTTTTCTATGTCTTGGCTTTCAGATCTTTAAATAGCACCATGCATAGAATACTGGCCATCTGTTTCAGAAAAAAAGTGGAAAAATGCTCATCATCCTATATAGCGAGTAAAAGTGTTCTTTTACCCCTGTGCTGAGTTGGAAATATGTTGTACAAAACTGAAAACTTAAAGAAGAGAAGGAAATAAAACTAATTAAATAAATTGAATATATTAATACACACAAAATGCCTGTTGATGATTTAGTCATGGTTGATATATATAGTAATTATTCTTAGAAATGATGTTATTACTACAAAAGCCACTCTGAAGTAGTGAATGAAGTCAATGTATGAATATAATTTATTTGACAGTGTAATTACTCAATAAATATTTGTTGCATATATTTGCAAAGCTATTACATAAATTTTTACATCTGACATTTCTAATGGAGTTTCTGCTCAGGAGTGCTAGTGTCAGAGCAAAGATGAAAAATTTTTTCTTTTGATAAGGAAAGAAGGGAATATTATCGTCTCTCCTAGGTTTCTGACATGCACTGTTTCATGTTCAAAGAAATCTTAAGAAGCCCTGTTTGTAGAGTATATGAAAAATATTTTAACATGTTTACTCTAATTATTATTCATAGTACAAGTTTTGAACCACTCTTTTATTTTCTTATTGGCACTGAATTCAATTTTCTACTCAGTTTTTAGCTTTGATGACTTAGAGTAAAATAAAATATTTCATAGAAAGCAAATGTTGAATTTCTATTTCCTAAGTGCATTAATAAAGAACACCTAAATTTACACGACACATCAAAAGGTCAGCAAGTAGCTGACCACGTGTTAAAATGGAGATTCACATGTGCTGGAGAAACATCAGTATACATAATAAAATATACGACTCTTCAGTTTATCAAGGAAAATAAAAACTGCTACAAATGGTAGAGTTTACAAAGCACCATGAAAGATAAAATTTAACTTATGTACGATGATGACACTTCTAAATTAATTGCTCTAAATTTGTATTATTATTCTGCTTGTCTTAAAAGTGATTTACTAATTCTTATTATACTGATTCCAGAAGAAAAGGTTTAACAAACAGTAAATATAACTTTTTTATCAAATGTACTATAATCAAATGCTTCAAATAGGAAATCAGATAATATGAAATCTTTATCTTATTTTCAACCAATCAATGAATAAATAATCAAGTTTTAAGGAAGTCTTTCTTTTGAAAGTAAAACATCTGTTTGATGAATGTTTAAAAGATAATAATGAATATAAAATAATTACATAAAGGGAAACATGCACATTCAGAGTAAGCATATATTCTTTTTAAATAAAGAGCTTTATGAAACCACTTAAAGTTCTTCATCTAGGGATTGGATCAGTGGCCATTCCCTGTGAACTTTGACTTGTCAACTGTTATTGTCATCCTGCTTGTCTTGTTCAGGCAGCCTATGTTCTTGAGAAATTATGAGTGTATTTTCTTTGTCATGTCTAGTAAACACTATCTAATGAGAGGTATCCTGGCCTTCTGGCTTTTAAAGTCTTTATGCCCTTTCTTCCCCAATGATTACTGGTACTTAAATATAGAAGTTATGTTGTAGAATTAATAATTGGTTTTAGGTACACTAAATGGTGACTGCTTATTTGTCTCTATAATTGTTTCTATATGTTGTAAAATGAAGGGTCTTTGATGAAGGATTAGAGATACCCTGATCTCTAGGTATAAAGATAAAAGTTTAAAATACAGCTAGAAGTTATATTCATTTTGGAGAATGGTGGTAACTTGTTTTCTTCTCAGGTCTGTGCGCCCTCTAGTTATTGGTAGTTGACTACATTGACAGTACTAAGCACACAATTTGCTACATTTAGAATATAGTACCTATTGGATAAACTCTAAGTACAATTATGTAGCTGCTGGTTACCCCCAAAATGAAAATACCACTATCATACTACTTTGGATATCTTGCTGGTCCAGTCATTGTTGTGGTTCCTGGCATGACACCTAGGAAGGTGTACTGATTACTTCAGTCCTTTGGCTTCTGGTATAGCACCTTTTAATACTAAGAGAGCAATTTCTCAGAGAGGAGGCTTCACAGTCAGCTGTACCTCTTACAAGTCTTTTCTAAATCAACACAAAATTTATTTTTATTAAAAAAAGGAATAAATTTCAACTTGATCATTATGCTTTTGGGATATAAAAATGAAAGTAGCAAGATAAAATAGAGTTGAATGAGTTTATTTTTTGCTTAAATGCTTCTACTAAAACTACAACAAGAATTCATAAGATACTTATGAATTTAAGGTGTTATGTTTGTATGCTGAAAGTTTCACTTATAACTATCAAAGGAGTTCAAATAAATTCTCCTTTCACCTTACACATGATGAGTTTTATGAAGGAATAAATTGATAATAGAATCAAAAGCTGAATTATTTAATGTGTTCAATCTTAAGTAAATTCCTTTTTAAGTTTTAAGTATATTTATATTTCCTTTGCAATTTAATTTATTATTACATATTAAAAATTCATCTTCATGTGGACTCCAAGATGGAAGGGACCAGTGCACACCATTTCTGATCCGAAACTCCAAAACTAGTGAGTTGTTGGGCTGCCAAAGCTAGAGCATTGACTTTGAGGCCTCCCAGGATAGGGGGGACAACCCATGAGTTGGGACAGATTGAATCCAGGACCCCCGTGGATGTCTCTGATATCTGGGAGTGGTGAGCTATCTACCCGCTGTATGTTCAGCTCCACCTTCACTTGCTCCAACAGCAGCAGGGACAGCGACAATGGGCTGCAGCAGCATCAGAATGTACATAACCCCAGGCTCTTGGCCTCCTTTCTCTAAAGGCCAAACAGGGGACCCAAATCTGAGAACAGAAAACTGTAGGCACTCTGAGCTTAGCACATATGACTGCAAGTGAGTGCAAGGGCTTTTTGCACTTTCTACACAAGTCTGAGGGTGAGTGGGTCTGCAAGAGAGTGCATACAGAACCCCAGATCAGGATCCGTCTAAGCTAGCTGCCAGACATTGGATCCCTCCCACCCACATCCCCACTGTGGGTAACATAGGGATCCCTGGGACAGCATTTTCAAAATTTAAAACCCTGTTCTGTGGTTCTCCCAGTGGAGTTTATCCAAACCATCCCAGGAAACATTTCCTGGAGCCAAGATGGTATAGCTCAGACAGATCTGAGTGCTTGGAGCACAATACTTCAACAGGCCTGTGGGCCATTGAGCCATTCAAGGAACCTACACATGCACACTGCATCAGAGAACCATGCCTGCAAACCACACCTATGAACCTAGCCAGTACCATAACCTATACCTATGCTTCTCCCTTAAACCACCACCTTACAGGCAGGCTTTTAAAAGCTACTAATATTCAATGACTTTCTCCATCTTTTGTTTACCTGTCATGCTAAAACATATTTTTGTTAAAAAAAAAAGATGCTTCACGTTTGAAGTTTAGAATGGCATTTCATATTTGTATATCTTTTTATTTATTTTGAGGAGTAGAGTGAGATAGTATCTTTCTGTATAATACTGGCTCTCCGGGAAATACCTATATAGACCAGGTTGGTCTCAAACTCAGGAGAACTATCTGTCTATGCCTCCTGAATTCTGGAATTAAAGGTGTGTGCTGCCATCACCATGAACACCTCTTTATAATTTGTAAGTTATATTCATGCACATGCACCATGTAATCTAGTAGTGTCATTACTTAAAGAACTTTGGAATCAAACAGACTGCCATTCATCAACTAACTGTTCATCATTGTACAACTACTTTCCTCCTCTGATCATCGTTTTCTTTATACAAAAAACAGAAACAATATTACGATCTAACACATAAAGAACTCTGATGTATGTTAAATGCAAGTCATATAAATATTGATGTCATATAAACTCCAGCTCTACAGTGCACTGTTGATTATGGGAACATACACACATAAGCATATGTATGTGTATGCAAAGGAAGTTCTATTTTAATTACCTAAAGTATCCTTATGTAAAGAGAAGTTACCTTCATACCATGTGTGGTGGTGCATGTCTATAATCCCAGCACTAGGGAGGCAAAGACAGATGGATCTCTGTGAGTTTGAGGCCAGTCTGGTCTACAAAGAGAGTCCAGAACAGCCAAGTCTACACAGGGGAACCCTGTCTCAACCCACCTCCCCCTAAAAAAAGTTACCTTCACAATGAGTTAACATTATCAGGAGCTGTGTGTGCCAAATATTTATAACAGTTATTTTGTTAGAGTAAACACTCACAGTAAGTACAACTCTTGCTAATCTGAATCACTGAAGTGTTCTTTGAAGGATATTCACTTAAGGAACACAGAATAAGATTGTAATGGCAGCATAGTGCCTTTGAACATATAGTCATAGCACCCAGGAAGAAAGAAAGGGAAGAGGAGTAGATCTGGAGGAGAAGAGATGTAGGGAGGTACTGGGAAGAATGGAGGGAGGGGAAACTGCAGTCAGTATGTATTTGATGAGATGATGATGATGATAAAGTTAACACTGAATAAAGATTGAAAGCTTGTGCTGTCATTTCAAGAGCAGCACTGAAAGAAGCCATTTTGTGTATTTATTCCTTCCAGTGTAAACACCCTTGTTTTCTAAACAGGTACATTCAGTTGTTTCCTCATCTCTGGACAAGAATTTCCTGATAATGATACAATTGACCTGTAATGAATAATTTATTGTGGTAGGGGTTTATACAAAAAATTAGAATATGATGCTATCTAGTAGCAGTGCATAATCCCGGGCACTGTCACCAGCATTTCTAATTCAGTATGCAGTTCTGATGCAATTGTTTCTTCATCTAGACTTTAAATCATTTCCAGAAAATATATATTTACTAAACAAATGTAAGAACACAATATGGACTCTAAATCAATTAGATGCTTAGACCCTTAACCCCAGACCTCATTCTTCAGCTTAACTATTATTTATAAGGGGAAATTCAACTTAATATTATCCATTTATTCCAATACTTCTGAAAATTTGGATATGGAGTAGAGATAAAATTTTGTAAAAAGTTGATATCTAAATGTACAAATTTGTGCTGTTTTGTACAGTTTTTATTGTATTTGTATATAATATCTGCACTGTAGTTTATATTGTAGTTTATACATTAAAATGAATCTATCAAAGCTGACACCTAGTTTAATTCGATGGTTATAAATCAAACAAAATAAAAATACAACAAAGACGTAGAACATTTATTTTCAGATATTAAGTTCTTCCTTACTGTTAAAATAAACAAGAGATATTAGCAGAAAATTTCCAAATAAACCAAGGAATACATTAGCACTCTCCAAAACAGTCCCATTCATATATATTGTCATCTAATTCATTACAAATTGACACTATTCAGAGATCAAACAGTCTCAATCAACTGGATAGCCAAATTTTAATCCTAAACTAACACTGAAAACACAATGAGTTCCAAATACCTGTTAACTCAAATACAAATAAACTCAGATTTCTGAACTCTTATTTATCAAATCTTGGTGGCCAAAGAATGATAAAGAACTCAGGATAAGAAAAATGTTTACAATACAAAATCAAATACATAATCATTTTTTAAAACAATTACAACATAAAATACAAGCTAACTAAGAGATGTGTGGTAAAATAGGCATATTATGGAAGAGATGTAAGTGATATAAAGATTTATAAAACTTGATACATTAGTCAATGCACTACCAGAAGACAAATATCATAGTAATATTTGACAAAGAACATTAATAATGATATGAGGATGTAAGGTCCAAAGTGATCATATTGCTTGAATAAATAAAACCTATACAGCCATTTCTTAAAACTCATTGTATTAACACCTATGTCTGAATTAATATATGCTTCAAGATCCAGAAAATTTGTGCCAGGTTATATTCAAAAGAAGAAAGCAAATACAATAAAAAGTCAAGAACTAAATGTTCATTGTTAGTGCACCCATACTAACTTTAAACTATAATTAAATTCAATAATCCTTAATATTAATGGGTTATAAATGAAAAATGTATAAGTGTACTTGAAATATATTACTCCATATATGTAAGTTACAAATCAGGAGGTTTGAATGGAATTGTGAAGCTATGCTTAGGAAGGATTCTTTTTTTTATTAATTTTTATTTTTTTATATTAATCACGGGTTATTTACTTTGTATCACAGCTGTATCCCCCTCCCTCATTCTCTCCTAATCCCACCCTCCCTTCCTTATCTTGGCCCTGCCCATTTCCAAGTCCACTGCTAGGGGAGATCCTCCTCCCCTTCCACCTGACCCTAGCTTATCAGGTATCTTCAGGACTGGCTGCCATGTTCTCCTTTGTGGCCTAGCAAGACTGTTCCTCCCTCGGGGACTGGGGAAGAGGTAAAGGAGGCAGTCTTTGAGTTCATGTGAGAAATAGTTCCTGTTCCCCTTACTAGGGTAACCCATTTGGTTACTGAGCTACCATGGGTTACATCCGAGTAGGGGTTCTAGCTTATATTCATAAATGGTCCTTGGTTGGAGAAACAGTCTCATAGAGGGCCCCCATGCACTGTTACATTTTGTCCTTGTGGAGCTCCTGTCCTCTCCCAGTCATATTAACTCCCCCTTTTATCGTATGATTCCCTGCACTCTGCTGAAGGTTTGGTTATGAGTTGCCGCATCTGCATCTGCTTTGAAACACTACTACGTAGAGTCTTTCAGAGGCTCTCTGTAGTAGGCTTCTATCCTGTTACTTGTTTTCTCCTACTTCCTATATCCATTCCATTTGTCTTTCTAAGTGAGGATTGATCATCTTACAAAGGGTCCTCTTTCATTTTTTTCCTTCTTTTTTTCAATTTAATTTTTTATTAATTACACTTTATTCACATTGTATCCTCCCTGTAGCACCCTCTCTTCTCCCCTCCTTCCATCCCCCTTCTTCACATATGCCCTTCCCAAAGTCCACTGATAGAGGAGGTCTTCTTTTCCTTCCTTCTGATCCTAGTCTATTAAGTCTCATCCGGAGTGGCTGCATTATCTTTTTCTGTGGCCTGGTAAGGCTGCTCTCTCTTCAGGGGGAGGTGATCAAAGAACAGGCCAATCAGATTATGTCAGAGGCAGTCCCTGTTCCCATTACTATGGAACCCACTTGGACACTGATCTGCCATGGACTACATCTGTGCAGGGGTTCTAAGTTATCTCCATTCACAGTACTTGCTTAGAGTATCAGTCTCAGGAAATACCCCTGTGCTCAGATTTTCTCATTCTATTGCTTTGCTTGTGGAACTCCTGTCCTCTCCAGATCTTACTATTTTCCCCTTCTTTCATAAGATTCTATGCATTCTGCCCAACAGTTGGCCATAAGTCTCAGCATCTGCTTTGATAGTCTGCAGGGCAGAGCTTTTCAGAGGCCCTCTGTGGCAGGCTCCTAACTTGTTTCCTGTTTTCTCCTTTTTCTTATGTCCATCCTCTTTGCCTTTCTGGATGGGAATTAGCATTTTAATCAGAGTCCTCCCTCTTGATTAGTTTCTTTAGGTGTACAGATTTTAGTAGGTTTATCCTATATTATATGTCTATATGAGTGAGTATATACCGTGTGTGTCTTTCCGCTCCTGGGATACCTCACTCCGTATGATCTTTTCTAGATCCCACCACTTGCCTGCAAATTTCATGATTTCCTTGTTTTTGATTGCTGAGTACTATTCCATCGTGTAGATGTACACAATTTCTGTTTCCATTCCTCCAGTTGGGCAAATGTCCTAGTTGTGTACTTTGAGCTTCTTTTGGATATATGCCTAGGAGTGGTATAGCTGGATCTTGAGGAAGCACTATTCCTAATTGTCTGAGAAAAGGCCAGATTGATTTCCAGGGCGATTGTACAAGTTTACATTCCTATCAGCAATGGAGGAGGGTTCCCCTTTCTCCACAACCTCTCCAGCATGTGTTGTTACTTATGTTTTTAACTTTTGCCATTCTTATGGGTGTTAGGTAAAATCTCAGGGTCATTTTGATTTGCATGTCTCTAATGGCTAAACACGTTGAGTATCTCTTTTGGTGTTTCTCTGCCATTCTACATTCCTCTACAGAGAATTCTCTATTTAGCTCCGTACCCAAAGTTTTATTTGGATTGCTTGATTTATTGGTTTTTAATTTTTTTAGTTTTTTATATATTCTGGATATAAGCTCTTTCTCAGATATAGGGTTGTTGAAGATACATTCTCAGTCTGTAGAGTGTCGTTTTGTTCTAATGACATCTTTCGCTTTACAGAAGCTTTTCAGTTTCATGAGGTCCTATTTATCGATTGTTGCTATTAGAGCCTGTGCTGTTGGTGTTCTGTTTAGGAAGTTGTCTTCTGTGCCAATGAGTTCTAGACTCTTCCCCACTTCCTCTTCTAACCTATTTAGTGTATCTTGTTTTATGTTGAGGTCTTTGATCCACTTGGACTTTAGTTTTGTGCAGGGAGATAAATATGGATCTATTTTTACCACCATATAAACAAACTGAAGGAAAAAATCCACATGATCATCTCCTTAGATGACAAAAAAGCACTTGACAAAGTCCAACATCCATTCATGTTTAAAGTCTTAGAGAGATCATGGATAAAAGGCACATACCTAAACATAGTAAAGCCAATATAAGGCAAGGCTACAGCCAACATAAAACTAAACCCAGAGAAACTTAAATCAATCCCACTGAAATCAGGGACAAGGTAAGGTTGTTCACTCTCTGTATCTCTCCATCATAGTACTTGAAGTCCTAGCTAGAGCAAAAAGACAACTACATGAGAGAGAGGGGAAACAATTAGAATGGAAGAAGTCAAAGTATCATGATTTGCAGTTGATATGGTAGTACCCATGAGAGATTCCCAAAATTCAACCACAGAACTCCTGCAGCTGATAAACACCTTCAGTAAAGTGGCTGGATACAAAATTAACTCAAAAAATCAGAAAACCTCCTGTATACCCAAGACAAAAGGGCTGAGAAAAAATTAGTGAAACAACACCCTTCACAATAGCCACTAATAACATAAAGTACCTTGGGGTGATTCTAACCAAGCCGGTGAAAGACCTGTTTGGAAAACAAAACAAAACAAAAAAACAAAAACAAACTTCAAGTCTCTGAAGAAAGAAATTGAAGAAGATATAAGAAGATGGAAAGTTCTCCCGTGCTCCTGGATCAGTAACATTAACATAGTAAAAATGTCCATCCTGCAAAAGCTATCTACAGATTTCAACGCAATTCCCATGAAAATACAAATACAATTCTTTACAGACCTTGGAAGAAAAATTCTCAACTTCATATGGAGAAACAAAAAAATATCCAGAATCTCCAAAACGATCCTGTAGAACAACAGATCATCTGGAGGTATCTCCATCCCTCATCTCAAGCTGTACTACAGAGCAATAGTAATAAAAACGGCATGGTATTGGCATAGAAACAGAAAGGAGGATCAATGGAACCAAATAGAATACCCAGAAATAAACCCACACACATATGAATACTTGATTTTTGACAAAGAAGCCAAAACCATTCAATGGAAAAAAGACAGCATCTTCAACAAATGGTGCTTGTCCAGCTCGATGTCTACATGCAGAAAAATGAAAATAGAAAGCATTCTATATTCTCAGTATGCTCTATGTGTCTATTTTTGCATTCACTATGTATACATACTTATCTATTAAATTTCCCCAATAATTCTGAATGTTGATTAGACACAGGACAAAACAGACACTTAACTTGCTTGCAATTTTATCTGAAACTTCTACTGCACACTAGAGTAACACTTCCAGCCAATTTTTTCCATTACTTAATTTACAGGCACTTCACAATTAGGTTGCCCAATTTTCCTGCTTTTAAATTAAGTTCTCTCTGTCTTAGATTTTTGCTCTATCTAGGTGCTTTGTAAAATTTATATCCTGCCTTCATTTAAGTTGGTAGAAAAATACTACATCTATGACCAGCTTAACTATTCTGAACTGAATATATAGTCTACTCCTTCTTTGTGAAATATTTCACCCTTCTTTCTTCTAGGCAATACTACACTCAAGATTTCTGTGTACGAATAAATACTAAGCCAGACTGTGTAATCATGCTTCTTTACTGACTAATGCAGATCTTAACTATTCCATTTTCAGAACACTTCCAGATCACAGTAACCGCAGGGAATTTTTAATTATACAAATGCAAATAAGTTTCCAGGAGGCTTGTTGTGTTGCTCTAAAATAAATATAACTTATCAAGAGTTGGTTCTGTAATTTTGTTTGCTGTGAACTCTTTTCAGAAAAAAAAAATCAAAGATTTTCTTTAAGAGATAATTTTCTATTTTCAAATATTTTGCTAATATTTAATCAGGAGATTTAACAACATTAACAGTAAGACTGAATTGCTGCCTTGTTTTCTGTTTGAAATACACTGTGTAAGAAATAAACGTGAGTGAATATAACTAAAATTCATAGTTCTAAATAAAATGAAGAGAAAATTATTTTGATTTAATGTTCCAAACAAAATACCAATATATAAACTTTTTCTTCTTCTTGGTTCTTGTGTTTTATGTAATATAAAATTTAGACTGTGAACCAAGGGTTGGATCTAATAGTCTGTATACTATTCTATTCTTCTCAGAAGGTCAAATAAAATAAATGTATTTGTAGAGCTGTTACTTCTTAGTTCCTTGCATTTGAAGCATGAACAACATAATCTTTTGTCTGAACATTCTGGCCATGCTCTCTGGTTGCTACATTCATCATCAAGGTGTGCTTACTCAACCATAGCACTACTTCTTTATTTGTACTTCTATTTCTATAACTGCCACCAATTTAATCTATGCCAAAGAACAGACAATTCTCTTTGGTAAATGGCATGGCCATTCATCTTTCCATTACTCAAAACCATAGATTGCTTTTCCTTTTTGATTATTCATAACCCATTAACTGTTTATAATTATCATTCTATTTACGTTTCCTCTCCAGGTTCAGTCATCCATTGTTTTGGTATTAATTTTTTTTGCTATTATTAAAATAATTATAGTAAATTTTACTTCTTAGATGAATCAAGTAAACTAACTCTCCTGATAAGAATTATGCACATTTACTTCTGTTTACTGATATGGAAGCTTTCTTCCTGAAGACTAACTCCCACAGAATCTGAAGGTGTTTTACCGGCTGCTAATGGCGAAAAGCAATTAATAACCTTTGTCTTCTGTAAACCTATTAACCACAACCATGACCAGTATGGCACGATATTTGTAATGATACAATAATGGCATTGATAACTTAGTGTAACAGCTGTTTAATTGGACTAAAGGCCCACTGAATATGAAGTAATTAATGACTAATATTGCAAACTTAACTAACTACTGAATGATGGTGAGATCATGGACCTGAGAGAAGAACATACTATCGCTACTTTCTTAAAACAATATACTTTCTAAGGGCATTCTAAATATTTATACTTATGCCCACTGATACATGTGGATCTTGCCCCCCAGCAAACAAGTTTCTTCAAACAGCAAAAAGACACAAAAGGTCAAAATGTGAAGGACAGCTGAATAATACAGTTGTATCCTCTAATTAAAAGTTTTCCTCGATTTTGGACTCATAGCTTAGAATGTTTATATTTTTCTCTCATTTCAGTTTGTATGACTCTTTTTAGCATTTGACTTATGGAAGGTCTTCTGCTAATGGACTTCTTCAGGGTCTAGTCTAAGAAGTGAAGTCTTTACCCCTCATCAAGGAAACTTCTCTTTTCAACAGAGAGAAATGGCTATAGAAATCCACAATCAAAACAAAGTTGTGGAACCCTTTTCTAATGGGTTCATCTAAAACACTCCTGCACCTATAAATCAAAGAGAATTGTGGAATAAAGGTCAAAGTGTAAGAGCTAGAAAGTAAGCTAGTTCAATATGAGACTGTGTCTCCTAGTAACAACAGATACTATGATGTAAAGTCTCAGGAACATGACTGCCTAAGTATGAACTTTACAAGAGCAGCACCAATAAACAAATGAAAGTGGATGGGGAACAGTGCATGAAGTCTTTTCTTTAATAATTAATTAATTAAAGATAATTAAAAAACTAGCCTTACATCCGGATCATAGTTCCCTCCTTCCTCATCTCTCAGTCCCACATTCCACCCTTCTATTGGCCTCCCCCTTCCCTATTACTCAGAAAATGTGAGCCCCTCTCCCCATCCACCCATCCCAGCTCATCAATTTGTATCAGGACTGAGCACTTCCACTTCCCACATGCTTGGCTGTCTGCCAAGGAAGAGTAATAAAAAAGCAGGCAATAGAGTCTATGTTAGAGACAGCCTCTGCTCCTCATACTAGAGGACACAAAGCCTGAGCTAACCATTTGATACATCCGTGTAGGGGGTCTAGGTCCAGTCTATGTATGGCCCTTGGTTGGTGCTTCAGTCTTCACAAGCCCCTCTGGGCCCTGGTTAGTTGAGTCTGTTGTTATTTTTGTGGAGCTCCTATCACCTCCAGGTCCTTCTATCCTTCCTCCCACTTTTCCATAAGACTCTCTACACTTTGCCCAATGTTTGACTGTCAGTCTCCACATCTGTTTTGATCCACTGCTGGGTGGAGCCTCTCAGAGGACAGCTATGCTAGGCTCCTTTCTGTGAGCAGAGCAGAATATCTTTAATATTATCAGGAGGGAAAGCCCGTGAGGTCTCAATCCCTACACAAACAACTAAAATTAACTAAGTAATACTAAGAGTAGAACAAATAGTCTTCCTCTGGGCATTTGGCAATCCAACACCAAATCGCCATGCCAGAAAACATGCATACAAGTGACATTAGATGGACTGAAGAGGTTATTTTTAAGAGTATCTCATGTATAGTTGTATAAAATAATTCTGTAACATTAGTTTAATGCCTTAGAAATTTCATGAAAAGCACACTTGTCATGAAATTTAATTAAAACTATGTTCTTTGCACTGACTTCATTGCCTGGATTTTTCTTGCGTGAAAATGTTAGTTCTGCTACTTGTCTTTTGGGAATTGTTATTGGTAATTAACCAAACTAGTAGAACTGAGAATATGGTAACCTTATGAAATATTGTACATCAAAGCGTGCTAAGATTTTCCAATGTAACTTTGGATACTCAGTGGAAACCAAAAACTTATTCACAATATTTTGACTTACGAGTTATTAAACTGATATCTATTATGAAACATATAAAAGAATTTTTTTTTCTTGGTTGTATTACTACCATCATAAAATCTTATTTGTTTCGGTTTAATTTGTGGCCATAATGTGGAAGTGTTAAATATCTGTAATTATACCAACAGTTGAATTTTATCTTCTAGACTATTAAAAATGCATTTTAATTTTTTTCATAAATTTTATTAGCTTTGTTTCATCATTCAATGAATTATTAGACATCAATTAGAATTTTTACAATTTTTTATTAATGTGTTTGCACATGCATGTGTTTGTTTATAAGCAAATGCACACATAAGTGTCAAGGTGTACCTGAAAGGTGAAAGTATTACTCTTGTATGTCAGCTCCCTCCTACCATAATTTCCAACAATCCAATTCAGGCAGAAAGGCTAGTGCAGCAAGCAGTTTGACCCACTGAACCATCTTGATAGCCAGAATTAGTTTTAACATTCTGTTCTCTCATTCAGTTGGTTCCTGTATTTTAAATTATTTTTATCTTTAAAAACATGATGTCTTTCTGCTTCTGGGATACCTCACTCAGGATGATCATTTTTAGGTACCACCATTTCCCTGCAAATTTCATGATTTCCTTGTTTGTAATTGCTGAGTAGTATTCCATTGTGTAAATATACCACAATTCCTGTATCTATTCCTCTGTTGAAGGACATCTGGGTTGTTTGCAGATTATGGCTATTATGAATAAAGCTGCTACAAACATGGTTGAGCAAATTTCCTTTTTGTATATTTGAGCATATTTTGCATATATGCCTAGGAGTGGTATAGCTGGATCTTGACGTAGCAGTATCCCTAATTGCCTGAGAAAGGGCCAAATAGATTTGCAAAGTGGTTGTTCAAGTTTATATTCCCACCAGCAATGGAGGTGAGATCCCAGAAGCAGAAAGACACACTCAGTGTATACTCACTTATAATTGGATGCTAGACTTATAAGATAGGATAAACATACTAAAATCTGCACCTCAAGAAGATGAACAAGAAGGAGGTCCCAGGGTAAGATGATCAACCCTCACTTAGGAAGGCAAATGGGATGGACCTTGGAAGTAGGAGAAAACAAGTAACAGGACAGGAGCCTACCACAGAGGGCTTCTGAAAGACTCTACATAGCTGTGTATCAAAGCAGATGCTGAGACTCATAACCAAACTTTGGCCACAGTGCAGGGAATGATGTGAAATAAAGGAAAGTTAGAAAGACCTGGAGATGACAGGAGCGCCGAAAGGACCACATATATCTGGGCACAGGGGTCTTTTTTGAGACTGATTCTCCAACCATGGACCATGCATGGATATAACCTAGAAGCCCTACTCAGATGTAGCCCATGGCAGCTCAGTATCCAAGTGGGTTCCCTAGTAAAGGAAACAAGGACTGTCTCTGACATGAACTCAGTGGCTGGCTCTTTGCTCTCCCCCTCCTACCCCTGAGAGAAATGCAGCCTTGCTAGGCCACAGAGGAGGACATTGCAGCCAATCCTGATGAGATCTGATAAAGTAGGGTCAAATGGAAGGGGAATAGGACCTCATCTATCAGTGGACTTAGAGAGGGGCAGGGAGGACATGAGGGAGGGTTGGATTGGGAAGAAATGAGAGAGGAGTCTACAGCCGTGATACAAATTGAATAAACTTTAATTAATATAAAAATAGAAATTAATTTTTTTTTTTGCTTTGGCTTTTATTTCTTTTTTTTTAAATTTTTTATTAATTACACTTTATTCATTTTGTATCCCCCATAAGCCCCTCCTCCCCTCCCGATCCCACCCTCCCTCCCCTTTCTGCATGCATGCCACTCCCCAAGTCCACTGATAGGGGAGGTTCTCCTCTTCTTTCTGATCTTAGTCTATCAGTTCTCATAGAAAGTGGCTGCATTGTCCTCTTCTGTGGCCTGGTAAGGCTGCTCCCCCCTCAGGGGGAAGTGATCAAGGAGCAGGCCAATCAGATTATGTCAGAGGCAGTCCCTCTTCCCATTACTATGTAACCCACTTGGACACTGAACTGCCATGGGCTACACCTGTGCAGGGGTTCCAGGTCATCTCCACGAATAGTCCTTGGTTGGAGTATGATTTTCTGGGAAGTTTCCTGTGTTCAAATTATCTTGTTCTGTTGCTCTCCTTGTGGAGTTCCTGTCCCCTCCAGCTCTTACTATTTCCCACTTCTTACATAAAATTCCATTCACTCTGCCCATCAGTTGGCCATCAGGCTCAGCATCTGCTTTGACAGTCTATACTGCAGAAGCTTTCAGAGGCCCTCTGTGGCAGGTTCCGAGGTTGTTTCCTATTTTCTTTTTCTTCTGATGTCCATCCTCTTTGCCTTTCAGGATGGGGATTGAACATTTTAGTTAGGGTCCTCTCTTTTGCTTAGTTTGTTTAGATGTACAGATTTTAGTGGGTTAATTTATATTGTATGTTTATATGAGTGAGTATATACCATGCATGTCTTTTTGCTTCTGGGACAACTCACTCAGGATGATCCTTTCCAGTTCCCACCATTTACCTGCAAATTTCATGATTTCTTTATTTTTCATTGCTGAGTAATACTCCATTGTATAGATGTACCACAGTTTCTGCATCCATTCT